>NC_082640.1:100095677-100406831 GCF_028023285.1 Balaenoptera ricei | reverse complement strand
TTATCTTCTCAAAGAACCAGCTTTTAGTTTTATTGATCTTTTATCGTTTTCTTCATTTCTTTTTCATTTATTTCTGATCTGATCTTTATGATTTGTTTCCTTCTGCTAACTTTGGGGTTTTTTTGTTCTTCTTTCTCTAATTGCTTTAGGTGTAAGGTGAGGTTGTTTATTTGAGATGTTTCTTGTTTCTTGAGGTAAGATTGTATTGCTATAAACTTCCCTCTTAGAACTGATTTTGCTGCACTCCGTAGGCTTTGGGTCGTCGTGTTTTCATTGTCATTTGTTTCTAGGTATTTTTTAATTTCCTCTTTGATTTCTTCAGTGATCTCTTGGTTATTTAGTAGTGTATTGTTTAGCCTCCATGTGTTTGTATTTTTTACAGATTTTTTTCCTGTAATTGATATCTAGTCTCATAGCATTGTGGTCAGAAAAGATACTTGATATAATTTCAGTTTTCTTAAATTTACCAAGGCTTGATTTGTGACCCAAGATATGATCTATCCTTGAGAATGTTTCATAAGCACTTGAGAAGAAAGCATATTCTGTTGTTTTTGGATGGAATGTCATATAAATATCAATTAAGTCCATCTTGTTTAATGTATCATTTAAAGCTTGTGTTTCCTTATTTATTTTCATTTTGGATGATCTGTCTATTGGTGAAAGTGGGGTGTTAAAGTCACCTACTATTATTGTGCTGCTGTCGATTTTCCCTCTTATGGCTGTTAGCATTTGCCTTATGTATTGAGGTGCTCCTATGTTGGGTGCATAAATATTGACAATTGTTATATCTTCTTCTTGGATTGATCCCTTGATCATTAGGTACTGTCCTTCTTTGTCTCTTGTAATAGTCTTTATTTTAAAGTCTATTGTGTCTGATATGAGAATTGCTACTCCAGCTTTCTTTTCATTTCCATTTGCATGGAATATCTTTTTCCGTCCCCTCACTTTCAGTCTGTATGTGTCCCTAGGTTTGAAGTGGGTCTCTTGTAGACAGCATATATATGGGTCTTATTTTTGTATCCGTTCAGCCAGTCTGTGTCTTTTGGTTGGAGCATTTAATCCATTTACATTTAAGGTAGTTATCGATATGTATGTTCCTGTTATCATTTTCCTAATTGTTTTGGGTTTGTTATTATAGGTCTTTTCCTTCTCTTGTGTTTCCTGCCTAGAGAAGTTCCTTTAGCATTTGTTGTAAAGCTGGTTTGGTGGTCCTGAATTCTCTTAGCTTTTGCTTGTCTGTAAAGGTTTTAATTTCTCCGTTGAATCTGAATGAGATCCTTGCTTGGTAGAGTAATCTTGGTTGTAGGTTTTTCCCTTTCATCACTTTAAATATGTCCTGTCGCTCCCTTCTGGCTTGCAGAGTTTCTGCTGAAAGATCAACTGTTAACCTTATGGGGATTCCCTTGTATGTTATTTGGTGCTTTTCCCTTGCTGTTTTCAATATTTTTTCTTTGTACTTAATTTTTGATAGTTTGATTAATATGTGTCTTGGCGTGTTTCTCCTTGGATTTATCCTGTATGGGACTCTCTGCGCTTCCGGGAGTTGATTGAGTATTTCGTGTCCCATATTAGGGAAGTTTTCAAGTATAATCTCTTCAAATATTTTCTCAGTCCCTTTCTTTTTCTCTTCTTCTTCTGGGACCCCTATAATTCGAATGTTGGTGCATTTAACATTGTCCCAGAAATCTCTGAGACTGTCCTCAATTTTTTTCATTCTTTTTTCTTTATTCTGCTCTGCAGTGGTTATTTCCACTATTTTATCTTCCAGGTCACTTATCCGTTCTTCTACCTCAGTTATTCTGCTATTGATTCCTTCTAGAGAATTTTTAATTTCATTTATTGTGTTGTTCATCATTGTTTGTTTGCTCTTTAGTTCTTCTAGGTCCTTGTTAAGGGTTTCTTGTATTTTCTCCATTCTCTTTCCAAGATTTTGGATCATCTTTACTATCATTACTCTGAATTCTTTTTCAGGTAGGCTGCCTATTTCCTCTTCATTTGTTTGGTCTGGTGCGTTTTTACCTTGCTCCTTTATCTGCTGTGTATTTCTCTGTCTTCTCATTTTGCCTAACTTACTGTGTTTGGGGTCTCCTTTTCTCAGGCTGCAGGTTCGTAGTTCCCATTGTTTTTGGTGTCTGCTCCCAGTGGGTAAAGCTTGGTTCAGTGGGTTGTGTAGGCTTCCTCGTGGAGGAGTTGGTGCCTATGTTCTGGTGGATGAGGCTGAATCTTGTCTTTCTGTTGCGCAGGACTGCGTCTGTTGGTGTGTTTTGGGGTGTCTATGAACTTAGTATGATTTTAGGCAGCCTCTCTGCTAATGGGTGGTGTTGTGTTCCTGTCTTGCTAGTTGTTTGGCATGGGGTGTCCAGCACTGGAGCTTGCTGGTTGTTGAGTGGAGCTGGGTCTTAGTGTTGAGACGGAGATCTTTGGGAGAGCTCTCGCCAATTGATAGTATGTGGGGACAGGAGGTCTCTGGTGGTGCAATGTCCTGAACTCGGCTCGCCCACCTCAGAGGCTCAGCCCTGATACCTGGCCAGAGCACCAAGACCCTGTCAGCCACACGGCCAGACAAGCAAAGTTGAGAGTCAAAGAAAATTTTCATTCTCTCATTTCATGGCATAGCAACATTGGTATCCTTGATTTTCACAACAGATGCAGAGGTCTTATGGTATGTTTACCTCTTAGAATAAGCCAATTTGAATCTTGTTTCATAAGAAGTTCTTCATAAGATCCCCAAAGATGATATCCCATAATCTTGTGGTAATTTCATAGCCCCCTTCTGTTGCTATGGCATGGAGCTCGACTGTTGTGAGCATCAGCTTCAAACGCCAGAGACCTGTTTTTCACTCTCTTGATGGCACTGTTTGCAGCCCAAAAGTTTTTAATTTTGATGAAATCCACTTTTTCTATTTTTATTTTGTTGGTTGTGCTGTTAGTTTTGTATCTAAGAAGTCTTTGCCTAAACCAAGATCATGAAGTTTAGTCCTATGTTTTCTTCTAAGACTTTTATAGTTTTAATTCTTACATTTAGGTCTGTGGTTCATTTCAAGTTAATTTTTGTTCATGGTGTGAGGAAGGAGTACAAATTCATTCTTCTGCATGTGGATATTCAGTTGTTCTAGTACCATTTGTTGAAAAGACTATTCTTTCTCCCATTTAATTGTCTTAGCAGGACTAACTCTTTTATTTTTCTCATTATGTGTGATGTGTTCCTATAAAAAATTAAATGGCATGTAAATAAATAATATAAAAAGTAAAAGGCCCTGAGAATTCTACCTCCAAAGATAATAACTGTTAATACTATAAACGAGTGGTCTGGAATAACTGATCTCTAAGGGACCTTCCACACCTATGTGTATATAAAATTTAACGAGGTACAAATTATTCCCAGAAATACTATTTAGCATAACTTCCTATTTAACATGAGTTATTCCCTGAAGGACTCAAAGGAAGGGCCTAGTGGCCCAGTGATGTATCTATCATCTTTTTACTACTCTATACCAGGAGAACCCACTTTAAGCTATTAATACTTTTATTTTTTAATTTTTTATTGTTTTAATACTTTTATTAAAATATACAGATCTTTCCTGGAATACCCATCTGTTCTTTATTTTTCCTACTTTGCATTCTTCATTATGCCAAGCAAACATGCTCCTAAATGATACTTGCACTCATCTCCTCTGCACTGGAGAGGGCATCACATCTCAATAGCAATAAAAAGGAGTAGCTAAGAGCACAGAGTCAGACTGCCCTGTTTATTTTTTTATTTTTTAAAATTATTTATTTATTTATTTATTTATTTATTTATTTATGGCTGCATTGGGACTTTGTTGCTTCGCGTGGGCTCTGGTTGCAGTGAGCAGGGGCTACTCTTTTATTTTATTTATTTTTTTAATTCTGAAAGACATATAAGAAACTATAGATGAGTGATTCTTTTTTTTTTATAAGCAGATATTCATTTTTAATTATTATTTATTTATTTATTTATTTTTGGCTGTGTTGGGTCTTCGTTTCTGTGCGAGGGCTTTCTCCAGTTGCGGCAAGTGGGGGCCACTCTTCATCATGGTGTGTGAACCTCTCACTATAGTGGACTCTCTTGTTGCAGAGCACAGGCTCCAGATGAGCAGGCTCAGTAGTTGTGGTTCACGGGCCTAGTTGCTCCGCGGCATGTGGGATCTTCCCAGACCTGGGCTCGAACCCATGTCCCCTGCATCGGCAGGCAGATTCTCAACCACTGCGCCACCAGGGAAGCCCAGCGGGGGCTACTCTTCGTCGTGGTACACGGGCTTCTCATTGTGGTGGCTTCTCTTGTTGCAGAGCGTGGGCTGTAGGCATGTGGGCTTCAGTAAGAATGATAAAATATTGTGTTCACCAGGAAGATATACAACTCTAAATTTATACTAACCTAATAACTTAGCCTCAAATAAAACAAAAATTTATAGAACTAATAGGAGAAATAGGCAAATACAGAATCATATTGAGAGCTTTTCAAAATACCTCTCTCAGTAATTTATGGAATGCAAACTGTATCATTAAGGATATATATTTGGATATACAAACCAGTGAACTTGGCTTAATTGACACATAGAACATCACACCTTGAAATTACAGTTCTTAATTCTTCTTAAATATGCACAGAACATTTAAACAATTTGACCATGTTCTGGATAGCTATTGCTGCATTACAAATTATCATTAAATGTAGAACTCAAAATAACAATTTATTATTATTATTATTATTTTTGGCTACACTGCACAGCTTGTGGGATCTTAGTTCCCCGACCAGGGATCGAACCCGGGGCCCTCGGCAGTGAAAGCGCAGAGCCCTAACCACTGAACCGCCAGGGAATTCCCAGCAATTTATTATTATTATTATCTTTATTGTTATTATCTTTCAAGGTTCTGTGGGTTGACTGGGCTCAGATGGGTGGTTTTCACTTGGCGTCTCCTATGTGACTGCAGACAGATATCCAAGATGGCTCCTTTAGTCACATGTCCTGGCATCTTGGTGCTCCTTGCCCTCTCTTTCTCTTCTCAATGTATCTCATCCTCCATGTCTTTCCACATGGCTTGAGTCTTTCACAGCTTGGTGGTCTCAGGGTAGTCAACCTTCTTACATGGTGGCCATCTTCCAAGAAGCTGGAAGCAAAAGCTGCCAGGACAGCTATTTTATCCTGGTTAATTACAGGGCTTCCTAGATTAAAGGGGATGAAAACAAAGACTCGCCCCTTGATGGGCCAGTGGCAAAGTCACATAGCAAAAGGGTATGTGGCATTGGGATATTGTTGTGGCCATCTCTGGAAAATATAATCTTCTACAGACCATATACTGGGCCATAAAGCTAGTCTCAACAAATTTCAAATAATTGAAATAGTCAAAGTATGTTCTCTAACCACAGTACAATTAAGCAAGAAATCAATGAAAATAATAACTGGAAAACCCTCATATTTGAATAATAAGAGATATAAATACATCTAAATGACCCATGCATCAAAAAGAAATCACAGTGGAAATTAGAAAATATTTTAAACTAAATGATAATAAAATACAAAAGTTATGGAATGCAGCAAGCAAAACATGTGGGATGTGTGCTTTAGGAAGTTGTATAGTCTTAAATACACACTTTAGACAAGAACAAAGGCTAAAAATCAATCTAATAAGCATCCATCTCAAGAAACTAGAAAAAAAATCACCAAAAACCCCCAAGGAAAATAGAAGGAAGGGAATAATATGGATAAGAGGAGAAATTAATGAAATAAGAAACAAACCTATAATAGAAAGGAACAACAAATCAAGAAAATATTTCTTTGAAAAGACTAATTAAATTGGTACATTTCTGGTAAGACTAGTTAAGAAAAAGAGAAAGAAGCACATAAAACCAATAGCAGAAATGAAGAGGAATACATCTCAGGCCCAACAGACCTTAAAAAAATTATGAGAGAAATTTGACTAAATTTATGCCAGTAAGTTTGAAGGTTTAAATGAACTGTCTAAATTCCTAGGAAATATATTTTACTAAAACTGACACACAGAAAAGAGGAAATCTGATTAGTCTTATAACTATAAAAAATATGAATTTATAAGATAAAAAACTTTCTACAGCCCCATGAGTTACTAGTGTTGTGATCTTGCCAAGCTATGTACCTGTTTCCCCATATGAGAAATGAAGATAATAACATAATGTCATAGGTAACACTGTGAGGATTAAATGAGATAATGCCTGTAAAAACACTTTGCCCATGGCCTAGTAGTTGCCACCTGCTCAGTGTAAGCTAGCCATTGAGTCTCCTTTACAGCTCTGGGTATGTATCACTGAATGCAAAAACGTGCTCTGCAGGTGCCCTAGTATGCGTGTTCTGAAAGGTAAAAGGGCCTGGTCTCTCTTTTTCTGAAGTAAAAGTGGTCGGGGGCACTAGATGCATTTGAAATTTTAAAATAAAATTGAAAGTAAATCAGTTTTGTCCTTAAATCAGATTATTTCTGCTTTCCTTTTGTACACCTGCCTCAGTGTACAATTTTTCCTGCCGTTGTGGGTGCAACTTTTGTGTGCAGAACTGCCTACACACCTCCAGGCATGAATCTCGACTTTAGTGGCTTGGAAAAGGCTATCAGAACTTGTAATTTACACTCCAACCCAGTCAATGGCTGTTTCCATTCTTCTTCTGTCTCCCAGGCTGTTGTCTGATTCTTGTTCTTACTGCTCCTTGATCTCCGGGCATTCAATACTTTCTAGCCAGAATATCGCCCATGTCACATAAAGTTCTTTTTGCCTTATCTGATCTCTGCTCATACTTTGTCACTCTGGGGCTTTGCTCAGATCTGGTTGTGTAACATTCTTTAGGAGATTTCCCTTTCCTTGGTCAGAGGGCTCTTCATACCTCTAGTCCCTGCCTCTGCCGCTTTTTTGAGTTTGTGACACAGACTTACCTCACCACCTGGAATTGCCAGCTTTGCTCCCTCTCCAGGCGAGTTCTTCTTCGCAGCATTGCCTTCTTAAACAAGAGTTTAAGAAGGAGCTGTGTATATGTCAATCCCAATGTCCCAATTTATCCCTCCCTCTCACCGTGCCGGCCCCCCGTAACCGTAGGTTTGTTTTCTACATCTGTGACTCTATTTCTGTCTTGTAAATAACAAGATTGTAAATCAACTATATTCCAATAAAAATTTTTTAAAAAAAGAAGGACCTATGGAGCCCTCACCTCTCTCATGGGGTTTTTTTCTCTGCCACCCTGTGATTTCTTCCACCCTGCTCTTTGGAGTCCATTTCATTTCCTTGTCTTAATTAGTCTCTTCACCACACCTCCTCTGCATTGTGTTTCCTCCTCATCTGTCAAATTTTTAAAGCTGTTTCTTTCCCTCCCTCCATTCCAACTGTTCAAATCCTGTCCTACCTTCAAGTATCATCTCAAAGGATAAGTCTGAATGAAGGTTCTTTTGCAAGTGCCTCTTCTTGCCCCCCTCTCCCCACAGGACTGTTTATTCTACTTATAGCACTTAGTTTACTCAATCTAAAATTATAATTATTTGTGTATAATTATTGTGTATAATTATTTGTACTCTCTACTAGATACTTAGGGACTTGAGGGCAAGGATACTTTTTACTCATCTTTGCAGCTCCCAAAGCACCCAGCATGGTGCCTGGAACATGGGAGCTGTTCAGGGACTATTTGTTAAATTGAATTCATGAACATGAGACCCCAGAGGATAAAGGCAAGTGTTTCCCTCAGTTTTCAGGCTGAGACCAACAGTGCCCTGAGTGGCTTCATTGTTTAATCAGGAAATGGGTTGTATGAATCTGGAGGTCCCAGATGAAACAAAGGCTTCCATAAAGCATGTTCATCAATCTTGTAAGAATTGTCTCATTCATTCATCAACAAACACCTATTGAGACTAAGTGCTAAACCTAGTGAAGAGATATGACAGGGAATAGGACAAATGCCATTAAGGCATTAGTAATCTTGTTTAGGAGTTTGAAACATAAACATCTGACTGTAAGGCAAAGTGAAATAGGTACTATAATAAAGTATAGACCAAATTCTCTGAGAACATTAGTCCTTGATTTCAGGAGGGGGAAGGTAGGGGGACATTGGAATAGATGATGATGGCTCAGAAGAAGAGCAACTTTGTTTTTCCCATTGGATTCATAGCATCAGCGTGACAACAAGGCCCCTAAACTTTTCTGGCTCACCCCTCCAATCTCTGCACCTGATGGGAATGGGAGGTAACAATGGGAAGGAGGAAGCAAGTCAGGTTACTCTAGACCTGAGCTGTCTAATACAGTAGCCACCAGCCAGATGTAGCTACTACTGGACGCTTGAAATGTGGCTAATCTGAATTGAGATGTACCTAAATATAAAATATTCAGTGGATTGTTGAAAACTTAGTACAAAAAATTAATTTTATATTGATTACATGTTGAAACTAATATTTTGAATATATTGGGTCAAATACAATATATTCTTAAAATTAATTTCACCTGTTTCTTTTTACCTTTTTAATGTGACTACTTGACAATTTAAAATTAGATACAGCGGGACTTCCCTGGTGGCGCAGTGGTTAAGAATCCCCCTGCCGGGCTTCCCTGGTGGCGCAGTGGTTGAGAATCTGCCTGCCAATGCAGGGGACACAGGTTCGAGCCCTGGTCTGGGAAGATCCCACATGCCGCGGAGCAGCTAGGCCCGTGAGCCACAACTACTGAGCCTGCGCGTCTGGAGCCTGTGCTCCGCAACAAGAGAGGCCATGATAGTGAGAGGCCCAAGCACCGCGATGAAGAGTGGCCCCTGCTTGCCGCAACTAGAGAAAGCCCTCGCACAGAAACGAAGACCCGACACAGCCAAAAATAAATAAATAAGTAAATTTATTAAAAAAAAAAAAAAGAATCCGCCTGCCAATGCAGGGGACACAAGTTTGAGCCCTGGTCTGGGAAGATCCCACGTGCCACACAACTAAGCCCGTGGGCCACGGCTACTGAGCCTGTTCTCTAGATCCTGTGAGCTACAACTATTGAAGCCCGTGCGCCTAGAGCCGGTGCTCTGCAACGAAGAGAAGCCACCGCATTGAGAAGCCCGTGCACCACAACGAAGAGTAGCCCCTGCTTGCCGCAACTAGAGAAAGCCCGCGCACAGCAACGAAGACCCAACGCAGCCAAAAATAAAATAAATAAATAAATTAATTTAAAAAAATAGATACAGGGTTTGCATTATACTTCTGTTGGGCAGCACTGTTCTGAAGTCTGTTCCCCAGGTTCAGGGAACCTAGAAAATTTGGAAAACACAGACAGATTTTGATACTGAACCAGGACCCAGGCCCAGTGGTATTTACCATTCCTGACCTGGATCCAAACCTTCAGGGACTTCAGTCATCATTTGGGTCTGGGCTGGGGCAGAGAGTTTGGCCACAGATGGGAAAGTTGGTTCTCTCCCTACTGCATTTCCCTGTGACTAAGGTCACAGGGACAAACATGACAGGGAGTTGGTTTGTCTTCTGTGTTTCTTTCAAGCAGCTTCCTTGAAGTTTCTGAGAGGCAAAGATAAGGGGCTGGTCTGGTGGAGTCTTCCATAATAACAACTAGGCCTTTGATCATTAATCAGTTAGGTTGGTATACTGCTTGCCCAAGGTGGGGGTGGGACTTATATCAAATTGCTGACTGATCTTTAAAGATCTTTAAGATGATCTGCATTACTAAAATAAAACCCTGAGGGTGTGAGAACAACAAAGTCTTAGTGGAGGAGCTTCAGCCCTTGATAACACAGTAAAGCTGCCCATCATGGGCATCTAGGTTCCCAAGTGCCCTACCCTACCCTACTGCTTTTACCCTTTGGTTCTGATCTCCCACAGCCCTCTGACTAATGCTTTCAGATTCTGCCCACCACCCTTAATATTCTCTCCAAGGTATTCCCTGTGCCAGGAATAGTCTCCTGTTTCCCTTAGGCACCACTGTTTCATGATCCATTTTTAAAAATGAGATGAAACTACCACATGGATTCTTTTTGTTTTTTTTTAATGTTTTAAAAAATTATTTATTTATTTATTTATTTTTGGCTGCGTTGGGTCTTCGTTTCTGTACGTGGGCTTTCTCTAGTTGTGGCAAGTGGGGGCCACTCTTCATCGCGGTGCGCGGGCCTCTCACTATCGCGGCCTCTCTTGTTGTGGAGCAGAAGCTCCAGACGCGCAGGCTCAGTAGTTGTGGCTCACGGGCCCAGTTGCTCCGTGGCATGTGGGATCTTCCCAGACCAGGGCTCGAACCTGTGTCCCCTGCATTGGCAGGCAGATTCTCAACCACTGCGCCACCAGGGAAGCCCTCTTTTTGTTTTAATTAAGCTCTTTTGTAAGAGATAAGGATTAATAGTCCAGCTCAAGTAATAGGAGTTTATTTTAAGATGGCATGTAGCAATAAGGAAGATAGGCAAACCATGGAAATCCAAGAACAGGGAATCTTCTGGGTGCAAGATGGCTCTAGGAATCTCAGTGACAGGAGTTAATAGATCTTCATTGTACTGTTCTTCTGTTTGTGACTTATCTACTAAGACTTTGCTTATTAGGGGAGTTACCACCTCTCCTGACTTCATCAGCATCCATTCGATATCTCCTCTTGACCTCACTACTTTTGTATACTCATAGTTTCTGTTTCCTCATAACTTAGCCCTACTGAAGAACTACAACTTGCTTCTGGCCCCACAACTTCCTCCCTCCTTATGTCTTTTTAGCTTCAGTTCCTGCCCCTAATTTCTTGATTCTCTTCTTACTTCCCATTTCAGATTGTAGAGAGCAACCTGCTGCTACCTTACTTTTTAGGCAGAACTTTCTCCACTAAGCTACATCATTAGTATCTGATCAGCCTGTGGATCTAGCTGACTTTGGGGAATTGGGTGCCCACACATGGTCCAATCAACTGTGGACCAACTAGGCTGCCCAAGTTCTTTCTCAACAAGGGCTGTGAGAATACCAGTCACCATGATTGCCGTGTCCAAGATACTTTCACTTATGTCATCTCATTTTAATCCTTATAATAATCCTGACAATAGATACCATCCTATTTTCTATAGATGAAGAATCTAGGGAACAGAGGGATTAACTAAGGCAAAGTCAGCATGCAATCTCAAATCTGCCATCAGAAATCACCATGCAGAAGCCTCAAGGAAGCATGTTAAGTGAATTCTCTTGAAACAAAATTACAAGGCAGAGAGATGTCAGAGGTTGGACAGCACTGCTGCTGCCCTCTGTTCCTCCCACAACTGCATAAAGGACAGGTTTTCCTAGGAGAACTAACCCATGGTTAGTGTGTGTGTGTAGGGGGGGGACATCCTGTGCATTCAAACCCGGGATATTACTTAGAATAAAGCCTGATGGATAAAGACTAAGACAAATCCGTCTTATACCATAATCCACCTTAAGGTAAATGGTAAATACAGATGTATCATCTTAATGTAAAAATCCAGATTTACAAAACAAGTCAATGAAAATATAATTTTTTTTTCCTGTTGCAACTTCTTTCCACCTTATTCTGGACCCTGGGTTATGGGATTGGTGTAGGAGTGGTTTGAGGGAAGCCCCAGGCTTAAGGCCCTTCAGATTTCTCCCTGTCCCAGAATAAAAGTCAGGAAGATTCTGCACATGTGGGTACAGGGTGAGTGTGGTGGGACAAACTGAGGGTGATAAATCAGTAAGTATCTACTTACTAATACACTTCTCCCTGACAGATGAGGAGATGGGAAAATGTGAGAGTTGGGTGAAATAATATAAGGGAAGCCTTTAGAATAATGCCTGGCTGTATTAGTTTTCTATGGCTGCTGTAATAAATTACCACAAACTTACTCACTTAAAACAACACAGATTTGGGAGTGACATCACCAAGGTGGAGTAGGAGATTCTGCCTCCATTCCCCGACAAAGATCAGCAATTAGACAGCTATCCATGAATAAACACAGCTCTGGAGAGCTCTGGAGTCCGCTTAAGACTATTGAACAAAACACTTGAGAATAACCACACGAAAAGGGAAGGAAGACAGCTTCATTTGTCTGCATGAACCCATCTCCCAAGCTAGCATTGCTCAGCACCAAGACAGAACTCTCCAGCTAGGACTCACCAGGAAAGGAAGAACAGGGTGAGCAACCAGCTTCTGCAGCCTTTTGGGGCATCACATGAAGGACCTGCTTCAGTTTCACCCCACTCAGAGACTGGCAGAACTGAGATGTATAAAGATGGCTAGGAATAGGGAAGAAAAGTGGGGGTTCCAGTAGCAGTCATGCAGTCAGAGCAACCACAGTTCCCAGGTCACCCCTGCTCCACAGGTGACCCCAACAGCTTTCAACACTGAAGAAACCAACAGCCCCAACATCTGCTGGGGATCCCCTGCAGATTTCACTGGCTTTTATCCACAGGTAGTTGCATTTGCTAATGCCAGCTTCCTGAGTCCCTCCCCTTGCCCAGTGGAGCTCGGGAAGTGCCCTGGCAGCCAGCCCAGGCCTCTGCAGCACATGAATGCAAGATGCCAAGCTAGACCTCTGCAGCTGACCCCTGTCACTGTGCATGCACTTGGGGATAGCCCCTCCATCTGTGTATTTGCATGCCACTGGCCTGACGCCTGTCACCAGACTCCACTATTGTATGGATGTCCATGAGGAGACTATGCAGCCAACGGACAGCACACCAATGACTTGGGACCATGCAGCTGCTTGTGGGCCTGGATCAGGCCCTGTCTTCTGTCACTGACCTTCACCACAACACTCACCTGCAGCTAGCCCCTCCAGCTGCGTACCTGTGTACCCTTGGTCCAATCCCAGGTGGGCTCCACTGCCATGTGCCCATGGTGAGACCCAGCAGCCATGGTAGTGCACACAGACAGCCAGAGCCCCTGCAGGTGCCAGTGTGTACACAGTTGGCCCTGGCCCTTGCTGCCTGCCCTGATCCCAACCACTACATGTGTGTTCAATTACCCCCTGCCACTACAGGCACCAACAGCTGGCCCCCACAGCTGACTGTGTGCATACTATCAGCTCCAGCCATCACTGCTGCTTGCCCTGGTCCATAGCTGCTGGATCTGGAGGCACTGCTGAGGACCCCAACAGCCCTTGCAGTCTCTGCGGACTCCCAACAGCCCTTGTCAAGGGCCATGCAGTTGTAGATGATGTGGACCCCAATGGCCTGAGCCAGTGAGTCACCATGACCCCCAGACCTGGTGCCACTAGACCTGCCTTATAAGAAATGCTGGAAGAAGTTCTTCAAGCTGAAATGAAAGGATGCTAACTAGTATCAGGAAAATATATGAAAATAAACATCATACTGGTAAAGGCAAGCATATAGTCAGATTCAGAATAGTCTAATACTATAATATGGTGGTATGTTGACCACTTAACTCTAATATAAAGGTTGAAGGACAAAAGTATTAAAAATAGCTATAAGTACAATAATTTGTTAGTGGATACATGATATAAAAGATGTATAGTGTGACGTCAAAAACCATAAAACATAAAATGGGAATAAAAGGGTATAGTTTTTGCATATGATTGAAGTTTAGTTATCATCAGCTTAAAATGGACTGTAATATCTATGTTTCAAGTAAGCCTCAGGGTAACCACAAAACAAAAACCTATAATAGATACACACAAGATAAGGAGAAGGGAACCAAGTATACCACTATGGAAAATCATCAATTCACGAAGGAAGACAGCAAGAGAGGAAGAAAGGAACTTCATAACAGCCAGAAAACAATGAATAAGATGGCAATAGTAAGTCCTTTCTTATCAATAATTACTTTAAATGGATTAAGTGCTGCAATAAAAAGGCATAGAGTGAATGGATGAAAAAACAAGATCCACCTATATGCTGCCTATAAGAGACTTGCTTCAGCTTCAAGGACACACATAGGCTCAAAGTGAAGGGATGGAAAAAGATATTCCATGCAAGTGGAAATGACGAGAACAGGGGTAGCTATACTTATATCAGACAAAAGAGAATTTAAGTCAAAAACTATAACAAGTGACAAAGAAGGTCATTATATAATGATAAAGAAGTCAGTTCATCAAGAGGATATAACAGTTGTAAATATACACATGCCCAATATTGGAGCACCTAAATATATTAAGCAAATACTAACACATCTGAAGGGAAGAATGGACAACAATACAGTAATAGTAAAGGACTTAAATACCTCACTTTCAACAATGAATAGATCATTCATGGGCTTCCCTGGTGGCACAGTGGTTAATATATATATATTTTTTTTTTTAATTATTTATTTATTTATTTATTTATTTATGGCTGTGTTGGGTCCTCGCTTCTGTGTGAGGGCTCTCTCCAGTTGCGGCAAGTGGGGGCCACTCTTCATCGCGGTGCGCGGGCCTCTCACTATCGTGGCCTCTCTTGTTGCGGAGCACAGGCTCCAGACGCGCAGGCTCAGTAGTTGTGGCTCACGGGCCTAGTCGCTCCGCGGCATGTGGGATCTTCCCAGACCAGGGCTCGAACCCGCGTCCCCTGCATTGGCAGGCAGACTCTCAACCACTGCGCCACCAGGGAAGCCCGGCACAGTGGTTAAGAATCCGCCTGCCAATGCAGGGGACACGGGTTCGATCCCTGATCCAGGAAGATCCCACATGCCGCAGAGCAACTAAGCCTGTACGCCACAACTACTGAGCCTGCGCTCTAGAGCCTGTGAGCCACAAATACTGAGCCCACGTGCCGCAACTACTGAAACCTGTGCATGCTGGGGCCTGAGTGCCGCAACTCCTGAGCCTGTGTGCTGCAACTACTGAAGCCCATGCACCTAGAGCCCGTGCACCACAACAAGAGAAGCCACCGCAATGAGAAGCCTGTGCACCGCAACAAAGAGTAGACGCCACTTGCCGCAACTAGAGAAAGCCCGCGCGCAGCAACGAAGACCCAACACAGCCAAAAATACATTTAAAAAAATTTTTTTAAATAGATCATTCAGACAGAAAATCAATAAGGAAACATTGGACTTGAAGTATATTTTAGACCAAGTGAACATAGAGGACATGTATAGAACATCCAATAGCAACAGAATGCACATTCATTTCAAGCACACTTGGAACATTCTCCAAGATCATACATTAGGTCACAGAACAAGTCTCATCAAACTAAAAAAGACTAAAACTATACCAACTATCTTTTCCGACCGCAATGGTATGAAACTAGAAATAATAGGAGGAAACTGGAAAATTCACAAATACATGGAAATTAAATAACATAGTCCTGAACAACCAGTGGGTCAAAGATAAAATCAAAAGGGAAATCAATAAATAAATTGAAACAAACACAGCATGCCAAAACTTATGAGATACAGCAAAAGCAGTGCAAAGAGGAAAGTTTATAGGCATAAATGCCTACATTAAGAAAAAAGAAAGATCTCAAATAAACAATCTAACTTTATACCTCAAGGAACTAGAAAAAGAAAAACAAACTAAACCCACAGTTAGCAAAAGGAAGGAGATAACAAAGATCAGAGCAGAAATAAGTGAAATAGAGAATAGAAAAACAATAGAAAAGATCAACAAAAATGCGTTTTTTTTTTTAAAAAAGATAAACATAACTGGGAATTCCCTGGTGGTCAACTGGTTAGGACTATGCACTTTCACTGCTGAGGGCACAGGTTTAACCCCTGGTCGGGGAATTAAGATCCCACAAGCCATGCAGTGCAGCAAAAAAAAAAAAAAAAAAAAAAAAGGATAAACAAAACTGACAAACCTTTAGCTAGATTTACCAAGAAAAAAAAGAGAGAGGACTCAAATAAATTGAATTATAAAAAAAAAATGAGACACTACAACTGATACCACAGAAATACAAAGGATCATAAGAGACTACTATGAAAAATTATACACCAACAAATTGGATAACTTAGAAGAAATGGATAAATTCCTAGAAACATGCAATCTACCGAGTCTGAATCATGAAGAAATAGAAAATCTGAATAGACCAATAACAAGTAAGGAAACTGAATCAGTAGTCGAAACCTCACAACAAAGAAAAGCCTAGGACCTGATGGCTTCACAGGTGAATTCTTCCAAACATTCAAAAAAGAATTAATAATCTTCTCAAAATCTTCCAAAAACTTGAAGAAGGGGGGAACACTTCCAAACTCATTTTACAAGGCTTACATTACTATGATGTCAAAGCCAGATAAAGACATTACAGGAGAGAGTTCCCTGGCGGTCCAGGGGTTAGGACTCTGGGCTTTCACTCCCGGGGCCCAGGTTCGATCCCTGGTTGGGGAACTAAGATCCCGCAAGCGGCACGGACAAATTAAAAATTAAAAAAAAAGACATTACAGGATATGGAACCTATAGACCAATATCCCTACAGACCAGATGAATATAGATGCAAAAATTCTCAACAAGATACTAGCAAACCAAATTCAACAGTGTATTAAACATAATGCAAATCAAAATGAATAAGTTTTGAAGATCTTTTTTTTTTGTTTTTTTGTTTTTTTGTTTTTTTGGTTTTTTTTGTAATGTCTAGTTTTGAAGATCTTAATATACAGCTTGGTGACTACAGCAAGTAACTTGAAGTATACTTGAAAGTTGCTATGAGAGTAGAGCTTTAAAGTTCTCACTATAACAACAACAAAATGGTAATTATATGAGCTAAAGGATGAGCTAAAGCTAAATTAGCCCTATTGTGGTAAACATCTCATAATATAAACATGTATCCAATCATCACATTGTACACCTTAAACTTACACAGTGTTATATGTCAATTACATCTCAATAAATCTGGAAAAAAACACCAACACACATTTATTCTCTTACAGTTCTGAAGGTCAGTAGTCTGAAATCAGTTTCTCTGGGCCAAAATCAAGGTGTCTGCAATGCCACACTTCCTCCCGAGGCTCTATGGAAGAATCTATGTCCTCATCTTTTCCAGGATCTAGAGCTGTATCTTTGGTGGCACCTTCCTCCATTCTGAAAGCCAGCAGTGTAGCATATTTCTTCAGTCCTCACACTGATGGTAAAAGCTCCCTCGACTTCCCTCTCTTAAGGACACCTACAATTACATTTACTGTCTACCAATTTAATCCAGGATAATTTCCCCCATCTCAAAATCCTCAGTTTAATCACATCTGCAAAGTCTGTTTGCCATATGAAGTAACATCCACAGGTTCCAGGGATTAGCACCTGGATATATTTGGGGGCCATTATTCAGCCTGCCACATCGGCATAAAGTAAATGCTTACGAAACATTAGCTATTATTATTACTGTGCTAAGCACTTCATAATGTATTATCTCATTTAATCCTCAGTACAACCGTATGAGGTAGAGACTATATTTATCCCTATCTTACAGAGAAGAGGTTTGAGAGCTTATATAGTTCCTAAAATCAAATGGTAAGTGGAATTCCAATGTAAGAGACTTAACTCCAGAGCCCATGCTCTTGGCTTCTATCACAGGCTGGCTTTGAGGAGCATATCTATTACTCCCCTTGCAATAACAGTGAAGCTCCAGCCTACTTTTCTATTTGAGTTGATGCATATTTTCTTGGGGAAGGGAGATCCTTCCCCATGGACTGTCATCCTTTTCAGGACAAGGGAGTCTGTCATGCACCTTGTCTTGTGGTTGTTGCTCTGCATGTACTGAAAACAAATCAATGTTGATTTAACTGCTAAAGCTGGAGACCATGAAGATAATTAAGTGCAAACAATACTGATCAAACAGAACAAAATCTACATCCTTATTGTGCCACCCTTAGAAGCTGACATAGTGAGGGGGAGAGTTGAAATTGAGAAGTTTAGTTTCATCTTCTAAAGGTCAGCAGGTATATTGGTGTCTGGGACATGTAGAAATTAGAACAACCACTCTTCAGGAAAACATCTTCTCATTTTGTTCTATGAAGAATACATAGTGGTTGTTTAAAAAGTAAATTTATTTATTTATTTTTGGCTGCGTTGGGTCTTCATTGTTACGGCAGGCTTTCTGTACTTGCGGCGAGCGGGGGCTACTCTTCATTGTGGTGTGCGGGCTTCTCATTGCAGTGGCTTCTCGTTGCAGAGCACGGGCTCTAGGCGCGTGGGCTTCAGGAGTTGTGGCGCATGGGCTTAGTTGTTCCGTGGCATGTGGGATCTTGCCGGACCAGGGCCCAAACCCATGTCCCCTTCATTGGCAGGCGAATTCTTAACCACTGCACCACCAGGGAAGTCCTACATAGTGTTTTGTTAATGCAGCATGTTCTGGTCTCTCTGGCATGTTGGGACTGTGGTTAAACTCAGTATAGCATGGGGATGGGTAGGAGATGGACGTCATTCAACAGAAGATGGTCAAACCAGGGAATGAACTATGAAGAAAGAGGTATCCACAAGGTCAACGTGATAAGTATTCTGAGTGACAGTGGGGAAAAGCACTGTGTGAAGGAGAAGAAAGGTAATGGAAGTATGTGATGTTGGAACTGCGTTCCCGGGAGATAATGAAACATGAAGAAAGAGAAGAAAAGAGAGGCTTAGAGCTAGGCAATGAGAAGGAGAAAGAGCTTGGTTAATACAAGATTTTTTTCTAAAACATGAGAGAAGGAACCAGAAGTGACCATATAAAAATTAATAATCCTGTTTTCCTTCAGAAGGGGAAAGGGGTAGTTAGTATTTGGTAACTCTGAAATCTCATCATCACAACCTTGTCTTTGATGAATCATGTAGCAGCCACCCCAGAAACCTGAATCACCAAAGCCTCCTCTTCCCTCCTTATTTTCACGTAACTTGAGTAGATTGGGGTGGGAGGAAAAGATGGAAACTACAAACAGTAACCAAGTATCCTCACCAGCAACTCCAAGGCACTAGGGGAAGTGAGGTGGACAAGGTCCTGGTCTAGGATGTTTAGATTTCCACCCATACAGCTCTAAGGGAATTGATTGGATACACTGTTGGCTCACCAGTATCTCCCCTTCCTGTGGGCAAATCTGTGTGGAAGTCAAAACGTCACCAGAAGATTGTTTCAGAAGCATGAAACCAGGGAGTGGGGGAGGGGATGGTTCCAATGGCTGATGCCAGCCTGCTTTGTGGCCTGATGCCTCTACATCTGTCATGGGGATGTTCCATCTATAGAGACTGGCTCCTCATACTCTCAGGTCAGGAAACTATCTTTCTAGGGTGTTTTTGGAAACAAAGTACCCCTTCTGCTAGCACATTTTTTTTTTCTTCTCACATTACTACGCAACTGATTTAGGTTTAAATTTAACCTAATCCAGTCCCATCCTATTTTCCTGAAATGACAATATACCCATGTCACTTTAATTTGATCTGGGTGAGACTCATCTATTACACATTCACAAATAATCCCTTTGGCTGTGTAGTTTCTCCTGGTGTCTGATCTCATCCCTTTTATCTGGATCTTATTGATTTTATCCTAAGTTCGAGGATACATTGGGGTGTCAACCCAACATATTGTCCATATAAATACTGTCTCATTGATTCCACAAATGATCATTATGGAGTAGTTAGTGTTATTCTCATTTTAAAGCTGAAAAAAACTGACTCTAAGACTTGTCCAAACTTGTCCAAAATAACATAACTGGTAAATTATAGAATTGTGACTCCAGGGGGCTTCCCTGGTGGTGCAGTGGTTGAGAATCTGCCTGCCAATGCAAGGGACACGGGTTCGAGCCCTGGTCTGGGAAGATCCCACATGCCGCGGAGCAGCTGGGTCCGTGAGCCACAATTACTGAGCCTGCGCGTCTGGAGCCTGTGCTCCGCAACAAGAGAGGCCGCGATAGTGAGAGGCCCGCGCACCGCGATGAAGAGTGGCCCCCGCTTGCCGCAACTGGAGAAAGCCCTCGCACAGAAACGAAGACCCAACACAGCCACAAATAAATAAATAAATAAAAATTTAAAAACAAACAAAAAAACAAGTTCCGTTAGAATTGTGACTCCATTCCAGATAAGTCTGATTTCAAAGTTCAGCCTCTTCCTACATAATACTGAAGTGACTATGAAAAATGACTGTGAAAAGTCAAGCTTCCAAACTGACATTTCAATTGGGAATTTACTATTATGTTGCCTAGTGACAACATCTTATACCATGTAAACAGTGGTTCAAATCTGACTGCATATCAACTCATGTTGAGCTTTTAAGAACCACACATGCTTTTAATATATTATTGCAATTAAATTTGCTAATATTTTGTTCAGTATTTTTGCATCTATATTTATGAGAGAGATTGGCCTGTAATTTTCCTTTCTTGTAATGTCCTTGTCTGATTTGGGTATTAAGGTTATGCTGGCCTCATAAAACAAGTTAGAAAGGGTTCCCTCTTTTTTTATTGTCTGTGTTTAGAAAATGTTATCTATACTATTTGTACCATTTGTACTTTACAGAGATTTTCTTTTTGGTCTAATATATGGTCAGTTTTTGTGAATTATTCATAGATACTTAAAGGAAAGTGTATTTTTTTTAGAAAATTTTATCTATGTTATTAATTATGCACTTTAGACCAAAGTCTTTAAGGCTCCTACTACTGTGTTTCTATTTTTCCTTGTATATCCTGTGGTTTTATGATTTAATTAATATTCATGTTGATGCTATATTGTTTGGTACATATATTCATAACTTTATAAACTTAATGTGAATTGCATTCTTTATCATTATAAATGACTATTATTTGTCACCTTTAACACCTGTTTGTCCAGATGTTAACCTTGCCTGATGTTAAAATTACAACCTCTGCTTTCTTCTTGTTTGCAGTTGCAAAGATTTCTGAATTATTTTGTTTTGGATCCCTTGTATACAGAATAAAATTGGATTTTGCTTTGATTCAGTAAATTTCTTTTATTTTAATAAATTATTTTGGTCCGTTTATATTTATCAAATTGACATATAGTCTTAGTTCTGTCATACTATTTGATATGACGCCTTCTATTCATAGATTCTTTAAAAACTCTTTGAAAATGTGGTATGTGTTTTTATTTTTTCTGAAAATTTGGAAGGCTTGTATTTTTGTTTTAGTGGGTGTCTTTATAACTTATACACCTAATCTTCATTTCTTAGTCATTATTTTATCAATCCCCTAATTTGAACAAATAATAAAATTAGTATATTTTCTTTTTTTTTTATTAATTAATTTTATTATTTATTTGGCTGCATCAGGTCTTAGTTGCAGCACATGGGATCTTCAATGCAGCATGCAGGATCTTTTTTTGTTGTGGCGTGTGGGCTCTTTGTTGTGGCACGTGGGCTTCTCTCTTGTTGTGGCATGTGGGGTCCAGAGAGCACAGGCTCAGTAGTTGTGGCACGCAGACTCTCTATTTGTGGAGTGTGGGCTTAGTTGCCCCGTGGCATGTGGGATCTTAGTTCCCTGACCAGGGATCGAACCCATGTCCCCTGCATTGGAAGGCGGATTCTTAACCACTGGACCACCAGGGAAGTCCCTGAAATTAGTATATTTTCTTTTCTTCTCCTTCTCCTGCCCTCTATAGCCCTTTTCTTTTTGCCATAGTTTTCTCATTCATCACTTGGCTGGCTTAAGTTCATCTTCTAGTAGTTACTTCAAGAAAGACTCATGGAAACAGTATTTCTTGAGTTCTTGCATGTTCAAAAGTGCCTCACTGTGCCTTTTTGGGTAAACCACAGTTGGCTGGGTATAAAATGTATGGGCGACACTTACTTTCCTTGAGGACTTCCTAGGCATTGCTTCTAGCAATGAATATTTCTATGGAAATGTCTAAGCTAAGCCTGAATTTTTCCCCCCTTTTAAATGACTTGATTATTTGCCTAGGTGCAAAAGGATTCTTTATTTATCTGTGAGACCAAGTAACTGCTTCTCAGTGTTGACCTTTCCATGTTAACTTTAACTTGGATATGGTGTGATCTTTGTAGATTCAAATGTTCTTTTATTTTTGGAACATATTCTTGAATTATACATTGAAATGATTTTCTATTCTGTTATTTTGCTTTTCTTTATCAGGGAATCCATTATGCAACTATTGGATCTCTTTTGCCTATCTTTCATATCTATCATTTAAGCTTTAATCCCTTTAAACTTCTCATTTCCATTTCATTTTGCTTACTGTCCTCAATCCTGTCCTCTATGTCCTTTGCTGTGTTTTTGGCAGGGTCTTTCTCCTTTGTGATACTTCCAGTTTTGCTTTCTTTCTTTCTTTTTTTTTTTATTTATGTTCTTCTTTATTCTACTTTCCTTCCTGAGGTCTTCCAGCTCACATTTCATTTCTTTCTAATATTTCAGGATTGCTTCCCTGAGCTTTTCATCGATGCTTTATGCTGTTTTCTTATAAAGGCAAGTGCATTATTGAATTTCCCTGCATCTTTATTTTTAAATTTTTATTTCTAGAAAAGTTACAAGTACAATACAAAGTACTTTATTTCCTAACCCATGGAGTATAAATTGCCAACATGATGCCCCCTCAAAATTAGGATATTAACATTGATATATAGTATTACTATCAGCTAACCCTCAGACCTCATTCAGATTTTACCAACTGTCCCAATAATGTCCTTTATAGCAAAAGGATCCAATTCAGAATCCTGTGTTGCATTTAAGTGTCATATCTTTTTAGTTTCCTTCAGTCTGAAACATTTCCTCAGGCTTTCTTTGACTTCCATGACATTGACATGTTTAAAGATTAAACACCAGTTATTGTAGGATGTTGCTCAGTTTGGTCTTATCTAATGCTTTCTCATTATTAGATTCATTTTATGCATTTTGGGCATGAATATCTCAGTAGTAATGCTACTACTACTGTTTTCTTCTCATTGTATCCTATCAAGTGGCACAGAATTGCAATTTGCCCCATTCCTTATGGTACCAGCTTTGATCACTTGATTAAGGTGATATATGCCGGTCTTCTCCATGATAAAGTTACTGTTTTCCCTGTATAATTAATTAACACTTTGTGGGTAAGTGCTTTGGATTATGTAACTACCCATTCTTTGTCAAACTTTCAAAGTGTTAATTAATTTTTATCATTATGGAGTTGTGGTTTCCTATTTTATTCAATGGGTTATGATCTGTTACTATTATTATTTATTTTTATGCTCAATTTTTCTCTAATTTGACCAGTAGCAGTGTCTTCAAGCTGGCTTCTGTGACCTTTAATATATTCCATCATTCTTGGAATACTGCCTTACTTTCTGCCACAACAAGTTCACAGGTTCATCCTGTATGTTCCTTTCTCAGCATACCTTTCCTTTCTCAGCCCTAGATTAAGTCATTTCTTCAAGGAGACCTAGTTTCTGTTAGTGGAGAATGGTATTTAGAAGCTAAGTTTTTACATGTGCTTTTTGCTGTTGAGTATCATTGTTCCCAAGCTCTTTCAGTAGACAGAACTATGGAGTGTGTGTGTACACATACAGATATTTATATTTATTTGTCTGTCTATATTGAAAACCATAAGTTCACACTGATCTCTTCAATTTTATCCAATACCACACAGGATTCATTCTGTTTTTCTCTCTTTCTGTGTTTGTTTTTGTTGTTGTTTTTTTGGCCACGCCACGCGGCTTGCGGGATGTTAGCTCCCCAACCAGGGACTGAACCTGTGCCCTCGGCAGTGAAAGCCCAGAGTCCTAACCACTGGACCTCCAGGGAATTCCCTCTCTTTCCATATTTGTAACTTCCTTCTCTAACAGTGAAACCTTGCTCCCATCATCCTTGATATATTTACTTATTTGCCCCCTCACCAAAGCAAATGCTGTCCCCAACTTACCCAGGCTCCCACACCCCACACTGGCTCCTCCTCATGGTCGTCATCTTCATCATACTCAGTCTCCCTCACCTCACACTGAGCTGTGCTCCCCTCAGATGGAATCCTCCTCACCTTTCTAGGGCTTTGACACTCCATGTTACTACCACTCCCCTGTGAGGATGCCCTTCTCATCCCACTCAAGCTGCCACCCCCTCATTGACCCCCTCCTTACCTCCAGTGTGTAGTATGTCCACATTAGATGCCCTCTTCAGTTTTATGACAAACTCTTCTATCACAAGTTTCATTTGCCCCCCCAACAATATTTTTCTGGTGAATGTTCTTTTCATTTTTTCCCTTTCCTTTTTTCCTGTATGATGTTTGTATAGTTCCTATTATAATGCTTTATGGATAACTAATTTCTGAATGAAGTAAGTTATTCCTGACCAGCTATTTGTAGACATGACATGAAGGAAGAGGACAAGGTTAAGTTCTAGGCTAACAGGAATTTCCCCTATGACCCAGATTGTCTGTAAGAGCTCTTTTAGCTCCTACTTCTCCCAGCCACAAAGATAGGCAACTGTTGAGATGTTTATAACAGAACCTACCAGTTCTTTCCCATTGCCTCCTTGTCAACAGGATTCCTTATTCAACCCATCTTCTCTGATTCTCAGAACCAAACCAGTTCTGGAGCTTCCACCACTAAGCTATGCTCCCTGTTCTTGCTGCAAAATGGACTTTGTACCTTAGAGTGAACTCCTCACCTTAGAGAAGTATAATTTTCCAGCTTTTTCCCTGAGGTCTTCAGCCACAGACATTCTCACATTTCTTCTTGCACTCCTGCATTTTTAACAATGTGAAACACTGGAAGACCTATATATACCCCTGGGTTGGGTCCCCTTGCTCAATGTGGCCCTCCCTGACTGCTGACTTTTTTTTTTTTTTTATTTTTTTATTTTTACAAGAGATAAATAGACTGACACCAAGCATTGTACATGGATGACCACAACAAAAGCAACAATGATTGCAATTACCAAACATGAAACACACTCATACTATGTCATAATATTGACATTCAGTCCAGTAATCCTCCACTGTAACAGCTCCTTTACTTTGCAGTGAAAATTGATTTGTATATTCTTTGCCTCTGAGTCCTTGTGGGATTTTTTTTTTTTTTTAATTCAGACAGAAAGTCACAAAAATTATACTCATCCTCATCAGTTCACTCAGTCCCATGTAATTAATTTTTTTTTCATCTTAATCTTTTGTTAGCACTTTTATGAGTTCATCAGTTTTTCATTAGAGTTCTGAAAATGCTTATTCATTCACTTCAGCAGTACAGTCAGTTACCAGAAACCTGTACTTGCCAGACTGCTGACTTTTAATGACGGTCTCCTCCCCCTTGAGGATTCCATGTGTGTGGTTCCTTCAGCATTGAATATACACTCTCTCCTTTGTCTCACTGCTGTGACTACCTAATTCTTTCAAGTACAGCTTATACATCACTGTCTTGGGGCAAACTTTCCTTGCTTTCAAGCTAGACTGAGTTTCTCTGTTACACACTTTTGTGGTATCCTTACCTTTTTCTTCATAGCCTTTACCATTATTATGGATGAGTCATTACTTTTGTGTTTATCTATTTAATAGCTTCGCCTCCATTCAAGTGGGGATTGTGTTTGTCTTGTTCATTGTCTTCCAAACACTTTGTACCTGGCATGTCGTAGATATTTATTACATATTTGCTGAATGAATGGATGAATGATCCCAACCTACTATGGCTCCTATTCCCATCTTTGCACTAAAACCATTTTCCATGATCACCAATAACTTCCTTGTTGCTAAATCCACGAGATACTTTTTGGTTTCTACCTTGACTTCTCGTAAGTATTCAACAGTTGGCCACTTCCTTCTTAAAACACTGCCTTTTCCTATTAGGGCTTCACTAATTCTCAGGATACTTTGCTGGTCCCTCTTTCTTTTCCTCATCCCTCAGTGTTGGATGCTCAGAGCTTAGACCTGAGCTGTCTCTTTTTTCATCCTACACCCTCTCCCTAGGTTACCTCGTTTCTCTTATTGCTTTAAATATAGTCTATATATCAGTGATTCCAAATTTAGTCTAGACTTTTCAAGCCTAGACTTTCCCAGACCCTTATATTAAACATGCCCTTACATCACGTGGTCATTTCACCTGGATGTCTCATAGGCATCTCAGACTTGGCCTGTCCAAAATTACCTGCCTGATCTTTCTCCCAAATCTTCTCCTCCCTCAGTGCTGTCTGTATCAGATAATTATATCTCATCCCTCCAGTTAATCATGTCAGAAATCTGAGAGTAGACCTTTCCACTACATTCTCCTCAACTTCTATGAGCCAATCCCCTACCAAGTCCCATGGAACCTACCTCAAAAATAAATCTATCCTCTTCACTCCATCTCTACTTCTACCATTTGTCTAAGTCCAAGTTATCATCCTCAGCTGACATGTGGGAGTAACCTTTAACTCCATGTCTGCTTGCTTCCACTCTTCTGTGCCAGCAGCACGGCCACGACTACCACCAAGCGCCTCTCTCCCCTGGATAGTTCTAGATTAAAACTCCTGCCCTCTTAGTTCCTTTTTCTGACCCTTCTTAATCCTTTCTTGAGATCTGCTAATGGCAGGTATATTACTAGTTCCTTGGGGAAGCCCATTAATCTCATCCATTACATATGGATTTTACTAATTTAACTCTCATTGGTAACCTTATTTCCAAGGTCTGCAGGAAACCTCATGGTTTCTTTTTGTTTTTTTGTTTTTGTTGTTGTTTCTTTCTTTCTTTTGTTGTAAGTAGCCAGGTTTGAGTAATTGAATAGTTGATGACCAAATGGAGAAATCTGGAAATCAGAATTTTATAACTTTTCTGATCTTTGGAACACTAAGGCGCCTCAGCACACTGATTTTTCTTGTTAGTATACTGTGTAAAATTCCAGATCTGAAGTAACCCTGTACCAGTGATAGGATGTTCCCTGGGCTAATGTGTCCCTTTTTCTGGATATGTGCCCCCAGAAGATATGCATCCTGTGATTTAATTTTTAAATTCCAAATAAGTTTTCACAGCAGAATTTTACTGACAAGTTGTTGAAGTTATATTCAGTGGAGAGAGTGCCTAAAAGTGCCGTACTGTTTGGGAAAGTTAGACAGAGGCCCAGAGAAGCTGTGCTAAGCAGGCCACCAGCAAAGGCAAAGCCAGCATTTTATCCCTTATTCAGTAAAATGCCTAAAAAACCTGTTCCTCACCACTGTGGATGCTGGCCTCTGTTAGGAAATTATGTAGAAATATCACAAGTTTAAATACTATAATAACAACTTGCTTTTTTGTTTTAAAAATGTCACTTTCTTAAGAATCCTTATCAACTCACCATGTTAACTTTTCTATAAAGGGCCCTAGTCATAGAATATATTTTTAAAGGTATCTCCTGCCCTTCCAAATCTCTTGGTCCTCAGCCAACAACCTTCAAGAGAGTTTCAAAGCCCTATTGCTCAGGAGAAAACAAATACCAGTCCAAGTGTGGCAGTTGTGTCATTATTTTAGTGACTTTTGCTTTGGTTCTGGTGTTCTGTTTTCTTAATTTAAAACTCAAGAAGTGTCTACTTCAAGTAGCCCTCAGCTCTTAAGCCATTCCTGGGGCTTTCTCCATCTTCAGCTTTCATTGGAAACACATTCTGGGAGACTGTGATGAAACTCCTCAAGACAAGGAGGGGAGGCTGAATTTTAAATTCAGGTGCATGAGTGAAGGCAGGCAACTCCTAGTCAGTCATCTCTCCAAGGCCTGCTCAGGAGCTGAGTGCAGGAGCAACCTGGGGAACAAGCCAAGCACAGCCAAACCTTGTGGGAGGTGTCTCAAAGCAAAAACAGGACTGACTCTGCAAGTCCCCTGCAAAATCCATCCCATTGCCTGTTATACCTTGTAATACGCCCCCCGCTCCCCGCCCTCCCCCCACACACTTCCCTTTTTGTCGTTATTGGCATTCCAGAGCTTGATCCATGTTCATCATCCAAAAAAAACTTTTTGTTTTTGAGATCCTACACTGTACAGAACACTTTACCAGGTTCTGTTTAAGAAATGAGGCCTGGGACTTCCCTGGTGATCCAGTGGCTAAGACTCTGTGCTCCCAGTGCAGGGGTCCCTGTTTCCATACGTGGTCAGGAAACTAGATCCCACATGCTGCAACTAAGAGTTCACGTACCGCGACTAAAGATCCCACATGCCAAAACTAAGACCCGGGGCAGCCAAATAAATAAATAAATAAATAAAATATTAAAAAAAAAAGAAAGAAAGAAGGAAATGAGGCCTTAGCCTCAGTGGTCTTCCAGTGCATCTGGGGAAGGGATGATTACCGGTGAAAATACAGGCTGTGTCCCATATGTGAGGCCTGCAGTAGGTGCCACACTGAGACATCTTCAAGGAATGAGGTGCTGGAGAAAGTGTCCAGGAGGAGGTCAGAGGATCTGGTAGAGTGTCTGGAGGAGGAGGAAAGGCTGTAGGGAATGAAATCCCTACACTGTCTTCAAAGTCTGAAAAGGAGGGTGGGGTCTTTACAGACTTAGGCCTTTCCAGAGGGCAGCTCACTCCCCTTAGAGTAAAACTTCACTATTTCTTGAAGGGGAGAGAGGCTTCAAGAAAGAATTTGGGCAGAAATCCTGCTTCTAATATAAGAAGCAGAGCTGGTTAAGAGAAAGGGGCTCACAGATTTCATTTCACGGCTCCTTTACACTGGTGTGTCAGGCCCGTGGGATGTTGCACCAATTCGTTCATTCACTTCTGGTGCCAGGCACTTTGTGGATGCTGGGGACATGGGGCCAACACGGACACTGCATCAGTGCAGGGCCTGTTCCCCACTTGTAGACCGTGCCCCACCTGCAGCCTCAGCATTATCAATGCTAATAATACAGACCCTCAGGCCTCAGCTAGGACTAGACTTTACTGTATCAAAATCTCAGTGCTGGTCCTGAGAAACTGCCCCACATTGCCCATCCCCATTATTCTGCAGCTAAAGTTTCAGAACTCTGGTCTGGGGGGCGGGAGGTTGCCTCTGCAGACTACTTTCAGGACAGATTGGTCCCCTTAAATGTGAGACAGACAAACAGTGCAGGTGGATCTGGGTTGGGCTTCGCCACCCCTCCCTACCCCTCCCTACCCCTCCCCACCCCTCCCCACCCCCTCCCTACACTCTCTACCCCTCCTTACCCCCTCCTCCCCAGCCCCCGGCCCCCCTCCCCCAATCCCCCACCCCCCCCAACCCCCCCCCACCCCCTCCTCCGGCTTGCCCTGGGGAGGGAGCAGGGCAGCCCCGCCCCGCCCCGCCCCGCCCCGCCCCGCCCCTCCACGCTAGCCCCGCCCCGGCTTTCAGGGATTAGCAAGCCCCGCCCGGGCCGGGCGCGCGCTCCCAGGCAAAGCCCAGCCTACCGCCCCTTATCCCCAGCTCTGCACGGGACCGCCAACCGAACCACCTCAAGAGCTGCGGATTGCAGCCTCGGCGGACCCGAGAGGTAGAGCGCGACATGGCGGCGGCCAAGCCCGAGAACCTCTCCCTGGTGGTACACGGACCCGGAGACCTGCGCTTGGTAAAACTGGAATGGGAGTGGGAAGTCTAGCCCGTTCCTGCTCTATTCACCTCCAAGCGCAGCCGCGGTCTCAGCTCGCCAATTCCAGCGCGGTGCGGGCCCCACATGGCGCGCCCAGGCCTTCCAGATAGGAGCTGGTTACCATGTTGGGGGGAGGGGCATGGTAGGCGGTTAGTTCTAAGTCGCTAAGAGCAGGGTTCTTGTCGCGTGCCTTCCGGAACCAAGCCCCGTGGCCGGCACGTGGCCAGAACCCAGGAAGGTTGCAAAATGATTGAAGCCTTCTCCCTCCTTTGCCAGCTGCAGATTCATAGTCCAGCCTCTTGTCATTGCACTTTGCAGAAGAGATACCAGAGAGGCTGCCTGATTTACGACACGTGCTGAACTTCTTCTCTGGGTAGACAGTGCAGGGCAGAAAGGGGGGCCATAGGGATATTTAAAAGCTGTGGAACTCGTATTTAATCTTTCATGCTTGGGGCTGATAAAACCTCCTTTGCAGGATTATTATGATCAGCGGAGTACCTAGCACTTAATAGACACTCAGAAAGTGCGAGCTCCTTCCACTTTCCTGCCAGCACAGGCCTCCATCTCCAAGACTCTTGGTGTTCGCCATGCCTGTGCCGGATTTCTGGATCTTGATAGTCTTCATGTCTCTAAAGCTCCTTTCCTCCTTACCTCACGAAGTCCACATCTGGTTCATGTTCCAGCCATTTTCCTTCCTGATGCTGCTCCCCTGTCGCTTTAAGAGCATTATTTGTGTGTCTCCTCCACTCGAGATCCTGCCTCTGCTCAGTGAGTGGCTCATGGGGCCAAAGTTCTGGGAGCTGCAGAGTCAGCCCTGTGGTTGTGCCAGGGCTCCCTTGACAGAGCCGTTCACAGGGGGGCCTGGGCAGTGGGTATGTGGGACCAGTGCCGGCCATCTCTGCTGTTTCCCTAGCACTTCCTTCCCCCTCACAGAGAACATGCGCCGGGGTCTGGATTGGAGTGACTCAGAAAAGTATCCAGATTAGCAGTTCTTGACTGTTTGAGAATCTGTGGTCTCTCTCCCCACAGAATGCAAACAGATAGAGTTTGGCAGCAGTTTCAGAGAGTTCATGGACTTCCTTTAAGCCTCTCCTTCATAGACCCTCTAGAGGTCTGTGGATCCCAGACTAAGAACTCCTGCCCAGAGCCAACTCATCATTTCCTCAGCTGAGGAAAGTGCCATCCCCAAGGTGACAGGCTTCATTAGTTAACAGAGCCCAGAAAAGAACCCAGAGGTTCAGACTCCCATTCCAGTGCTCTTTCTACTCCCCTTGGAGCCTCCACCCAAGGTCCTGAATTAAAGTGACACTATTTTTATTGCTGTGAATGCCAGATGGTATTATGAAGAAGGGAAAGTGGTACAGCTCTACACAGCTTACAGAGTGATTTCAAACTCAGTCCTGCATTCTACAAACATTTACTAGATAAGAGGGTGCCTGCCATGTGCCAAGCACTGGGCTGGGGGTCCAGAGAGGAAGAGGAGGACACAGCCCCTACCCCCAAGCTGCTCTAGGGAGTCAGACAGATGCTGTAAACAATAAAACTGTGTGAGGGCTTTGACGGAGCATAGAGAGTAAAGGCCTCACAGGGTACCCTTGGCCCAGGGTAGAGGCCCTAGAAGAGATGGATGCTACTTAGCTGTTTCTTGGACGGAAACTGGGGGTCATTCACGTAAGTGGAAGAGCAAGTGCAAACTAAGTGAAGTACAAAATCGCAGGTCTTGTTTACCGGTCCTGTAAATAGTGTGATGCACTGAGTGCACCGGTGGTGAAGCTGGAGAGGTAGACAGGCCCTGCCTCTCCATCTGCTCAGGGCCTGCCTTAAAGTCATGTACCTAATAATAAGCAGAACTGTAACTACAACCCCAGGATCTGCTTTACCTTAATTCCTAAACTCAGGCTCTCCCACTGCTCAGCCAGACTGTTTATGTGGCTCTGTAGAACAAAGCCTTGAATAAAGAAGAGGGAGGGTGGGGAGGCTCACCTAAAATTGGTCTTATCAGCTGTGCTTAGAATCCACTCCCTGACCGAATTAGGGGCTGGGTTGGGGTGAGTGTATCCTAAAGAGATGAGAATATGATAGGCTGGAGAATGTAGCTTATGGTTGTGGGATTTGTACACTAACTGGGTGAAAGGGTTCATTCAAGGTGGATTCAGGAGGACCCCAGCTCTGTTGGAGGTGATGGGGTTCATTTACTAGACAATGGAGAGTAGATTAAAATGAGATCAGGCTTGAATTTAAGATGTCTCTGGGACAGGACATTTTGAGGCCTCTGAGAAATTACCTTGGTTCTAGGGATCTGGAGACACTTGCAACCCAACACAGACCCTTCTGGCCCTCACCACTCCTTCCTGAGCATGGTCGTCCCCCAGCGCCTCCATAGGGAACCCCCTGGTAGGGTATCTCTGCCCTTGCACCCCCTTCCCTAAAGCAAATAGGCTAAGTGGTTTGGGGTTGAAATGGGGTTAGACCTGGGCCACTTGAAACTTGTCCCCTACCTACCAGGAAGGAAACCTGACCTCCAGCCTTCCTCCTACCTGCCTGTGGAAAAGGCAGGATTCCCTTTTCTTTCTCCAAGCTGTGGCTGCAGGGAAGGAAAAATTAAACTCCTTCACTACTAGGTAGCTAGTGATCACCACAGTCCCAGCAAGGGCGGAGGCAGTGCTCCTTGGCCTGGGGACTTGGGCCCTGCACAGTGGTTTGGGCTTTGGGGCATTTATAAGTTGGGTGGTAAATCAGAGAGGGTGGGAGTGTGTATACACATGTATATAGTGAGAGACTGTTTCTTTATATCATTCCTTATGATGAGGACTTAGGACTCCTATATCCCCTCCTCCCCCCACACACACCATTTTAAATAGAGAACGTGTGGACTTTTAAGGAGCAATGGAAGAGGTGACCAAGCTGATGCATAGAGGCGAACAGCCTATCAGCAAACAGTGTCAGCTGGCTGAGATCTCTTCAAATGGAAACAGTAACGAGGTCACAAGCCAGGTTGGGGCCAGAGTGGAGTTTAGCCCCAGCTCTACTGCTTCTGGCTGTATGACTTGGCAAATTACTTTCTGCTTCAATTTTCTGTCTGTATAATGGGGATGATAGTAGTACTCACCTCTGGGTTGTGTGAGGATTAGATAGTATTGGGGAGTAAGAAATTTTCCTCTACCCTTCTAGGTTCTTCTGGCAGGTCTAAGAATTAAATTGACATGAGACGGGAAAAACAAAATTTTATTAACATGTATACATGGGAGAGGCCCAGAAAAACTGAGAAAGTTGCCAAAATGGCCAAAGCCCTCACCCTAAATACCATCCTCAACTAAAGAGAAAAGAGGATGTTGAGGGCGGGGAGAGTCACTTACGGGAGGTTGCCAGGAAAAGCACAGAAAACAAGGGTAAGGTTGTTATACAGTTTTAAGTCATTGCCTTCTCCACTGATGAGTTTCTACAGATTTGGTCATCCTCCTCTTTTTGGTACTTTGAGAGAGACACCCTTATCAGTGGAGATTTCCCTTACAAATGTGTCACTTGGGTTTTCAGAGCTTTTCCCAAATCTGCTGTTTCTTAAAAAAATTAACCAGCTTAAAATAATTAATATGTCCTAGAGACATATTTTGGGATGGCAAATTCTGCTCCCCTACAGAATTCTCTCTCTGAATTACTAGTTCATGGAGTTGGGATATCAAATAGTCAAATTAGTTTTTCTTTGAAGAAGCTGTTTGATGAGATAGTTTGTGCTTCACAAAGTATCAGAGATGAAGGACCAATTTTATTTTTATTTCCAATTGGCCATGGACCAATATGATTGTACCAACATTTGGATGTTGCAGCAATGTCAGAGTGCTGTAAACATTTCTAAATGCTCCAATCAATTTCTATGCATATTGCATCACCTATCAGGGCCAGTCCATGGAGCATACTGGGTACACGTTATCTCCCTTATTCTTGATAGCCAGCTCTATCAGATTCCAGGCATCTGCACAGGGAGAACAGGAGCAGCGAGGTGGACACCATGCAGGGGATTTAGTCACATTTTTGTTTTATGATTAGGTGCATGAGAAGAGAACAAGTTAAAGGGAAAAGAATCATTTCAGAGTGATGGGTTAACGTTCTTTAATTACAAAGGGCAGAGAAAATAGTGTGTCAGCATCAAGTTTAAACATTAATCATAGTACCATGAAGATATTTCTTAGAGCTTTTGCTCTGTGAGGAAATGTATTATGCCAGATGTCAAAAGAATTGCTTTGAATCTGTAACATTTTAAAAAGTAAGATAATCCTGTATCTGTAATACAGCACATTCAAGGCATCCCCTCCTTGCATATACACATTGCTGTTAAGATTTTGGGTGAGGAGGAGGGGGTTGTAGAAAGAGGGGGGCATGAACATACAGCAGCTGGAATGGTCCTAAATGTCAGGTCTCTCCCTGGTTTTGCTACCGGTAGACAGAGCTGCTTGCTTGTATAGAATCAAATTAAAGGGCCCTGAAAGGCTTCAAGGAAAAGCTGGGTTAAAGTGGGAGATTACTGTGAGTGAGGAAATGCAGGCCACTTAGCCCTTTAATACCTGAGCTAGACTTATCGGTCAGAGGCAGTTGAGGCTGAAAACAGAATCTAAAACTCCTTCAGAAAAAGAGAAAACTAGGTAGTAGCAAATAGCCTAAAGAAATGCCTCCTTTCACTTTCATCTTAATTATGTTTCAACAATAAAACAAAACTCAACCAGATAAACAATAGGCAGTTAAATCCAGCAAATACTGTCATCTCTGCCAACTCCTATGGAAGGGCAGTGCCTTTGTCTGCAAAAGGCCAAGAAGTAGAAAGCTAACATTTTCCCCTAAAAGCAGGAGGAACAGTAAACAATACCACAAATAGGATTTTAACATTTTATGTAATAAGTCCTAGCACTACTAAGAGACCTGGTAAAAGTAACCCTGTTCTGTGGGGAAAACTAGAATTATGGATGGATGTGGGGAAAATTTCTTTTAAAATTGCATGATAGAGAAATTACGGAGGAAAAATACGTACTCATATATACAGTATTGGCGTCCACTTGTTAAGTCTTTTAGTGTGGCTGTTAAAGCTGGCAGTTTTCCCCAAACCAGACTTACAAGAAGAACTTTAATTATTGGAGAAAATATGGTTGGATTTTGTGAAGTGATATTCAGCTCAATAATATTTTAGAAATGTAAATGTTCAGTTACATAGACCTGAACACAATGAGCACTTAATCAGTGATACTAGTAGGCTAGAGCATCTAACCAAGCTCAGAGTCTTCATATTTTCGCTTTAAATTAAGAAGCATCTAATAGGTTCATGTATAGTTATGTTCATACATTTTGAATTAGGAGGAATTTTTTTATAGTTTATTTATCACAGCTGAGAAATAATCCTTTAACCATCCCATATGGATTCAATTGTAGGTGCTGGGGAAGCTCAGGAGAGAAAGGATGGTGAGGATAGGGAAGGCTTTTTGCAGGAAGTCATTGTTTCTCTCCATGTTCATGATTCATGTTCATGAGTCTCTGTCCCTGACCCATGCCTGATCCCCAGTCCCAGGAGTACAACCACCTATTGGACAACCCCACCTGGATGTCCCCCGACACCACAATCCCAACACACCCAAACCTAAAATCTCCCTGAGTTCCCACAGGAATTAGAAAGTCATTCTAGATGTCTCCCTTCCCCTCACTTCCCACCTCCTGTGGGATCTCAGTGAAGAAGGAGGGGAATTGACCAGTGGAGAAATGGCCCCCTTGAGGTGAGGGAGTGAGTGTGCGGTGGTTTGGGAATTGCAGGAGGTTTGCAAGGAGGCAGGTAGCCCGCAAAATGAGGGGTTTAGGATTTTGCGGGGCCACTGGGCACTTTAAACGAATTTGCATTTTAGAAAGATTGTTATCAGCAGAAGGCTGGTTGGAGCCCAGAGAGCCTGGGCTGGAGGCTGGAGACTGGCTCAGTGAACTTTGGGAGAGTGTCTGACCCTTCTACTTTGACCCCGAGTTTGCCAGGACAGGACCAATGCAGCTAGAACAAAGCCTTTTAGGATAAAGTGGCCAAATGGGAAACCTTTGGATTTTCCTCCCACCCTCAAAACACCCTTCAAGCCCTGAAGGGAGGGGGAAAGTTGAGGAGGGAGGGAAGCAAAAGTAAGATTGTCTGCTCTGCTCTCCTTAAGGGTGTAGGGCAGCCAGCCAACAGGTTGACAGGAGACCTGGCAGGCAGAGCAGGTGGCAAAGGTGGGCTGCAAGGACCTAGGGCAAAACTGGCCGCTTTCTCCTAGCCCTGCCTGCTGTCCCTTACTCTAAGGCAGGGAGCACGGCTTTTACACTCAACTGATAGAATCAAGCCTAAAAACGTTGCTGGAATCCTACTTGACTTTCTTCTGAATTCCAGCCTTTTAAGGAGCAGTCAAGTTCTCTTAATATTGACGTGAAAACAAGAGAAATACAGCTTTTCCCCAAAACAATTTTTAAAAACTACCCTTTTCAAAAGGAAAAGGACAAGGTTGTCCAGAGCTGGTTCAACCGTATTGTGAGCTGATTATACAGAAAGGATTTTGATTTTATTTCTTTATAATAAGAGCTAATTTATTTACTGTGAGTCGGGCACTGTTTTTGTTTTGTTTTGGCTGTGCTGCATGGCTTGTGGAATCTTAGTTCCCCGACCAGGTATTGAACCCTGGCCCTTGGCAGTGAGAGCAAGGAATCCTAACCAGTGGACTGGTGGGGAATTCCCAAGGGCACTCTATTTTATGATTATCTTCATTATACAGGGGAGGAAATTGAAGGCGCAAAGAGGTTATGTAACTGCCCCGAGGTCACACAGCTCCTGGAGGGGAGCCTGGGTTTCAGCACAGACAGCAATTCCAGAGTCTGAGTTCTTCACCACTGTACCAGCTATGTTGGCTGGAGGAGGGAAAGGGCATCTTCTAATTTCTCCTCATGTTGAGGCCATTCCTGCAATCCAGGCAAGATGTACTGAGGGTGTGAACTCAGATGTGCACCTGGAAGTTGAGGAAAGGGGGCCAATAGTGTATATCCAGGAAATATATATTTAAGCTAATTTGAGAAAATATATTTAGGAAAGGCAAGATAACATTTAGGATGTGAGAGGCACTTGAGATGATTCTGTGTTCCCACAGAAAGTTCTTCCTGAAGTATTTCCGTGATTTATTTGTAGTGGTGGTGCCGGTGGTGGGGAGACCTGAAGGTCATAGAAAGGAGAATATGTAAGTTAAGTATTTCAGTGAAAAATGCTGTAAAACTTACATAACTCAGTAAAGAACGGTTACTCAACTCCTCTTTATCCCCTTGTCACTATCACTCACAGAAAGATAAGAAATCCTGTTTAGGAAACTATGAATATGCCTGATTACAAAACCTTTGGGAATGAAGAAAGGGGACAGGGGGTTAAAAGTGAAAGTTCGAGATCTCAGAGGAGCTAAGAAATTTTGATACATGAGAAATAGGATAAATGAAAGAATATCACCACGGTAATCTGAGACAGAAAAGGAGATTAAGTAAACAGGATTTAGCCAACATCATACCAAGGAACCATAAATGAAAAGCAAGGTTTTTTTAGTAACCATGCTGTAATAACTTTTGAAGGCATTGTGAGCCCTGCAGCCACGCTTCGGATAATATTTACAGACTTAAAGACTGATCTTAACATGGTCTTGTGCTTAGGTGGCATGTCTCCTGCAGAGAAGGGAGACAGGAGCCAAGCTGAGCTGTAAGGGTGATTAGAATCAACAAGAAAGAGAAAAAAAGAAAGCTGGTTTTCAGGGAGAGGTATTTAAGTTCTCCATAATGTGTGTTCTGCTACTAAGGAAAAACCAGGTCAGTGGCACAGCACCCTCTGGTGTCCAGGAGAGACGCTGCAGCTTTGCCCAGGTGGTAAGGGCAAAGTTGGTCAGCTCTGTTAATTCCAACAGACATTTACAGTAGTAATCTCTAGTGACGCAAGGGCAACTTGGTGTCCCCAGCTGTTGTTGCTTTGAGTTTGGCTCTTACCACCTTTCCACCCCAAATGGGGTGTTTGGGCCTGGCCTGGTTGGAGCCAAGGATATGAAGAGTATGCTGTGGAATTCCCAGTGCCTGGGAAGCTGCCTACTAGTGCCTTTAGGGGGCTGAGGGTGGGGGAGAGTACAGTTCCATGTTAGAAACAAAAGGCCTTACTTACTCTTTAGTTTCAATTTAACCTGCAATTTAAAATTTTACTCTGTGTAACAGAAGCAGAACTTTACACAGCAGTCCCTGATACTGTGTAATGCCAGATGTGGAACCAGCAATTTTGAGAAAGGTTTTGGTGACAGCCAGCTATCCGGAGTTGCCTGTCCTAGATGGATTCCCTCCTTCCCTCCCTCCTTTCCTTCCTTCCTTCTTTCCTCTCTGCCTTCCAAATCTATTAAGAGATGAAAAAGCTGCCTCTTGCCCCCACATCATGCCGCTTTGGATGCAGCTCCATCATTTACTACCTTAGCGTTACTGTCGACAGATTGCTAAATCTCCCCATTCCTCAGCCTCATCATACAAAAAATGGGACAATAATAAAGGTACTACATAGGATTGTCCTGGGGATGAGCTGAGGTGATGCATACACAGCGCTTAGCACAGGACCTGACAAAAGGAAGTTGGTCAGTGTTAGCTAATCAGCATTAGCGTTATCCCTTTGACCTTTGTTTCACTGGAGACAGAGAGTTCAAATAAGCATGAGCTGTTACAACAGAAAGGGCTGGTAATCTCCAGTGAGCAAGAACCTCAGACTTCCTGTGGAAATACTGTCATGGAGAGTGATTATTTAACAAGTACAAGCCCCCCAGGTTTGGAGCAGGGCACTGTATCTGGTGCCAGAGATGGAAGGCATAGTCTTTGGCAACTAGGTACTTATCTTGCTAGCAAAATCGCCCTAGGATTATTATTATTTTTTTATATTGGAGTATAGCCGATTGACATGTTGTGATAGTTTCAGGTGCACAGCAGAGCGACTCAGCCATACCTATACATGTATCTATTCTCCCCCAAACTCTCGTCCCATCCAGCCTGCCACATAACACTGAGCAGAGTTCCCTGTGCTATACAGTAGGTCCTTGTTGGTTATATCCATTTTAGTGTACATGTCGATCTCAAACTCCCTAACTATCCCTTCCCAGCCCTAGGATTATTTATTGCTACCCATAAAAGTATCTGGGGGAGGCCTTCTGAAGGAGGCAAGGTTTGAGCAGTGCTTCCTCCCAGAGCACTGTGCATTGGGCCCAGTTCCAAAATTCTCATCCCCTGATTGACTTTCCTTACATCACCACTGAAGGAGAAAAGGCAGATTCCACCTTGGGGGTGCAGTGGGATGCAGTGAGGCAGGCTTGGGAGTCAGACACACCTGGGTTTAGACCTGGTTTATCCACTCTGGCCACATGACCTTGACCAAGTTATTTAACTTCCTAGCCTCAGGTTTCTCATCTGCAAATGGTGGCCATGTGCCATGATGTATGTAAAGCCCAGTAGTCTGTCTGGCACAGTAAGTACAGTGAACACTTTTTTTACATCCCTTCTCCCTCTTCTTGCTTGGCTGCCTTCAAAGAATTAATAAAATGAACACTTGGATTTGGCCACTCACTGCCCTTCCTCCTTGTCACCAGGAATTTCCTAGCCAGTTGGCAGTGGGAAAAAAGCTTGGTAAATTATCATCATCCTCATCACAAATAGCTGTGAACACCAGATTGCTTTTTAACTCGGTGAGAGTGGGCAAAATACAGGTCCTGTGTGTTCCCAAGGGGCCTCTGAAACACCACATGGGAGGTTTTGGAAGAGAGTAAGTAACAAGTATTGGTCTGTGTGCTGATGTGAATGAGCGGAGCACACACACTTTCTCCAACCTGTCTAGAGACAAAAACCCTCCTATGCAACTGCCAGAAACACCTCATCCTTGCCCTGTATGAGTTTGCCAGACCAAACAAATCTGTATCTCCTTCTTCTTGGTCCACGGCAAATTGCACCAGTGGGTGGGATGAGGTCAGAAGTTAGAGTCAGCGGTATTCAGGGTAGCCCCTCAGGCATCCACCCAGCCGCAGTATGGTCTGAGTCAGTGTTAATTATAAGAAGCAGTATTTGAATTAAACTTTAATTTAAAAAAAGATTGACAATGTTCATAAGGTGAAGTTATTATGCACACTAAATGGTTTTTCTATTTTGTTTCCTTTAGGAGAACTATCCTATCCCTGAACCAGGCCCAAATGGTAGGTCCTTGGAATACTTGCCTTATATTTTATTGTTTCTTATTGTTTACCCTGGAGACACATGTGCATTGCTCATTTAGCCCTCTTTTCCTACTGTTTATTACTTAAAAGCTTCCATTAAAAACTGTGCTTTTGTTAGGCTTTCAACGTAGTCCATTGTCCCCAGCGTGACTGGATAGATTCAATCTGGCTGCTACATGAAATAAAAGAAACAGTGGTAGAACCAAGAGAGCTACCACATCAAACTGCTGACTTGTCCCAAAGAGTTTGTGACATAAAATTCTTCAATTTATGGACCAAAGGCAGAATTGTTCCTGTTTTGAACTAATGACAGAGTTACTCTGTCCTCTTTAAGCTGGAGGGTGGCTTATATTTGTGTGGCTTATATTTGGGTGGCTGAATCATGTCCTAACCCTAATCCAAACTTTGAAAAGGAGTGAGTCTATAGATCTTAATCTTTTAATTACAAAAGGGAACACCCAGGAAGGTCCAGGAAGACCAGGACCTTCTGTCCAGTGGGGATGGGAGGGGCTTCATGCAGCCCTACCCTACCACCCTAATCAACCAGGAGCAGAAAGCGCGTGAGCACACTGGGGCAGGGTTCGTTTCACCTTTGCTCCAGTCCTTCTGGCCGAACCTGCTGAGCTGAGCTGAGCTGACATGCACGTTTCCCGGGGTGGTGTCTGTACCTTTGGAGGTCATGCCACCCTCTTAGCTATGGCAGATCACAACTGATGATGACAGTTTTCTAATTCCTTCCATCTCTGGAGTCCCACAGCAGGAAGTGAGGCTGGTGGCAAGGGGCAAAGTGTCTATAGATAGCTCATCCCACACCCAGCCACTCGGGTCTCTTTCTGTCCTTGATGAGTTGGGGGTGTGCTTCCCCACCTTGCCCCACCTTACCCCAGAACTGTGGCTTCTGTGTGAACATCAGATTGAAGGCAGCTTTCTTGGAGCCTCTAGAGCTTTGCTACTCAAAGGCCAGTTGGGTTACTGATTTATAGCAATAAGAATACAGACAATAGCTGTTTCTATCAGTGTTTACCAAGTAATGTATATTTAAGGCTCAGTGTTTTTACTGAGATATTATGTTCAGAGAAGTGAAAGAGACACTTCATTGTGTTCTGAAAAGTTGGTGTGGATTCCAGAGGTGGCAAAAAAAAAAGGGGGGGGGGCTGTTTTGGATCCAAAGGATCCTTTACTGTTTCTCTCTCTGGAGCAGCATTCTGCTCTCTTTCTTGCCGCCCTTGAATTGGAAGGGGAAATGATGGTAGATTTCAGCTAGAGTTCTAGCAACTCAAATTTAACCTCTTATTATAAATTGGTAACTTCACAAGAGGAAACTGAGATAATTCTCCTAACTCGGATGACTTTTCCCTACCTTTGATCTCAGGATCCACCCTGCCACTTCTTACCCTGTTCACCAAAGCCAAGGATGAAGGAAGTTCTACAGAGCCACAACTGTTGGATCTCCCATGGTTTGTGGCAAGGGCAGTGTGTAAGACATCTGAGTGCAGAGCAGAGCTTTGGGTCTCTTTGTCTTTCTAAGGCAGAACTTTTTCTCAGGGAGATATTTTGTAATGTGGTAAACTCAGTCAGACTAGGCCAGTGATCCTTTGGGATTTAATTCAGCAAAGGGGCTCAGTAACATCATTATTTTAAACTTGGAAAACTGACAACAACAATATTACCAAATCTCACTATATTCAAACCTGTGAAGGAGAAATGCCAGTTGAAATCTTTGGATGGTTTAAATTAAAGGTGCACTTTTGAACAAAATAACAGGCATGAAGAACTCAGCCTGACAGTACACAAAGTATTGGCAAGCCTAGACTGTGCCAACCTCTCTCATGAATAGGTAAAAATCAAGCATAGCATATTAATTGTCTGGAAACAGTTATCTCCTAGAAAACAGTTTTTTTCTCTTAGGTAGTTGACACACTTCTTCCTACTAATGTCTTTCATTTGGTATACTAATCAGAGTTCTCCAGAGAAACAGAACTGAGAGAAAAGTTATTATTTATATTTATTTATATATAGATTTACTTAGATATAGAGAGAGACAGGGTGGGGGAAGCTGCCTAGTCTGAAATTTGTAGAGATAACCAGCAGGCTGAAACTTCAGGTAAGTCTTGAGGAGAATTCCATCTCCTTCAGGAAACCTCAGACTTCTTTTAAGCCCTTCAACTGATCGGAGGAGGCTTATCCACAGTATGGAGGGTAATCTGCTTTACTCAAAATCTACTGGTTTAAATGTTTGTTTTATTGAGGTATAATTGATATATAACGTTATATTAGCTTCAGGTGCACAACATAATGATTTGATATCTGTATATATTGTGAAGTGATCACCACAATGTCTAGTTAACATTTGTCATCACAAATAGTTACAAATTTCTTTTCCTGTGATGAGGACTTTTTTTTTTTTTTTGGCTGCATGGTGCAGCATGTGGGATCTTAGCTCCCCAACCAGGGTTGAACCCATGCCCCCTGCACTGGGAGTGCAGAGTTTTAACCACTGGACCGCCAGGGAAGTCCTGACGAGAACTTTTAAGATCTATTCTCTTAGCAACTTTCAAATACGCAACACAGTATTATTAACTATAGTCACTATGCTGTATATTACCTCCCTATGACTGATTTATAACTGGAAGTTTGTTCCCTTTGACCTCCTTCACCCATTTAACCCACCCTCCGCTCCCTGCCTCTGGCAACCACCGTTTTCTGTATCTATGGAGCTTGGTAGATTTTTGTTTTGTTTTGGTTTGGGTTTTGGTTTTAGATTCCGCATATAAGTGAGATCATAAGGTATTTGTCTTTCTCTGACTTATTCACTTAGCATAATGCTCTCAAGTTCCATCCATGTTGTTGCAAACGGCAAGATTTCCTTTTTTTTAAAAAATTAATTAATTTATTTATTTATTTATTTTTAGCTGCATTGGGTCTTCGTTGCTGTGCGCGGGGTTTCTCTAGTTGCAGCGAGCGGGGGCTACTCTTCGTTGTGGTGCGCGGGCTTCTCATTGCCGTGGCTCCTCTTGTTGAGGAGCACGGGCTCTACGTGCGTGGGCTTCAGTAGTTGTGGCACGTGGGCTCAGTAGTTGTGGCTTGCGGGCTGTAGAGTGCAGGCTCAGTAGTTGTGGCGCATGGGCTTAGTTGCTCCGCAGCATGTGGGATCTTCTCAGACCAGCGCTCGAACCCATGTCCCCTGCATTGGCAGGTGGATTCTTAACCACTGCACCACTGGGGAAGTCCCAAGATTTCCTTTTCTTATGACTAATATTCCATTGTGTATATATGCCACATTTTCTTTGTCCATTCATCCATCAATGGACACTTACATTGTTTCCATATCTTGACTATTGTAAAGCTGCAATGAACATGGATGTGCTTAAATGTTAATCACATCTAAAAAATACCTTCACAGCAACATCTAGCATTTGACCAAACAACTGGGCACCATATCCAAGCCAAGTTGATGCATAGAATTAACCCTCACATGCAATTATTTTGCTCTGTGGAAGCTTTCTTGCCTTACAAGACTTAATCAAGGTTGCTGTTTAGCTTGTTTTTCTCTGTGATCTAAATTTTGCACCTGGCCTTTGAAACCAAGCCCTCTCCTTCATCCAGAGGAAAAACGCCAGGGTGCCTCAGAGGGGCAGAGAGGTCCTTCCCTCCCTCACTTGTTTTTTCCTTCTCCTTTATCTTATCAGAGGTGCTGCTGAAGATGCATTCTGTTGGAATCTGCGGCTCAGATGTCCACTACTGGCAGCATGGTCGAATTGGAGATTTTGTTGTGAAAAAGCCAATGGTGCTGGGGCATGAAGCCTCAGGAACAGTCGTAAAAGTGGGATCATTGGTCAAACACCTAAAACCAGGTCAGCAAAGCTCTTCAGCCAATGGATTTGTTTATTCATTCAACACAAATATTTGTGCATGATTTCTCAGGGTCAGGCCCTCTGTTAAACACTGGGGATACAGCAATGAACAAGACAGTCTCAGTTCCTACACACATGGATCTTATGTTCTGCAGGAGAAGGCAGCTGGGACAGACAGTAAATTAATCAAAATTGTGTTGAGGGCAGCAGAGGAGAATACAGGGTGCGATCAGTGTATACTACCCTCCGGACCCCTGGCTTGTCTGAGGAAGGACAGTTAGTTCAACACCTGAAGGCAAGTAAGAAATAAGCCAAGTAAAGGGGAGGGGAAAAACGTTCCAGCCGCAGGAACCACAGAATGCCTCTACACGCTAAGAACCAGGGCCTTCTGTGCAGCATTGACCTTATTGGATGACTGGGAAACCACCAGTATTTTTCTAGATTTGCTTAATTCAGGGAGGAATTCTCAGCTGTGGCAGATAGTGATGTTCCCCAACTAAATGGATTAAATCCAAGCTGTCTTAGAATAGCCAGCTGTTGGCTTTAACCTTCCTTTCCTGATGAGGCCACTGAATAGCCTGGAGATGACGGATTATTTGGGGGAAGGAGGGAGTTCTCAGGAGGTTCCATCCTGTGTTATAAGGCTCTCTGAGCCTGGCTGCATGGTGAGGGATCCACTAGCTCTGAAGAAGCTAGACATGTGTCTCATTTGGGAATGTTAGGTCAGGCCCTCCATTTATCATCAGTGAAGTCGAGAAAGCCCCTGAAGTTTTGCAGGGTTATCCCAAAGTGGAAGGTTCATAGCTTCCAACAGCCACTGATTGGTTCTTACCTGTGGGACAAGGTCTCTAAATATAAGTCATAATAGGAAGTGGGCTTCTCTAAATTTAAGTTATAACAAGTGCTTAATCAGCATCTACAATGGGTCCAGCCTTGTGCCCAGTGCTTTGGGGGATATAGAAAATTGAGAAGATATGATCCCTGGATGCTTCAGTTTAGTTGAGGAGACCAGATATCAGGATATACATAGATACTTATATACATAAAAACCTATATATATATACACGTGATTATTTTAAGTTGCTGATCTCTTAAGTTTAAATGCATTTCAATAATCCTGCATTTTTACTCCTCCAATCCAATGTTCAATGTTTTCAACATCATATTTTACATATTTTTGTTTTGTGTATCCCTTAACTTCTCATTATGGATATAGATGATTTTACTACTTTTGTCTTTTAACCTTCCTCCTGTCTTTATGAGTGATTGATCTACTATCTTTACTGTATATTTGCCTTTAACAATGACATTTTTCCTTTCATAATTTTCAAATTTCTAGTTGTGGTTTTATTTTCCACTTAATGAAGTCCCTTTAACATTTCTTGTAAAGCCATTTTAGTAGTGCTGAACTCTTTTAGCTTTTGCTTGTTTGGAAGACTCTTGATCTCTGCTTCAAATCTGAATGATAGTCTTGCCAGGTAGAATATTCTTATTCCTGGTTGTAGATTTTTCCCTTTCATTACTTTCAATATATCATGCCACTCCTCTCTGGTCTGCAGAGTTTCTGCTGAAAAGTCAGCTAGCTGATAGTTTCATAGGAGTTCCCTTGTGTGTCACTAGTTCCTTTTCTCTTTAATTTTTGCTTTGGGTTGATCTTGTTTGAGAGTCTGTACTTTCTGGGCCTGCATATCTGTTTCCTTTCCCAGGTTAGGGAAGTTTTCAGCTATCATTTATTCAAATAAGTTCTCTGCCTTTTTCTCTCTCCTTTTTCTAGAACCTTTATAATGTGAATGTTAGTATGCTTGATGTTCCAGAGATCTCTTAAACTATCCTTGTTTTTTTTTTTTAATAAATAAATTTATTTATTTATTTATTTTTGGCTGAGTTGGGTCTTCGTTGATGCACAAGGGCTTTCTCTAGTTGCGGCGAGTGGGGGGCTACTCTTCGTTGCAGTGCGCGGACTTCTCATCGCGGTGGCTTCTCTTGTTGCAGAGCATGGACTCTAGGCACGTGGGCTCGGTAGTTGTGGCCCGTGCGCTCTAGAGCACAGGCTCAGTAGCTGTGGCGCACGGGCTTAGTTGCTCCACGGCACGTGGGATCTTCCCGGCCCAGGGCTCAAACCCGTGTCCCCTGCATTGGCAGGCAGATTCTTAACCACTGTGCCACCTGGAGAGTCCCAGACTATCCTTGTTTTAAAGAATTTTTTTTTCTTCTACTACTCTGTCTTCCAGCTCACTGATCCATTCTTCTGTATCATCTAATCTGTTGATTATGTCTAGTGTTTTTTTGTTTTGTTTTGTTTTGTTTTTGGTGGAAAGGAAAGCTTGCTTTATTTTGGATGCCAGCAACAGGGGCGGGAGGGAGGGGCAGACGCCTGTCCAAAGGCCGACTCCTCCCTCTGACGATCAGTTGGCTACAGCTTTTATAGACAGAGGGAGGGGGCTACATGCAAAAGCAGCACAGTCAGCTCTGACAGTCATCCTGAAACTAATCATGAGGTGGTCTGATCAGGGTCATCTTGATTTAAGTACATTTAGTCTTCAGTTCCAGGGTTGGTTTGTTCCCATTTCCTTGAAGCCAGTTCTTGGAGTTGTGGCAGCTTATGTCATGGCTTCAGTCTGGTCATCATGTAGTTAATTTTTTCCACCTGGAAGGGGGTTTCAGGATCTATAAGACAGCTCACAGGATGTGGCTCAGAATATTATCTGTAGCCCTTGAGAAGGAACTAAAGGTCCTTGAGTATGCTTAATGACTAAATTATTATTATTTGTTCTCCTTTGACTGTTTTCCTTTGTTTCTGTATTTTCTCACTTCTCTGATTAAACTTATTCTTTGGCTAAAGTTTTTCCACAGACAAAAGGCAGGCTGAGGACATGGGGGGAAGGACCATAGTAGGGTCCTGCTCTGTTTCAACATTGTCAGATCATATTAAAAAATGCTGTCTATAAGGAACCCATTTTAAAATATAAATATTTAAATAGATTACAAATAAAAATATACAAAATGTTAGCATGCACACACTACTCTAGAGAAAGCCAGAGTGACTATATTAATATCATAAAACATACAATTCAGAACAAAGAATATTACAAGGGATAAAGAGAAGTGTTACAAAAATTCACCAGAAAGACATGATAATTCTATATTGATGTACCTAACAGTAAAACTTCAAAATATACCAAGGAAAGACTTACAGAATGAAAGGAGAAATAGACACGTCTAAATTTATAGTTGGATACTTCAGTATTCCTCTCTAAAAAACTGATAAAACAGGAAGATGGAAAAATCAGAAAGGATACGGAACACCTGAATAACACTAAAGTCAACTTGACCTAATTGCCATTTTTAGAACATACCACCTAAAAGCAGCAGAATACACATTTTTTTTCAAGTACACATAGAACATTCACCATGATAGAACACGTTTTGGGAAATAAAACCTCAACAAATTTAGAAGAATTTAAGTCATACAAAATACATTTTCTGATCATAATGGAATTAAACTAGAAATCAATAACAGAAGGATATCTGGAAAACTCCCAAATATGTGGAAATTAAATGACACTCATCTAGGTAAACCACATGTCTAAGAAGAAGTCACTAAGGAAACTAAAAGAAATTTTTTTGAAATTAAAGGTAATAAAAAAACAATGGGGCTTCCCTGGTGGCGCAGTGGTTGAGAATCTGCCTGCCAATGCAGGGGACACGGGTTCGAGCCCTGGTCTGGGAAGATCCCACATGCCACGGAGCAACTAGGCCCGTGAGCCACAACTACTGAGCCTGCGCGTCTGGAGCCTGTGCTCCGCAACAAGAGACACTGCAATAGTGAGAGGCCCGCACACCGCGATGAAGAGTGGCCCCCGCTTGCCGCAACTGGAGAGAGCCCTCGCACAGAAACGAAGACCCAACACAGCCAAAAATAAATAAATAAATTTAAAAAAAAAACAAACCAAAAAAACAATGACAGTTGTGGGATGTGACTAAAGTAGTGTCTGGGGGAAGTTTATAGCATTCGATTCTTATATGATAAATAAGAAAAGTCCCAACTCAATGATGTATACTTCCACCTCATATCCTACATGAAAATAAAAGTCAGATGGAGTAGTAAATAACTTTATTCAGAAAGGCAAATCTTCTAAAACTATTATAAGGAAATTTGGGAGGGAGTTCAAGGGACGATTGTAGGGGTACAGCACAGTTTTTGATTTTCCATATTACCCTGCTAGTGTTTGAGAGTCTCCTGCAGAGGCAGGGGGTGGCTATGGCTCACCACGGGGACACGGACACTGGCAGCAGAAGTTCTGGAAAGTACTCCTTGATGTGAGCCCTCCCAGAGTCTGCCATTAGCCCCACCAGAGTCTCTAGTGTATTTTTTTTTTTTAAGTTTTTTTTTGGCTCTATCCTTTTTTTTTTTTTAATTTATTTATTTATAAATTCCTGCACCACCAGGGAAGCCCCTCTAGTGTATTTTTTTTTAATTTCAGTTATTGTATTCTTCAGCTCTGTTTGGTTCTTCTTTATATTTTCTAACTCTTTGTTAAACTTCTCACTGTGTTCATCCATTCATCTCCCAAGTTCATTGAGCAACTTTATGATCATTACCTTGAACTAACTCTTTATTGGGTAGACACTTATCTCCACTTCACTTAGTTCTTCTGAGGTTTTATCTTGTTCCTTTGTTTAGAACATACTCTTCTACCGCCTCATTTTGCCTAATTCTGTTTTTATTCCTATACATCAGTTAGATCAGTTTCATTTCCCAATCTTAGAGAATTAGACTGATGAAAGAGATGTACTATGGGGCCAGCAGCACACTCCCTCTGGTCACCAGAGGGGTGTCACCTATGTGGGCTGCATGGGGCCTTCTGTTGTGGCATGCTGACTACTGTGGGTTGGTGGGTCTGGTCCCTGGCCTAGTTGGCGGCCATGCCCTGCTTTGTGTCGAGGCTGCCGGCCACTGGTAGCTGAGGCTGAGTCCTGGCATGGCTGGCTGTGCAGCCTGTGGGGTCCTGGGACTGGTTCTGACTGACTGGTGGGCACGTAAGCCCTTTGCACTAATAAGCAAGAGGGAGAACTCCAAAATGGCACTTGTTAGCACCAGTGTTCTTGTGGTAGAACAGGCTGCCGCAAACTGCTGCCGCCACCATCTATGCTCCCAGAAGGAGTCCCAGTTACCTCCTGCCTCTCTGGGAAGCTCTCCAAGATTAGCAAGTGGTTCTGACCCAGCTGCCTTTCAAATTACTGCCTCTGTGCTGGGTCTCAGTGTGTGAGATTTTGTGAGTACCCTTTAATAGTGAAGTCTCTGTTTCCTACAGCCCCCTCTGGCTCTCTTGTACAAAAGTCTTGTTGGCCTTCAAAGCAGATGTTTTGGGGATTCATCTTCCCAGTGTAGGACCCCTGGGCTGGGGAGCCCGATGTGGGGCTCTGACCTTCGATTCTCTTGGAGGAGAACCTCTGCATTTGTAATTATTCTCCTGTTTGTGGGTTGCCTACCCAGAGGTGTGGGTCTTGACTATACTGTATCTCTGCCACTCCTACCCATCTGTTGTAGTTCCTTCTTCATATCTTTAGTTGTAGAAAATCTGTTCTGCTAGTTCTCATTGATAGTTGCTCTGTAAATGTAATTTTGGTGTGCCTATGGGAGAAGGTGAGCTCAGGTTCTTCTTACTCTACCATCTTGGTCACATCCTCCTGCCTTTTTATCTTATTGTTTGAATTTCCTCTGTGATAGTACCAGCTCAGATAATTATAATAATGATAAATTCAATAAAAATTGTTATTAATGCTACTATATGTTACTACTACTACAATCACCATCACTACTGGTACTTTTAATGTGTACTTACTACATACCAGGACTACACTATCCGGTAAGTCGTTTTAACACAAAAGACTTACAAAAATAGCTTAACATGTCTCTGCTTGGTGAAGGGCAGACCTCTCACAGGTTCTTCTCAGGCTCCTAACACAGTCCTCAGGCACAGGTGGGCCCTAACTCTGTTAGTACACCCTCTGGGGGCGGGGGTGGGGATTGGCTGGGAAGGGACTTGAAGGAATGAAATTTCTGAGGTAGTGTTAATGTTCTTTGTCTTGATGGGAGTTTACATTACACAGGTGAATGCCTTTATCAGCTTCATCTAATGATCTACTTAATATTTGTGCATTTTGTCAGCATCTAAATTTTACCTTAATAAGGAACCATAAACAAGTATTGAACTCTAGTTAGTGATATGCAAGCTGAAGTATAATGATAGGAAGCTGAGTGATATGTACCCATGTGTGCAACCTACTTTGAAATGCATTAGAAAAGAAGATGAATTGACGGATGGAAGAGAGATGGATAGATGGGATGGATATGTGACAAAGTGAATGTAGCTAAATTTTTTTTTTTTTTTTACGTACCAAGGATCTTTATTCTCAGGGCTGATATTGAATCTGTGGCTGCAGGTAATATGTCACTATTTTGAGAATAAAAGTTCCCGTTATCTTCATTCTTTGCAAGTCTTCAACCACAAAATTGCACATTATTCTCATAACAAGATAAGTGAATCAGGCTGGAAGGGGATTAAGGAGGTACACTGATGATAAAAGCAAAGGGGAGCAAACACTTGTACAAGCATATTGTCCCAGCTACCTTGAAGGTTAAGTTTCAGATTAATTTGTAGCTAAATGTTAATTGAAGAAACCAAGTTGAGAACATCTGGGTGTTCACCATACAGTTCTTTCAACTTTGCTGCACGTTTGAAAATTTTCGTACTAAGAAGATGGAAGAGCCATTCTAAAGCTGGGTTTCCAAGTGGGCGTAGGGAGACACAGAATAGAAGTACAATAGAGCTGGCCATTCACAAGCCTGAATGTTACTCTGCCGTACCAGAGTCCGAGGCCTCTGTGGGTCATTTGCCTTAGTGGTTCTGCTAACCAGGAATCAGTTATTGTCTAGGAGACTGAACATAAAACATGCCATCATTATGACTCCCTTCAGCATATTATCAAAACAGGTGAAGAAAAACATGCCTGCAAATCCCACACACTAGCCACCTCTTTCGCAGCAATTTGAAATGGGAACTAAACCTGGCTTGATGGGACTGGTTGTGTGTTTCCCAAGCTGGGAGGTGGCTGTGGAGCTGGAGGGGCAAGTTGGCTTGTTCCATGAGCCAATAAAAGAGCAAACAGGCCAAACCAGCCTGTGGAGAGTTGGACTGGTCATTTTCTTCCAGAGTGTATGTGCTGCATTTGGTATTTCCTTTGGAAGCACTAATGGGCTGGGCTTGCCTGGAGTACCCTGGGTCCCCAGCGGGGAGGGAGGCTCATTCAGCCAGATTCCCCTGCTGGCATCTGTCCATGAGCACGTGTCTCTTCACAGCATCTCTGCCCCTGCCTGTGTTTTTTTTTTTTTTTCCCCCAGGTGATCGTGTTGCCATCGAGCCTGGTGCTCCCCGAGAAGCTGATGAATTCTGCAAGATTGGCCGATACAATCTGTCACCAACCATCTTCTTCTGTGCCACGCCCCCTGATGACGGGAACCTCTGCCGGTTCTACAAGCACAATGCTAACTTCTGCTACAAGTTAGTGCCCATGGCCCAGCTGTGCCACCTGGGACCTCTTCTCCAATGTTTGTTTGGTGCTCTTTCTTCTAGTTTCCTATAGTGGTTTCTTCTTTCTTTTTAGCTCATAATTCTAGACATGAGGCATCCCTTGGCAGGCCTGCCCTTCTTGGAGGCACTGAGGGAGGGTAGCCTGACTAGGGCTAAGACCGACTCACAGTGCTTGGTTTCAGTCTTTCAGTCTAACTTTCCCTCACCTAGAGCAATAATAGAAAATCATTGCTGAAATCACTCACTCCTCTCCAGCCATCTTGGAGATAATTTACTGTGGTTGTCCTCCATTACTGGTTTCCACTGCAGCCACGAGCAAGAGATCTTGTAACAGTAGAGACCTTGGCAACAACTAGGGTTTACTGTGGCGTGGAGCCAGGACGTGAGCTTTGGGACCCTGGATCCACTCCCTCCTAGTGAGTGACTTTGAGGAAATGACTTAACCTTCTTCTGCTTCAGTCTCTTTTAATCACTTGGAGATTAAATAAGGCAATGCACATAAAGTCACAATTATTGTTTGTTCTTTTATTTATTTTTGGTTGCGTTGGGTCTTCGTTGCTGTGCGTGGGCTTTCTCTAGTTGCGGCGAGCGGGAGCCACTCTTCGTTGCAGTGCATGGGCGTCTCATTGCAGTGGCTTCTCTTGTTGCGGAGCACTGGCTCTAGGTATGTGGGCTTCAGTAGTTGTGGCACACAGGCTCAGTAGTTGTGGCTCATGGGCTTAGTTGTTCTGTGGCATGTGGGATCTTCCCAGACCAGGGCTCGAACCCATGTCCCCTGCATTGGCAGATGGATTCCTAACCACTGTGCCACCAGGGATGTCCCCACAATTATTGTTATTACGTGCCTGGCCTTGTGCTAATAAGTGCTTTGCGTGCCTTATTTAACTTTCATAACTGTAATGGCGAGGTGGGCACCAGTATTGCAGTGTTGTGTGAGAGTCAGCAGAGGCAGGAGAAGGCTAACTGGCTAATTGGCTTGAACACAGAACAGAGCCAGGAGTCAAGCTGGGGTGGCTGTGATTCTCAAGCTCCTGCCCTGTGCTCATTACCCTACCTCAACTCTCAAAGTGATTTGGGGAAGTTGTGTCTGGCAGAAGCAGAGTGCTATAACTTCTGCAAGGGCCCCAGCCCATGGAGCTCTGGGATGCTGCTTTCCTTCTCAACTGACCAGGCACATTTTCCTCCTACCCCAGCCTGGCCCCGGCAGTGACTCTTTTGGCCAGGATGGGGCTTGTCTTTTGAAGTCCAGGTGCCAGTCACAGGGGCAGTCTGACAGATCTGAGTTTTCTAGTGCCTACTGGAAGCCTTGAGAGGAGTCACAGGCCAGGGACCTCGTGATGAGTTTAAGTCAGCACTCTAGGAGAGAGCAGGTTACCTGCGCAGAGTCCACCTTTGAGCAAGTGGTTCCTGAATCTGCCCACTTCTTCTGGGTCCTTTCCAAGTCAAAGTGCCAAACAAGTGTTTCGTGGAAGGCAGAAGAGCATGGTGGTAAAGCTTGAGACTAACCACTGGTCTCTCCCATTTGCCAACTGTGTGACCTTGAGCAAGGCACTTAAACTTTGTAACCTCAATCTCCTGTGCAATGGAAATAATAGCATCGCCATGATGAAATGCATAGAATTAGTGATGGGATTCAGTGGGAAAAGCATATCAAGTACTCAACACGAGGCCTGGCACATAAGAGGAGCTCAGTAAACAGTGCCATGATGTGTCGTAGCTATGACCTTGTATCTGGGGGATGTTACAGGGATAGGCCTGAAAAGGAGCCTTGCACTGGGAATCGGGGTGGGGGGGGGGCGGGGGCGCAAGTGGTCTGCAGGGAATGGTGCGGGAGGAAGTGTTCTGGTTGGCAATGTCAAGGGGAGGGCTGTGGAAGGCCTCTAGGGGACATGCGACCCCTACCTTTCCTCTTCTCTTGGGGTACTTTGTATCTATGTCCCCAGCCCAGCCCTGGATCTACACCCTTCTCTCTGGTTTCTCTTTGTGCGGATTTGTACACTGCCACACCTTCTTTATTTTCCGACCCACCTTATTTTCTTTCTGTCTTCCTGCTTCCCCCTTGGCTTCTCGATCATTCTTTAACCCTTTTTCCTATTTCCTGAATCCCATTGTGAAAACCACCAAGTTGCTTTGTCATTTTCTGGTGTTTATAAAATCATGAACAGTTAGGGCCGGGAAGAAACTCATCCCCTTTCCCTCAACCTCCACTGAACAAGGTTGGGGAAGGAGGACCCAGGAACTCTCCCCAGGTCAGTGGCAAAAGGGCTGGACCCCAGGACTCTGGCTACGGCTGCATGTGTGATAAAGCAGCATCTGCCTAATCAGTGGAATAATCTCCCACGTAACAATCCTCTCTCATCACCATCCCCAATCCCATTTCTCCTTGGTATTCTTATTCCAAAGGGAAGTCAGAGCAGAAGATGAGAGGAGTACACAGTTCCTGACCACAGGCCACCCTCAGTTTAGCCCCAGAACCAGCTTTGGGGGAGGCCCAAATGTGAAGAGGCAGGACTGTCGGAGAGAGTGTGTGTGACTGGGGGTCCTGGAGAGAGTTTGGGAATCTTCATTATTTCACTTCAAACTTTTCCCCCTTATTTGGAATTGATGGGATAGGTTTGGTGGGTAGAAGGGATGATGAAAACAGTCAGAGCAAGAGAGTGGATTGGCGTGTGGGAAATGATGTGAGAGAAGCAGAGGGGAGGGGAGAAAAAAGGGGTGGTGGGCACCAGTCAGGCCGAATGCAGGCCTTGTTATTTATTCTGTGGGGGATCAGGGACAGAAGGATCATGGGGATGGGCACATGGTTTGGCTGCCGCTTTTTTCTCTTTTTGGAACTTGAGGGTTTTCACATTCTTGCGTGTGGAGGTTGTGGGTGCGCTGAATAAATACTGGGCAGTGAGGAGCTAGCAGAAGTTAGATATTAACTACGGAGCTGCTTGTACCGAGAGGCAGCCGATGCGGGACAGGCAGAGGGTATGGAATCAGGAGATCTGGGTTTAAGTCTTGCTCTTCTGCTCACTAGCCTTGTAACCTTGGGCAAGTCTCTTAATGTCTACAGCTTCGGTTCTGCTTCTGTAGAATAAAGGTAAAAACAAAGCCTGCCCGGGAATTCCCTGGCGGTCCAGTGGTTAGGACTCTGGGCTTTCACTGCCAAGGGCCAGGGTTCAACCCCTGGTCTGGGAACTATGATTCTGCAAGCCTTGTGGCCAAAAAAGAAAAACCAACAACAACAAAGCCTGCCCTTCCTGCCTGACAAGGTCACGGTGAGGATTAAATGAGATATGGAGGAGAAAGCTCTCTAAATCTGTAAAGCATTATGCAAATATTTGCTGTCTTCATCAGTGGGATTGTTAAGGGGGTCAAGGTGCCAGTGGACAGGGAAGTGAAAACCAAGAACCCAGTGGCAAAGGTGACACAGCATTTAATCTGCTTAACCAATCCAGGGACAGCCAGGCAGCTGCTGCTATCAGATGTGGTTCTTCTGGAGCGTGTAATATGGGAGACAGTGTACAGAGTGAAGTCAGCTTCTAATCACTGTTTTGCAAAGCTGCTGATAGTCTGGATTGTTTGCTAAAACGAAACCAGAAAGGTTATAAGTTTGAGAAGCAGATGAAATGCTGGAATGGTGTTAAGTTAAACCCTTGTGAAATGAACTTTTCAGTTATGAATGACAGCCACACCACGCTTTATCTTGGATAGCATTTTCAGAGGGGAGCAGTATGATATGGGCTCTGGAATCAGACATATCTGGCTTCCAGTTCAAACCCTTTAAGCCTCTCAATACTCACTGGTTTTGAATTTTTGGAGCAAGTCATTTAATCCTCCAAGGCTTGGTTTCCTCGTCTGTAAAATGGGAATAATAATATCTACCACAGAACTATTCTGAGGATTTACATGAGTGAGTGTATGTAAATTACTTAACACCTTGCCCAGCACATAAATTAAAGCTCAATAAATATTAGCTATTGTTATTGTTGTTAACCCAGAGGGACTAACTAAGTGTGTTGAATGACTCCTCAGACTTCCTGACAATGTCACCTTTGAGGAAGGGGCCCTGATCGAGCCACTGTCTGTGGGGATCCATGCCTGCCGGCGAGCTGGAGTCACCCTGGGGCACAGGGTCTTTGTGTGCGGAGCTGGTAAGAAACAGATGACACCCTGGTTATGAGTTCATTAAAGGGGAATGTGGGGATCCCTCTGCCCATTTCATTCCCCCTCCAAGGGCTGAAATTGGTCCTAGAATCTTTCCGGGTTAGGGAGGATCACAGTGTCCCATTCCTTCAATGACACGCACTTTGCTAAATAAATATATGCAGGCATGGTAGTAACCAATGTTATTTCCTAGGCAACATAACCCTTTTGTTCACTTAAAGAATGCAATTTGGGATTATTTTTCAACCCTTGACAGGAAACTAGGGAAATATTTTTGGTAGTAAAGGGAAGAGCAACTTTTGGAACTTTCAAATCATCCTAGAGAACTGGTCTCCTGGTCCTTCCAGAATGAGGCGGCCCATGCTTATGACCAGGAGAAGGAGTGGGGTCCAGCCCACCGTGAGTCAGCACTCTGCCCACATTGGCTTGCAGCTAGCTGCCTTCTTCCTCCCCTGCCTCCAGTCGCTTGAACAAGCCTAGTAGCCTCAGACTGAATCATCTAGGCTTCTAACTGCTTCTGGTGACCCAGACAGCACACTCCACTCTTTGTGGGTGTGATCTGGTATTCCTCATACACTTTTATTTTTTTATTGAGGTATAACTGACGTATAACATTATATTAGTTTCAGGTGTACAACATAATGATTTGATGTTTGTATATATTGCGAAATGATCACCACAATAAGTCTAGTTAACATCTGTCACCACACAGTTATAAAATTTTTTTTCTTATGATAAGAACTTTTAAGATCTATTCTCTTAGCAACTTTCATATATGCAATACAGTATTAACGTAACATTAACATAACAGTCACCATGCTTGATATCTATGGAATATTATATATATATATATATATATATATATATATATATATATATATATATATACACACACACACACATACATACACACACACACATATAACACACACACACACACACACACACACACACACACACCACATTTTCTTTGCTTATTCATCCATTGATGAACACTCACGTGGCTTCCATGTCTGGGCTATTGTAAATAATGCTGCAGTGAATATGGGGGTGGAGATAACATTTTGAGTAAGTTTTTGTTTTCTTTGGATAAAATTCCATTTCTGAGTAGAAGTAGAATTGCTAGATCATTTTTGAGGAATCTCCACACTGTTTTCCGCAGTGTCTGCACCAATTTACATTCCCACCAACAGGGCATAGGGGTTTCCTTTTCTCTGCATCCTCACCAATACTTGTTACTTGTCTTTTTGATAATAGCCATGCTAACAGGTGTACAGTGATATCTCTTTGTGGTATTGATTTACATTTCTCTTGATTAGTGATGTTGAGCATCCTTTCATGTTTATTTTGGCCATCTGTATGTATTCTTTGGAAAACTGTCTAGTCATATCCTCTGCTCATTTTTCAATCAGATTGCTTTTTTGCTATTGAGTTGTGCAAGTTCTTATATATATTTTTGGATATTAACCCATATCAAATATATGATTTACAAATATTTTTCTCCTACTCAACATGTTGCCTTTTTCATTTTGTTGATGTTTCCTTTGCTGTGCAGAAGCTTTTTAGTTTGATACAGTCCCACTTGTTTATTTTTGCTTTTATTGCCTTTGCTTTTGGTGTCAAATCCCAACACTCAAGACTGATGTCAAGGAGCTTACTGCCTATGTTTTCTTCTAGGAGTTTTATGGTTTCAGGTCTTATATTCAAGTCATTAATCCATTTTGAGTTAATCCTCATACACTTTGTGACTGATTTTCTTTGTCAGGACCAAATAAGTGACTACAGGGCTTCCTAAGCAGGGTGATGGGTGTAGAACAGGCTTGCCTCAATGAGCCAGCAGACTGTAGGATTCACGTGACAGATTTTTTTTTAAAAAACTCTGCATAAGTAATACTTTTTTGCCATAAAAAAAGAAGTTAAGTCATACATACCACATACATACCACACCTGCACGCACGTGCACACACACAAAAATTCACTGATAGCCCCATCACCCATCAGCCTGAGAGAACCACTGTTAACATTTTGGTGTAGAATATTTCAGTTTGGTTTTTGTTTTTGTTTGTTTAATTCATGAGATCATCCTGAATATGCTTCATTTTACCTACTCTTTTAAAAAATTAATATATTGTGGACATTTTTCTATGTCATTAGATAAAAGAGTTAGATGACATAATTTTTAATAGCTGTGTAGTATCCTTCTGTAGTTTACTTAACTAATCACCCCTTTGTTGGTTATTTCAGGTATTTCTCAGTGTTTTGCTTTCTGGGCGAACTCACTAAATTATTCTCAAGGGGAGTGTCCGAAAAGCAAATCCTCAAAGATATTCTGCATAGCCTTATTTGTGGTCTGGTTTTTGTGTTAAAACCATCTAGTGTGCCTATAAAGTGGGGAAGCAGGTGGTCTTTGAGCTGATTCTCAGGCACCTGAACATCCTGGAGCTGCCTGAGCAGCTGGGTCAACCTAGGACACCCTCCAAGGTGGTCCTCAGAGGGCACCTGAAAGGATACGTCTCACCTTGGGGAGGCATGATGGGTTCTAAGAAGGTAGGGAGTCAAAGAGAGAACAGGAGCCCAGCACTGGGAGCAGATTCCAGGTAGAGAACAATCCCTCATGCACTCATTTACTCATGCATTCAACAAACAGGTGTTAAGGTCTCACTATATGTTAGGCACTGGGATAGATGCTAGAGGTACTCAAAAGATACAGTTCCTGTCCATGGCCTAGACAAGGGGGAGAGCTGGTGTTTAATATTTCACAAATGTCTCCTATTTCCTGCTTTATTTAGGGCCAATTGGACTGGTCAGTTTGCTCGTGGCCAAAGCAATGGGTGCATCTCAAGTGGTGGTGACTGGTAAGGTTTTCTTCTTTTTAAAGCTCCTTGGCATGGATGCAGCTGGGCCTACAGTTTTGGAGCAGGGGCATGAGACCTGTTCCCTGCCTGGAGTAGTGGGTTTCTAAAGAGACTCCTGCTCTTCTCTTCTGGGTTCCAGGGTTGAAAAGCCCCCCAGGAGATGACCAAGTCAGGGCTGAGGAGGAGACTCTTTTGAAGCTCCTGGGAGAGGGTGGCTGCTGCAGAGAAGAGGACCTGGCTCTTTATATGTGGACCTCAGATGCTTATACTGCCCACTTGGTCCTAAGAAGAGTTTCAGCCCTTGGTTTGTTTGACCAAGCTCAGAGGGTGTGTGTGCGTGTGTGTGTGTGATGTGGAGTTAGTGGGGTATGTGATGTATAAGAGGATGTTTATGTGTGAGGTGTGTGATATGAGTGAGAGACATGTACTCGTGTGTGTGAGGAGGGGTTCTCTGACAGGACATGTGGGTATGTGTGTATGGAGCAGCGTGGTATGTATGGAAGCGTGGGGGGTATAGTAGGGTGTGTGTGTGTGGAGAAGGCATCTGTGAGAGAGAATGTGTGTGTGTATAATGTATCTGAGAGAGTACGTGTGAGGAACGGTTATATGTGATAGTGTGTGGGTGAGCGTGTAGAGTTGTGTGCTGTATGGGGTGTTGTGGATATTTGAGGGGAGTGGGGATGCAGAAGGGTGTCATTGCGTGTTTTGTGTGAGAAGGTGAGAGGGTATGTGTGTAGCTGTGTAGAGCTGTGTGGTATGTATGGGGGTGTATGGGAATGTAGAAGGATGTGGATGTTTAAGAAGTTATCTAAGAGATTGTGTGTGAGGGTGTGTTTAGAGAGTATGTGTGTTGGGCTCAGTGACACCATCACTACACCAGAGCTTCCTTGCCATTGGAATCTGCACCTTCATTTGTTCTCCCTAATCCACCATCCAGTTTCTCAGTTTGAAAGAAACTTTTGTTCAACTTTAGATCTGTCAGCCTCTCGGTTGTCTAAAGCCAAGGAAGTTGGAGCTGATTTCCTCCTCCAGATCTCCAACGAGAGCCCTCAGGAAATTGCCAATAAAGTGGAAGGCCTGCTGGGGTGCAAGCCAGAAGTTACCATCGAGTGCACAGGGGTGGAGACCTCCATCCAGGCGGGCATATATGTGAGTGGAATAAGGGTAGCTAAGCTGGTAGGCAGCTTCAGGGAATCAGTGCAGGGCAGTGAACCAAGTAGGATTCCTAGGATCAAGCTTCTCCACTGATTTGCTATGTTGACCACCCCTCCCCCCACCAGATAATTCCTTGTTAACTGCTTTCTTAATCTCTCTTGTGGAGGTAGTGACATTTCCCTAACATCTTCATTGGGTTACTGTGAAGTTCAAACTAGGTAACAGATATACATGGGCCTTGAAAGATGTTAAGTGAACCATACCTTTAGGATGGGATTGCTGCTATGATCACATCTGTGATCATGAAAATAGTGCTCTTGGTAAAAAGAAATCAACAGGAGGAACAAGGAACCATGCCTTAGTTGAGTGTGGGAAATCCCTATCTTGTTTTATTGAGGAAAACTATAGTCTTTGATCCAAACTAACAGTTGTTAATTCGGTTAGTCACAAAGGTGACATGATATTTCAGGGTCACAGCTGTCTACTACTGTCCTTTCCCAGAACTAGGAACAGATAAGCTGCCAATACCTGATTTACCCCTCAGCAACCAACCAGTAATTTATGGGAAGTTGGAGGGGGAGGGGCAGGGAGGAATAGAATTGACAAATCAAAGTATGAGGAAAAGAAGGAAGAAAAGAATAAGAGCTAGATTCCGAGCTCTACTGTGGACCGTGTCCTCTGCTGTGTGCTTTATAAACATGATGCCCAATCTGCATAATAGCCCTGAAAATGAGTTCTCGTCTTCCACATTTTACAAGGAGAGCGGCCCAGTGACTCGCCTTGAGCGCACTGCTCCAGTGCCTGGGCTTTCCTTACTCCATCTGGCTCCTCCGGAGAGGAAGGGACAGAGGGGACAAGGAACCAGTGCTAGGGTGGGAGGGGCTGGGCTGGGGAGAGCATCGGTAGCTGCCACTGCTGGGCACTCCTGCCCTGTCTCCCAAACTGCTTTCCCACAGCAGCACATGCTTCTTCCTTCCTTCTGAGTCACAGCCAGTCACACACAAGGGCATTGTCCACCATACAAGACATTCTGGGAAAACCTGATCCCTCGAGCTGTGTGGCACGGCCCTCAAGCCTGGCACACCCAGGCAGAGCTGCCTTCCCCTCCTCCTACCAAGATGCATATGGCACCGGGGGCCAAGGAAGCAGCGGGAGAAGCCAGGAGCAGGTGCCACTTTTGCCCTAACCTTGTTCCAGCTGGAATCAGCCAGCTCTCTGCTCCACTGTCCGAGACAGTCAGTGGTCACCATGTGGGAAGGGGCAAAGAGAAACCAAAACCCAGAGGGCGATGGGTCTGTGTGTCATCAGTGGAGCTATGTTCGACCCATGGCAGGTCTTGGGTTCCTGCCTCGTGCCTGGCTTTGTGCCAGACACCTCGAGGGCTTGACCAGTAAGGTGCGTCTACTGTCTTCAAGTTGTCAGCAGGTCAGTGACCCCCACTCAAGAGAGAGGCAGTAAAAGACGTGGCTTCCTAGTGCAAGTCCTTCCTTCCTCTTGTGCCCTGCCTGGAGGGCATCTGAGAACAAGTTGATATCTCCAACTGTTGATGGTGGGGGCCCAGTTGCCAGGCTACCTGAGGTGGGCGTGGAGGTAAATGTGACCCAAGGGCCTTATGAAGCCTGAAGCCAGTGCCTGTCCAGAGTGGGGAGTGGAGCATCATGCATGACAGGTGCTGTAGAATGCTGCAGGTCACTCTGCCAAGGGGCAGGTTAGGTGGAGGCACCTTATGGACATACCTGAGAGTCACCTTTCTGCCATGTGATGTCTAGATAATGTTCGTGAGGAGACATAGCAAATGCTTAGGGTAGAATTGATGTCATCTCCTTGGTGTGGAAGTCACAACAACAAAACAGTGGTCTGAGATTTCCTTTGCCTGTGGTCAGTAAGCTACTGGCCTCCTGGCAGCCTGGGATGACCAGTTTGGAAGAGGTTCCTCTTCCTCCTTACCAGGTGGAGAGGAAGTGCTGAATGGGCAGCAGTTTTCCTGGAAATTTTCTCAGTGTATTCTGTGGCTCCCTCACGATTCTGAACCCCTCCCCCAACACTTTTCCAATGAGGACAGCAATGTTTTTCAGTTGAGAGATACCCTCCCCCTTACTGACAGTGTTTATATGTCACAGGTGACTTGTAAGTGACTGCGCGCCAATAAAAACAGAAAACGTGCCAAACGTTGAGCCCATCCTAGTGCCAGCCACTGTGACTGTCACCCCTAAGAGCCCTGCTGAGGGGGAGGCATCGTCCTATTCTCACACATGAGGAACCCATGGCTGAGAGAGCACCGTCTAGGGTCCCAGAGCTCAAAAGTACAAATGCTGGGAGTCACCGCCACACTACAGGCCTCTCTCCAGGGTGTATCCTTCCCCTCGGCGGAGGTAGAAGCTGTGATGTTTGCTGTCTTACTGCTCCATTGTTTAGCACTTAGAATGGTCCCAGTAAGTGCTTTCTGCTGTTAACTGTAATGAAAACTTAGCATGAATGAATTGTCCATTTTTCTGTCCCTCACAGCATTGAGCACAATGACCCCCCAAAATCTCTGAAGCAGGCCTAGCACTCATGTGAAGTTATGTGGAGATTGTCAGGGAAAATTTTGCTCTCTGCCCGCTCAAAGAGGAAACTGATGAATCCATTATGACTGATGCCGTTGGGTGAATGTCTCTGGAACAAAAATTTCTAATTGCCAGCCTGCACATATAAGGCAGTTTTTAAACCACAGAAGTCCTATAGCCCTCCCCATTGGTATAGTACTTGGTAGTTTTTTTTTTTTTTTTACCAAGAAGGTGGTCCCTTAGAGGTTTGACACTCTGTCTTGTGGGGAGCACTCTGGAGGAGGAAGTGGCTGACACCAACATCTGGTACTGAATTAGTAAAGCTTTTTTTTTCTTCTTAATTATTATTTTTTTTAAATTTCATTTATTTTATTTTTGCTGTGTTGCATCTTTGTTGCCTCATGCACGCTTCTCTCTGGTTGCGGCGAGCGGGGGCTACTCTTCGTTGCGGTGCGCGGGCTTCTCATTGTGGTGGCTTCTCTTGTTGTGGAGCACGGGTTCTAGGCACGTGGGCTTCAGTTGCTGTGGCACTTGGGCTCAGTACTTGTGGCTCACAGGCTCTAGAGCACAGGCTCAGTAGTTGTGGCACACGGGCTTAGTTGCTCCGCGGCATGTGGGATCTTCCCGGACCAGGGCTCCAACCCGTGTCCCCTGCATTGGCAGGCGGATTCTTAACCACTGCACCACCAGAGATGCCCCCTGAATTAGTAAATCTTTGAAAGATGCTCAGTGGCTGCTGAAGGGTCAGCGTTGGTTGTAGGGGAGATTCTCATTGCTCTCTGGAGAACCTTTGCTGTTTCCTGGGATGTTGTGGACAGCAGAAGATGCTCCCACTGTGCCTCTGCTGGTAAGTGTATTATTTCAGGATCTTTAAAGGAGACATTGTTTACTCTGCTGCTCTGTTGAGTTTGGTTAACATGCTGAAGAGTCCAGCAGTATAGAAAGAGTCATACTCTCTGAAATTTTTGGTTACGTACCTGTTTGTATGGCAACAGTGCTACTGTGAGTGGGGTCTGCATTTTCTCATCTTCTTGGTTTTCTTGTTCTTACCTCTTCTTCAGGCCACTCAATCTGGTGGGACACTGGTGCTTGTGGGGCTGGGCTCTGAGATGACCAGTGTGCCCCTAGTGCACGCAGCTACCAGGGAGGTGGACATCAAGGGTGTGTTTCGATACTGCAACACGTGAGTATGTTTTGGGTGAGCCAGGGTGGCGAGTGGCCAGCAAGTCCAGGGAAGGCCCTACGTGGCCTCTGGGACCAAGAGTCTCTGCCTGTTTATTCAGGAGGGGCACTCCCGGGCCACACTGACGGCCGTGCGTTACAATAAGGATCCAAAGATAGAGCATTCACTTGTGGTTAAAGAATGGGAGGGCAGAGCTGACAGGGCTGTAGGGAAAGAGGGAGGGAGGGGGATTTTTGAAACATGCTCTTCTTGGATATCTGCCACTCATTGCCTAGGCCCTCTCTTTTCCATTTCTTTAAGTGGCCAGATCTCCATTTTCCCCCTTTAAAGGGAAGAAGGAGAGAAACAGGACAACCGCAAGAACTCAAGTTCCTTGGTTCTCACTCCAGGTCCCCAGGTTCCACCCTGGGAAGTGAGAGGGTCTTAATAAATCCCACCTCATGTTCTGTGGGTCCATCCTCTCCCCTGCTGGGGCACTCTGTCCAGGACCACCTTCCCCACCAGTGGCCCTTTCTCCCATCTTTAGAGTCTGTAACCATTCCCTCAGCAGAGTGCTAGTTTTCCAGTAAACTCTGCCAAGCCAAGCTGCTAAAGGGTATGATTGGATCATCCTGGGCTTCCCCACTGAAGGCTTATCTGCCTTTTCACAGTGGCTTCCATATCCCTTATGCCTTCATGCCAAAGGAATTCTAGGCTTCATGGCAGACATTGCAGACGGGCAGGGGACATTTGGGAACAGACTCTGTACTCCTGAATTATAAGTCATAAGATCCTTTCCACCATTGTTGGCCTGTAGAAGTGACCTTGCAGAACCACAGAGCTACAAACAAATGTAGCCAAACTTATCTTGTGCTGGGTAGTTTTGGGGACCTCCCTCTTTCCTCCTGAAGGTTGAGTGTGATGCTTGTGATCTTTTCCAGATGGCCGATGGCGATTTCAATGCTTGCATCAAAGTCTGTGAATGTAAAGCCCTTGGTCACCCATCGGTTTCCTCTGGAGAAAGCTCTGGAGGCCTTTGAAACATCCAAAAAGGGACTGGGGTTGAAAGTCATGATCAAGTGCGACCCCAAGGACCAGAATCCATGATATGAATTGGGCTCTGTCCTTGTCCCCACTCTCAGCATCTTGGGGTTGAGTGGTTGGCTGGGCAGTGGTGGAAATTTCTTTTGAGTAGTAAGAATAATTAAAATAATTCATTATTAAAAGAGAGCCTTACACAGAGGAGTTGGTGTGCCTTAAAAACACAAGTAGGGGGACTTCCCTGGTGGCGCACTAGTTAAGAATCTGCCTGCCAATGCAGGGGACACGGGTTCAAGCCCTGGTCCGGGAAGATCCCACATGCTGCAGAGCAACAAAGCCTGTGTGCCACAACTACTGAGCCTGCGCTCTAGAGCCCACAAGCCACAACTACTGAGCCCACATGCCACAACTACTGAAGCCCGTGCACCTAGAGCCCATGCTCCACAACAAGAGAAGCCACTGCAATGAGAAGCCTGCGCACTGCAACGAAGACCCAACGCAGCCAAAAATAAATAAATTAATTAAAAAACAAACAAACAAACAAACACAAGTAGGGAGGGACTTCCCTGGCGACGCAGTGGTTAAGAATCTGCCTGCCAGTGTAGGGGACACGGGTTCGATCCCTGGTCTGGGAAGATCCCACATGCTGCGGAGCAAGTAAGTCCGTGCACCACAACTACTGAGCCTGCGCTCTAGAGCGCACGAGCTACAACTACTGAGCCCACGTGCTGCAACTACTGAAGCCCATGTGCCTAGAGCCCGTGCTCCACAACAAGAGAAGCCACCGCAATGAGAAGCCTGTGCACTGCAACGAAGAGTAGCCCCCGCTCGCCGCAACTAGAGAAAAACCCGTGTGCAGCAACAAAGACCCAGTGCAGCCAAAATAAATAAATAAATAAATATTTTTAAAAAGAAACACACAGGTAGGGAGAATTTGGGGGAACTTGTAGCCAGAATGACCTGTTTGTGCTGATCAAAGTTCGGCAAGTAGAGCAGAGCTTGGCAGGTAGGTGCCGGAACTCCCCTTCTTCCTGGAGTGCCTGGAAGTTGAGTAAGGAAAGAAATCTACCCATTGGGTTCCTGGTTCTACTGTGACTGTGGCCAGATGGGGGAATGGGGGCTCAGTTATGAAGAGACCATTTACAGCTTTATCAAGACTTAACTGGCCCAGAACCTGATTTTCACAAAAGTCTGCAGCTCAGGGTTGGGGATGAAAGGTTGTGAACAGTTTTACTTTAGGACACAGTGCTTCTAGACATAAGTGCTATTTGGTATGATGATAAAAGGAGAATAAGGGACTCTAGGATAATTTAAAAACCAAGCAAATAAAACTGAAATCCCATGTGAGATACAGCTAGCTTGCATCTCTCAAATGTAGAAATAGACAAGGAACTTTTCAGCGCTGCTTGAAGAATTGCCTCTTCAACTCTTGAGAATTCTGTGTAACTTATTTTGCAAGGTGAAGAATTGCCTTCCCAACGCGCCACACCCCCACTCTTCTGCATGTTCAGAGGCAGCCACTGCCGGCTCCTTTGTCACTAGGCAACCAGGAGGCGCCTACCTAAGGACAGCCACGGGGAGTCCTCATGGGAGACCTTAAATCACGCTTCTGACTAGCCCAGGAGGTTTTGGTCAGTACATCTGTCTTACCCACCCCACAGGGTTAGCATGCCCTCCTAGGCTCAAAGCTCACTGATGATTATTAGACAATCTGTTTAGTTCCGGTCATTATGAGGGAAAAACCTTTTCCCTTCTCAGAGCCAGTTAAGGGTCTTTGTACCTTTCTTTGAATGATAGTTCCAACCTTGTCTATTTTAATCATGGGGTTTTCCTGGGTAAGATTTGGATCCAAATCACATCATGCCATTTGTGACTTTGAGATTACTAGTCAAGAATGAGGATATAGTAGCTGTGACATGACTTGGGCTGCAGTCTAATCCCTCACTTCTGCCGGGGGTGGAGGGTGAGTTTGAAGAAGTTCTGGTTTTCTTGTGACCAGGGAAGGCTGTAACCAGTGCCTGGGATTCCTCAAATTGGTTTGGGTAATAAATTCTGCTTGTAGTACTCGACTGCTGCCACCATTTGTGGCCCTGTTTAGGGAGGAATCGACTTAGGTTACCCATTTCACAAAAGGAAGCATCTGGGATTTTTGAGAGTGATGCATTTTCTGCATCAAGTACAATTTTCATTGACTGTTGAAATTGTACTTTAATGATCTCTAATCCTCACAGCAAGCCAAATATAATTACTTTACAACTAAGGAAATAGAGAAATCAAGTAACTTGCTCAAGATCACACACTGCTTTTCTTTTCTCATGTTTTCTTTGGAGGAGGGTGGGATCTTGAGTCCACACACAACACATACACACACTCAAGAGCCGCACTGCTTCCTTCTCTGCGTCCTGTTTAGGTAGGGCCAAACTTGCCAGCTCCCTTCTCTTGAAACTCTTTCCAGCTCAGTGATGCCCAAAGTTCCTTGAATGTGGAATGAGAAAGACTCTTCCCTTTCTAGATTGGAAGTCTTCCAGTAGAAATGCCCCTAAAGGAGGTGGACTCACTATGTTAAATTCACGAGTAGCCACTCTTCCTCTGATTGTGATTTGGTGGAGGGAGGAAGCCACTGAACCTGATAAAGAGGAGTTGCAGTGGGGACTCCTGGAAAGGTAGGGCTATCAAGGACAAAAAACATGTGACACATTTCACAACGGTGATTGGGCTGGATCTTCTAAGTCAGTGTCTTGGAGCTTCCACTCCCTGGCCTGTTAAATGGGCTTCATGATACCTCCATGAGGGCAATTACAAAGAGTGAATGGGCTGATTGAAAACAGCAGTTCAGGGAACACTTTCCATTTCCAAATGCCCCCACACTCTCAACCTTCTGTGATGTTTCACAGCTTCCCAAGCACGGGCAGAGAGCGTGGTTGGTGGGAGAGGAAGTGGTGTGAGCTGCCAGCAAGTCATCCAGGTGGCGAGAGGGAGTGGAACTAAGCTGGCCCTGGGACTCCCCCATCTCTGCTTCCTTGCTCAGATGTTCCCTCCACTGTTTGGAAGGGGCTGCAGGAAGCCCAGGAATTCAGTTCTCTCGCTACCTCCACTAAGTGTTCAGTAAATGTTGATTCAGTGAATCAGTTCCGGAAACAAGAATATGAATTCCCCACGAGCTCCCCAAGCTTGGGTGGCTTTGCCGGCCTTTGTGTGCTCTGTCACTCATGTGGCAGCAGTCAGTACTGAGAACCCCACCCAGCCAGCCCTCCCAGCTTGGGTGGAGAGCTGGGAAGAAGAATCCTGCAGGCAGACTAGAGGGTGCAAGGGGGAGGCTGCCCCACAGACGTCAAAGGAGAGAGGGGACACAGCTCCAGCCACTTCCTCTTGCCATCCACATTTGGCTACAGTGGATGTTGATATGAAGTCACTTCTGGATCCCCAGTCCCTGGTCCTCAGGCCATCCCAGTCGCATTTCTGTGTAGCACAGTCTTACCTCTTCCTTCCTGGTTCCTATTTTGCTCCCATTGGGAGAGCAAAGGAGGCCCATGGGAACTTGGTTGGGCCAGAGGGTAGGAGTGGGGGAGACAGATAGGATTTATTGGATATTTGCCTTTTCCCAGAACTGTCCTCTGCACATGATCTAAGTCTGAGTTTGGAGTACAGAAGCCAAAATATAGGACCCACATCCCTGGGTAGTAGTCAGGTCTCCAACTTCGCTGTCCGCCTCCACACACTGAGGTCCTTGAGGGCTCAGGGAGGGCAGCAGTGAAGTGGTTTGGCCAGGAGCTCATCACCCAAGGGAAGTGCTTCGAAGACAGCAGATGTTCTCTGGTGCAGCCACTGCTGTACTGAAGCAGCACAACAATACTCCCACAGCCTCCACTTCTCACTCCTGGCTTTCCTCTCTTAAAGCCTTGGCTGAGTCAGATACTGAGTTCCTTCCTTGGGCACCTGAAAGTGGTACAGGATGTATGCAAGGTGTTCCTGCCAAGAGATTTCTCAGTGGATCTCACCGTCAGTGGGAGCTTCTTGGCGGTGATGAGTTGGAGAGAAGCCTCTGTCCTCTGGGCTCTAAGGTATGATCCTCAGGGGGTTTGCACGCCCAGAGCTGGGCCTGGGGAGGTCTGGCCCCATCAGTGACTTCCCTGTGTGTGATCACCAGTTGGCCTTTCTGTGGTACATGTAGGACTGCAGGCAGGGGCACAGCCTGGCTGGGGGTGGGGGAGCCCAGCAGTTCATCCATAGTGAGGAGGGAGCTGTGGGAAGAAGGTGGGCCTGGGCCAAAGGTGGGCCTGTTCTGGGTCTAGCACCACTGAGGCACAGTGGCGGAGTAGCTCCCTTGGGGCCAGCTCCAGGCTTCAGGTGGGTGATGCTGAAGTCCCGTGGGTCCTGCCCTGACCTCACAGCTCTGTATGCACTTGGCTGCCAGCTACAGGCCCCCTTGGGTTCCCCAGTCTGGGACACCTCTCGCACAGCCCTGTCTCAGCTCCTCCTCCCTGGCAGGAATCCCAAGAGGCTCCTAGGGTCAGCTGTTTGCAGTGCCCTAGTCACTAGGAGATGACGGTAACTGAACTTTCCCTTATCACACAAGGTTGTACATTGATAAGAAAATAAAGTCAGATAAGTAAAAAAAAAGAGAAAACCAGCCATATGTGTTCTCCAAGCATGCTATTAAGTTGGAGTACTTCCTTCCAACTCCCCACCCCATGCATTTCTATACATATAAAACATGTACATGTATTTATAATCAGAAATGGGAATATATTTTACTTGACTTTTTTCCCCTTTTCACCCATAACAGATAAGGACTTTTTTAACCATCACAATTCTCATTAATGAAATTAACACTTTCTTCTAATCATCTAACACCCAATAAATCCAAGTGCAACTTTCCCTAGTTATTTAAAAAAAAAAAAAGACCTTTTCCACTTGGTTTGCCTGAGTCAGGATCCAGACACATTGCACGTGGTTGATATGTCTCTTTTCTTTGACTTTTTTTTTTTTTTTTTTTTTTAGTGAGTTGGTCTCTTTTTTTTTTTTTTTAATTTATTTTTGGCTGCACTGGGTCTTCGTTGCTCTGCGCGGGCTTTCTCTAGTTGCGGTGAGCAGGGTCTACTCTTCATTGCGGTGCTCGGGCTTCTCATTGCAGTGGCTTCTCTTGTTGTGGAGCACAGGCTCTAGGCACGTGGGCTTCAGTAGTTGTGGCACGCAGGCTCAGTAGTTGTGGCTTGTGGGATCTAGAGAGCAGGCTCAGTAGTTGTGGCGCACGGGCTTAGTCGCTCTGCGGCATGTGGGATCTTCCTGGACCAGGGATTGAACCCATGTCCCCTGCATTGGCAGGTGGATTCTTAACCACTGCGCCACCAGGGAAGTCCAACCATTGTTTTTATTGAGGTATAGTTAATTTGCAATTGTTGTGTTAGTTCCAGGTGTACAGCAAAGTGATTCAGTTTTATATAAGTTCTTTTTCAGATTGTTTTCCATTATAGGTTATTACAAGATATTGAGGGACTTCCCTGGAGGTGCAGTGGTTAAGGCTCTGCGCTTCCAATGCAGGGGGCCCGGGTTTGATCCCTGGTCAGGGAACTAGATCCCACATGCATGCCGCAACTAAGAGTTAGCATTCCACGCTAAGGAGCCCACGAGCCACAACTAAGGAGACTGCCTGCCGCAACAAAGACCCAGCACAACCAAATAAATAAATAAAATAAATATTTTAAAAATTATTTTTAAAGGTTTTTAAATTTTTAATTTATTTTTATTTTTGGCTGCTTTGGGTCTTCATTGCTGCATGCAGGCTTTCTCTAGTTGCGGCAAACGGGCTACTCTTCGTTGTGGTGCGCGGGCTTCTCATTGCAGTGGCTTCTCTTGTTGCGGAGCATGGGGTCTAGGTGCACGGGCTTCAGTAGTTGTGGCACAAGGGCTCAGTAGTTGTGGCTTACAGGCTCTAGAACATAGGTTCAGTAGTTGTGACGCACAGGCTTAGCTGCTCCGTGGCTTGTGGGGTCTTCCCGGACCAGGGCTCAAACCCGTATCCCCTGCATTGGCAGGCAGATTCTTAACCACTGTGACACCAGGGAAGTCCCAAAAAAACTACTAAAAAAAAAAGATATTGAATATAGTTCCCTGTGCCATACAGTAGGTCCCTGCTGTCCATCTACTCCATATATAGCAGTGTGTTTATGTCAGTCTCAAGCTCCCAATTTATCTCTCCTCCCCACACCCCGCCATCCCCTCTGGTAACCATAAGTTTGCTTTCCATGTCTTTGAGTCTATTTCTGTTTTGTGGATATGTCTTGTAAGTCTCTCTTAATCTCTTATAGTTCCCCCTCCATTTTTGTTTAAATGCCATTGTTTTTTCTTTTTTTGGCTGCACCGTGTGGCTTGCAAGACCTAATTTCCCCTGCCAGGGATCAAACCTGGGGCCCGAGCAATGAGAGGACTGAGTCCTAACCACTGGACCACCAGGAAATTCCCTAAATACCGTCCATTATTATGTTGACAAAAGTGGGTCATTTGTCCTCCACATACTGTTTTGCATTTATTTTCATTTAATCAGTTGTTTTCACTTAATAAATTATTAAATTCCTTCTATGTCAGTAATTATACACATCATCATTTTAACTTTTTCCTTTTTTCTTTTTTTCTTCCAGTTTTATTGAGATATAACTGACATACAGCACTGTATAAATTTAAGGTGTACAGCATAATGATTTGACTTACATACCTCATAAAATGGTTACCACAATAAGTTTAGTGAACATCCATCATCACATATAGATAAAAAATTAAAGGAATGGAAAAATTTTTTTTCTTTCCTTTTTTCTTTTTTTAAAACATCTTTATTGGAGTAGAAAAAATTATTTTGTCCTTGTGATGAGAACTCAAAATTTACTCTCTTAACAACTTTCATATATAATATACAGCAGTGTTAATTATATTTATCATGTTGTACCTTACCTCCCAAGGTACTTATTTATCTTATAACTGGAAGTTTGTACCTTTTGACTGCCTTTATCCAACTCCCTCTCCCCCAAACACCTGCCTCTGGTAACCACAAATCTGATCTCTTTTTCTATGAGTTTGTTTGTTTGTTTTTGAAGTATAATTGATCTACAACACTATTTTAGTTCCCGTTACACAGCATAGTGTTTCAATATTTCTATACATTTTAAAATGATCACCATGATATCTAGGTATGATCACCATACAAAGATATTATGTAATTATTTACTATATTAATTGTTGCTGTACATTTCATACCATGACTCATTTATTTTTTCAACTGAAAGTGTTTACCTCTTAATCTCCCTCAACTATTTCTCTTCAGCCCCCACCACCCTCCATTCTGGCAGCCACCTATTTGTTCTCTGTATCTGGGACTCTGTTTCTGTTTTGTTATGTTTATTCATTTGTTTTGTTTTTTAGATTCCACAGATAAATGAAGTCATACAGTATTTGGCTTTCTCTGTCTGACTTATTTCACTTAGCGTAATACCCTCTAATTCCATCCATTTTGTTGCAAATGGCAAGATTTCATTCTTTTTTATGGCCAAGTAATATTCCATTGTATGTACATTCCACAACTTCTTTATCCATTTAACTATCGATAGGCGCTTAGGTTGCTTCCGTATCTTGGATATTGTAAACAATGCTGCATTGAACAGAGGGCTGCATATATCTTTTTGAATTAGTTTTTGTTTGTTTTCTTGGAATAAGTACCCAGGAGTGGAATTGTTGGATTGCATGGTAGTTCTATGTTTAATTTTTGGGAGAATCTTCATAATGTTTTCCATAGTTGCTGCATCAATTTACATTCCCACCGACAGTTCACAGAGGTTCCCCTTTCTCCACATCCTCCCCAGCACTTGTTATTTGTTGTCTTTTTGTTAATACCCATTCTGACAGATATGAGGTAATATCTCATGGTGGATTTCATTTGCATTTCCCTGATGATTAGTGATGTTGAGCATTTTTTCATATGTCTATTAGCCATCTATATGTCTTCTTTGGGAAAAATGTCTATTCAGATCCTCTGCCCATTTTAAATGAGGTTGTTTTTTTTTGATGATGAATTGTATGTGTTCTTTATATATTTTGGATATTAGATCCTTATCAGATATATTGTTAGCGAATATCTTCTCCCATTCAGTAGGTGGCTTTTTCATTTTGTTGATGGTTTCCTTTGCTGTCCAAAAGCTTTTTAGTTTGATGCAGTCCCATTTGTTTATTTTTGCTTTTGCTTCCCTTGCCTGATGAGCCATATCCAGAAAAAGAATATTACTAAGATTGATGTCAAAGAGCATACTGCCTATATTTTCTTCTATAAGTTTTATGGTTTCAGTTTTACATTTAAGTCTTTAATCCATTTTGAATTTATTTTTGTGCATAGTGTGAGAAAGTAGTCCAGTGTGATTATTTTGCTTGTAGCTGTCCAGTTTTGCCAGTACCATTTATTGAAGAGGCTTCCTTTTCCCCATTTTATATGCTTGTCTCCTTTGTCATAGATTAGTTGCCCATAGAAGAGTAGGTTCATTTCTGGGCTTTTTATACTGTTCCATTGATCTATGTGTCCGTTTTTGTGCCACCATACTGTTCAGTTTAGTTTTTTTTTATTAATTAATTTTTTATTGAGGTATAATTGACATATATAGAAATTATATTATTTAAGCAAAGGATATAAATACTTTTATGGCTTTTGGAATCTTGGGATAAATTTATTTTATCAATTAGTACTGGTATCAAGGTAAGAATGTATATCAGATTCACAACATTTTTTTTTTAGCATTAGGCATTATAATTCTTTAAAAATCTCACTAATTAAACAGACCAATATTTAATTTCTGTGTCTTTAAATGTTAGTGGTGTTGAACTTTTTTACATTTTGTTTTCAATATAACTTTTTTTTTATCACTAGGAAGTAAATCACTTTTTATTTATTTTTATTTTTTTAATTGTTTACAATGACAGATAATTTATTATTCAACAAAAACTGAGGCATAAGGACTCAAGTAAAGAAATTAACAGAAAATATTTTACAAGACACCATACTGTTTTGATGACTGTAGCTTTGTAGTATAATTTGAAATCAGAGAGTGTAATACCTCCAGATTTGTTCTTCTTTCTCAAGATTGTTTTGGCTATTCAGGGTCTCTCATGTTTCCATACAAACTTTAAATTTGTTCTAGTTCTGTGAAAAATGCCATTGGTATTTTGATAGGGATTGCATTGAATCTGTAGATTGCCTTGGGTAGTATGGTCATTTTAACAATATTACTTCTTCCAGTCCATGAGCATGGTATATCTTTCCATCTGTGTTGTCTTCAATTTCTTTCATCATTGTCTTACAGTTTTCTGAGTACAGGTCTTTTATTTCCTTGGTTAAATGTATTCCTAGTTATTTTATTCTTTTTGATGCAATGATAAATGGGATTGTATTCTTTTTTTAATAAATTTATTTATTTATTTAATTTTTGGCTACATTGGGTCTTCATTGCTGTGTGAGGGCTTTCTCTAGTTGCAGCAAGCAGGGGCTACTCTTCGATGCAGTGCACGGGCTTATCATGGCGGTGGCTTCTCTTGTTGCAGAGCACAGGCTTTAGGCATGCAGGCATCAGTAGTTGCGGCGTGTGGGCTCAGCATTTGTGACTCGTGGGCTCTAGAGCACAGGCTCGGTAGTTGTGGTGCATGGGCTTAGCTGCTTTGTGGCATGTGGGATCCTCACGGACCAGGGATCGAACCCGTGTCCCCTGCATTGACAGGCCGATTCTTAACCACTGCACCACTGGGGAAGTCCCTGTCTTCTTCATTTCTCTTTCTGATAGTTCATTGTTAGTGTATAGAAACACAAAAGATTTCTGTATATTAATTTTTTATCCTGCAACTTTATCAAATTTATTGATGAGTTCTAGTAGTTTTTTAGTGGTGTCTTTAGGATTTTCTATGTATAGTGTCATGTCATCTGCAAACAGTGACAGTTTTAATTCTTCCTTTCCAACTTGGATTCCTTTTATTTTTTTCTTGTCTGATTGCTGTGGCTAGGACTTCCAATACTATGTTGAATAAAAGTGGCAAGAGTGGGCATCCTTATCTTTTCCTGATTTTACAGGAAAAGCTTTCAGCTTTTCACAGTTGAGTATGATATTAAATGCGGGCTTCTCATATATGGCCTTTATTATGTTGAGCTATGTTCCCTCTATACCTACTTTTTTGAGAGTTTTATTAAATGATGTTGAATTTTTTTTCAGATGCTTTTCCTGCTTCTGTTGAGATGATCATATGATGTTTATTCTTCAATTTGATAATGTGGTGTATCACATTGATTGATTTGTGGATGTTGAATCCTCCTTGCATCTCTGGAATAAATCTCACTTGGGCATGATGTATGATCCTTTTAATGTATTGTTGAATTTGTTTTCTAATATTTTGTTGAGGACTTTTGCATCTATGTTCATCAGTGATACTGGCCTATAATTTTCTTTTTTGTGATATCTTTGGTTTTGGTATCAGGGTGATACTGGCCTGAGTTCAGAAGCATTCCGTCCTCTGCAATTTTTTGGAATAGTTTGAGGATAGGTGTTAACTATTTTCTAAATGTTGGGAAAATTCACCTGTGAAGCCATCTGGTCCTGGACTTTTGTTTGTTGGCCATTTTCTTTTTTTTTAAATTACTGATTCAATATCATTATTGGTAATTAGTCTGCTCATATTTTCTATTTCTTCCTGATTCAGTCGTGGAAAATTGTACATTTCTAGGAATGTATCCATTTCTTCTAGGGAGTTCATTTTATTGGCATATGATTGTTTGAAGTAGTCTCTCGTGATCCTTTGTATATCCATGGTGTCAGCTGTAACTTCTCTTTCATTTATGATTTATTTGAGCCCTCTTTTTTTCTTGATGAGTCTGGCCAAAAGTTTATCAATTTAGGTTATCTTTTCAAAGAATCAGCTCTTAGTTTTATTGGTCTTTTGTATTTTTAAAATTCTCTATTTCATTTATTTCTGCTCTGATCTTTATGATTTCCTTCCTTCTACTGACTATGGGTTTTATTTGTTATGCTTTTTCTACTTCCTTTTGGTGTAATGTTTGGTTGTTTATTTGAAATTTTTCTTGTCTTCTTCCCTCTTAAAACTATTTTTGCTGAATCCCATAGATTTTGGATTGCTGTTTTTTCATTTTCATTTGTCTACAGGTAGTTTTTTATTTCCTCTTTGATTTTTTCAGTTGGTTGGTTTTTTCTCATTGGTTGTTTTGTTTAGCCTCTGTCTATATTTCTGCAGTTTTTTTTTAAATTGAAGTATAGTTGATTTAAAATGTGTTAGTTTCAGGTGTATAGCAAAGTGATTCAATTTTATATATATATATATATTTCAAATTCTTTTCCCTTACAGGTTATTACAAAATATTGAGTAAAGTTAGTTCCCTGTGCTATACAGTAGGTCCTTGTTGGTTATCTATTTTATATATAGTCGTGTATATATGTTAATCCCAAACTCCTAGTTTATCCCTCCTCCCACCCTTCCCCAGAGGTTTTGTGGGGTTTTTTGTTGTTGTTGTTTTTTGTTTGTTCATTTGTTTTGTTTTGTTTTGTAGTCTCTTAGCATTTTGGTCAGAAAAGATGATTGATAAGATTTCAGTCTTAAATTTATTGAGACTTGTTTTGTGGCCTAGCATGTGATCTCTCCTGGAGAATGTTCCATGTGCACTTGAAAAGGATGTGTGCTGTGCTGCTTTTGGATAGAATGTTCTATGTATATCTATTACATTCATCTGGCCTAATGTGTTGTTTAAGGTTTCCTTGTTGATTTTCTGTCTGGATGATCTGTCCATTGATGTAAGAGGGGTGTTAATGTCCCCTCCTATGATGGTGTTACTATCAAATTCTCCCTTTATATCTGTTAATATTTGCTTTTATGCATTTAGGTACTCCTATGTTGGTTGCATATGTATTTACAATTGTTATATCTTCTTGATGGATTTATCCCTTTATCATTATGTAACATCCTTCTTTGTCTTTGGTACAGTCTTTGTTTTAAAGTCTATTTTTTCTGATATAAGTATTGCTACCCTGGCTCTTTTCATTTCCATTTGCATGGAATACCTTTTTCCTTTCTCTCACTTTCAGTCTGTGTGTCTTTAGATATGAACTAAGTCTATTGTACACAGCATATATATGTGTCATGCTTTTGTAGCCATTCATCCACTCTGTGCCTTTTGATTGGATTGTTTAGTCCATTTACATTTAAAGTAATTACTGATAGGTATGTAATTGTTGCCATTTTTGTTAATTGTTTCCTGGATGTTTTTGTAGTTCATTTTTTTTCCTTTCTTCTTCTTTTGCTCTCTTCCCTTTTGATTTGATGACTATCTTTAGTATTATGTTTGGATTCCTTTCTCTTTTTCGTATGTGTATGTATTATAGATTTTTGGTTTATGGTTACCAAGGGATTTATATTTAACAGTCTATATATCTATATGTATCTATCTATCTATCTATCATCTATCAATCTAATTATTTTTTTAAGTTACTGATCTCTTAAGTTCAAGTCCACACACATTTTTAACAATCCTGCATTATTACTCTCCACTCCTCATGTTTACTGTTTTTGACATCATATTTTACATCTTTTTGTTTTGTGTATCCCTTAACTGCTTCTGTGGATATAGATGATTTTACTCCTTCTGTCTTTTAACCATCCTACTAATTTTATAAGTGATTGATCTAATACCTTTACTGTAAATTTGCCTTTACTAATGAGCTTTTTCCTTTTGTAATTTTCATATTTCTAGTTGTGGCCTTTTCTTTTTCACTTAGGTAAGTCCCTTTAACTTTTCTTTTAAAATTTGTTTCATGGTGCTGAACTTTTGGTCTCTCCTTCAAATCTGAATGATAGCTTTGCTGTGTAGAGTATTCTTGGTTATAGGTTTTTCCCTTTCATTACTTTCAATATATGGTGCCACTCCCTCTGGCCTACAGAGTTTCTGCTGAAAAGTCAGCTGATATCCTATGAGAGTTCCCTTGTATGTCACTAGTTGTTTTTCCCTTGCTGCTTTTATGATTCTTTATATTTAATTGTTGCCATTTTAGTTATAATGTGTCTTGGTTTGGTCCTCTTTGCATTGATCCTACTTGGGACTCTCTGTGATTCCTGGACCTGGCTGTCTGTTTTCTTTTTCAGTTTAGGGGAATTTTTAGCTATTACATCTTCAAATATGTTCTCTGTCTCTCTCTCTCTTCTCTTTCTTGGACCCTTATAATGCGAATGTTAGTATGCTTTCTGTTGTCCCAGAGGTCTCTTATAACTGTCTTTACCTTTTAAAATTCCTTTTTCTGTTCAGCTTGAGTGATTTCCACTACTTTGTCTTCCAGTTTGCTGATCTGTCCCTCTATATCATCTAATCTACTGTTGACTTCTTCTACTGTATTTTTTAAATTTCAGTTATTGTATTCTTCAGCTCTGTTTCTTCTTTATATTTTCTAACTCTTTTTTAAACTTTTCAGTGTGTTTATCCATTCTTCTCCTCAGTTCTTTGAGTATCTTTTAATTATGACCTTGAACTCTTTATCAGGTAGGTTGCTTATCTCCACTTCACTTAGTTCTTATTCTGGGGCTTTATCTTGTTCCTTCTTTTGGAACACATTCCTCTGTTGCCTCATTTTGACTAATTCACTGTTTTTATTTCTGTGTATTTGGTAGGTTGGTTGTGTGTCCCAATCTTGGAGAAGTGGCCTTTTGTAGGAGACATCCTTGGTGTCCCAGCAGTGCACTCCCCTCTGGTCAACAGAGCTGTACTCTCTAGGGGTGCTTCCTATGTGGGCTGCATGGGTCCTTAGGCTGACTAATATGGGTGGTCTGATAGGTGTTGCTGGCCTTTAGTCCAGTTGGCTACCATGCCCTGCCTTGTGCGGAGGCTGCCAACTGTTAGTGGATGGATCCGGGTCATGAATCAACTGGCTGTGGAGCTCCAGGGAGTCCCAGGGCTAGTGCTGGCCCCCTGATTGGAGGAGCCGGGTCCTGGGGTGGTGGCTGGTTGCAGGGCCAGGGATCCCAGATCTAGTGTCAACCTGCTGGTGGGCAGGGCCAATTCCTGACATGGCTAGCTGCAGGGTCTGGGATGTCCCAGTGCTGATATTGGCCCACTGGTGAGTGGGACTGGATACTGGAATGGCTGGCTGAGTAGCCCAAGTTGTCTGAGAGCTGGTGTCAGCCTGCTGGTGGGTGGGGCCAGGGCCCAGGGAGCCTTGGGTGCTGGCCTGTTGGTGGGTGGGCTATGTCCTGACACAGCAGGCTGTGGGGCTATCATTGTCGTGGGGCTGGTGTCTGCCTGCTAGTGGGTGAGGTTGATCCTGGGGCTAGTGTGTGTCCACTGGTGGGCAGAGTTGGGTCCCACAGTCCCTGACTGCATGGCCCTGCAGGTCCCAGAGTTGGTGTTGGCTCACTGGTGGGTGGGGCCTGGTCCCAATGGCTTCCTGCGGGGTTCCAGTGGTCCCAGGTCTAGTGTTAGTGCACTGGAGGGTGGGTCCAGGTTCTAGTCCCTCTGGTGTGTGGGGCTGGCACTAATAAGCTAGAAGGAGGATTCAAAAATGGCGCTTGCCAGCACCAGTGTCCTTATGGTAGAATGAGCTCCCCAAAATTGCTGCCGCCAATATCTATGTTCCCAGTTGCCTCCTGCCTTTCTAGGAGGCTCTTTCCAAAATCAGCAGTTGGGTCTGACCCAGGTTTCTTTCAAATTACTGCTTTTGCCCCGGGTCTTGGAGCATGTGAGATTTTTGTGCGCCCTTTCAGAATGGAGTCTCTATTTCCTATAGCCCTCCAGCTTTCCTGAAAGTAAGCCCTGCTGGCCTTCAAAGCCAAATGTTCTAGGGACTTGTCTTCTCCATGCAGAACCCCCAGGATGGGGAGCCTGATGTGGGGTTCCCCTTGCTTCCTGGGGAGAGCCTCTGCAATTGTAATTATCCTCCCATTTGTGGGTCATCCATTGGGAAGTATGGGACTTGACTATACTGCATCTCTGCCCCTCCTACCCATCTTGTGGTGATTCCTTCTTTATATCTTTAGTTGTAGATCTTTTCTGCTAGTCTTCAGGTCTTTCTCATTAATAGTTGCTCTGTAAATAGTTGTAAGTCTGGTGTGCCTGTGGGAGAAGGTAAGTTCAGGGTCTTCCTACTCCACCATCTTGGCCACTCCCATAACTATGTCACACATCATCATTTTATATCACCATATCCCACTGTATGGATGTACCATTATTTATAAAGCAAATCACAGTAGTTTGGATATTTGGATAGTCTACAGGGTTTGGGGCTTAAGATAAAGTTGCAATGACTATCCTTGTACATGCATTTTTGTACTTCTGACTTATTCTTTCTTGAAGTTATGTTTTAGAATGACAATAGCTGGGTTGAAGAGTATACACATTTTAAAGGTGACTTGGTTAGACAAGAAAACAAAATATTGAGACTGTCTATGAAAATCTGAGATTGGGTGTGCGCCAGTCCATGTACAATGTGGGAGGATGCTGGGGAGTGGGAGAGCTTTCAGAGATGGGGCCATGAAGCCACTGGCTCTCTGGCTTCAGGCCAACCCTGGGAAAACTGGAGGCTTGGGCCTCACCATCTATAACTTGGACAGGTCACCATTTCTTCAGGCATTAGTCTTCTTATTAGTAAACTCAGTGGTTGCTTCTAGTAGGATATGAGAACAAGCAGCTCCTGTAAAGGGCTGGCATAGGATTCATGGGGAATTGTGGCTGGATTACTGTGGAGCAGTGGACCCCATAAATAAACTTGTACTGGAAGTCATTAGGAGGAAGTGAGGGTGGTGTATATAGAATGTTCATTTTTGGCTCTGGCCTCTCATATATTCAAATCAATGTGGTATAGAATGAATTGGAATAGTAAATAAGATGCAAATCTTGGATTCTCAGAACCTACAGACGGACAGTTTGTAACACTCTTAAGGAATTTCTGAGCGAGTGATTAAAATACAATCGTCATATTGCTATTTTAATCTCTTGTCACATATATATTTAATGCTGTGCTTATATAGCTTAACAATGTAGATTTTCAAGTGTGCTTACATATTTTTTTAACATCTTTATTGGAGAATAATTGCTTTACAATGGTGTGTTAGTTTCTGCTTTATAACAAAGTGAATCAGCTATACATATACATATATCCCCATATCTCCTCCCTCTTGCGTCTCCCTCCCACCCTCCCTATCCCACCCCTCTAGGTGGTCACAAAGCACTGAGCTGATCTCCCTGTGCTATGCGGCTGCTTCCCACTAGCTATCTATTTTACGTTTGGTAGTGTATATATGCCCATGCCACTCTCTCACTTCGTCCCAGCTTACCCATCCCACTCCCCATGTCCTCAAGTCCATTCTCTACATCTGCATCTTTATTCCTGTCCTGGCCCTAGGTTCTTCAGAACCACTTTTTTTTTTTTTTTTTTTTAGATTCTATGTATATGTGTTCGCATACGGTATTTGTTTTTCTCTTCCTGACTTACTTCACTCTGTATGACAGACTCTATGTCCATCCACCTCACTACAAATAACAATTCTGTTTCTTTATATGGCTGAGTAATATTCCATTGTATATATGTGCCACATCTTCTTTATCCATTCATCTGTCGATGGACACTTAGGTTGCTTCCATGTCCTGGCTATTGTAAATAGTGCTGCAATGAACATTGTGGTACATGTATCTTTTTGAATTATGGTTTTCTTAGGGTATATGCCCAGTAGTGGGATTGCTGGGTCATATGGTAGTTCCATTTTTAGTTTTTTAAGGAACCTCCATACTGTTCTCCGTAATGGCTATATCAATTTAGATTCCCACCAACAGTGCAAGAGGGTTCCCTTTTCTCCACACCCTCTCCAGCATTTATTGTTTGTAGATTTTTTGATGATGGCCATTCTGAGTGGTGTGAGGTGATACCTCACTGTAGTTTTGATTTGAATTTCTCTAATGATTAGTGATGTGGAGCATCCTTTCATGTGTTTGTTGGCAATCTGCATATCTTCTTTGGAGAAATGTCTATTTAGGTCTTCTGCCCATTTTTGGATTGGGTTGTTTGTTTTTTTGATATTGAGCTGCATGAGCTGCTTGTAAATTTTGGAGATTAATCCTTTGTCAGTTGCTTCATTTACAAATATTTTCTCCCATTCTGAGGGGTGTCTTTTCGTCTTGTTTATGATTTCCTTTGCTGTGCAAAAGCTTTTAAGTTTCATTAGATCCCATATGTTTATTTTTGTTTTTATTTCCATTTCTCTAGGAGGTGAGTCAAAAAGGATCTTGCTGTGATTTATGTCATAGAGTGTTCTGCCTATGTTTTCCTCTAAGAGTTTTATAGTGTCTGGCCTTACATTTAGGTCTTTTATCCATTTTGAGTTTTTTTTTGTGTGTATGGTGTTAGGGAGTGTTCTAATTTCATTCTTTTACATGTAGCTGTCCAGTTTTCCCAGCACCACTTATTGAAGAGGCTGTCTTTTCTCCACTGTATATTCTTGCCTCCTTTGTCAAAGATAAGGTGACCATATGTGTGTGGGTTTATCTCTGGGCTTTCTATCCTATTCCATTGATCTATATTTCTGTTTTTGTGCCAGTACCATACTGTCTTGATTACTGTAGCTTTGTAATATAGTCTGAAGTCAGGGAGCCTGATTCCTCCAGATCCATTTTTCTTTCTCAAGATTGCTTTGGCTATTCGGGGTCTTCTGTGTTTCCATACAAATTGTAAAATTTTTTGTTCTAGTTCTGTGAAAAATGCCAGTGGTAGTTTGATAGCGTTTGCTAGTATTTTGTTGAGGATTTTTGCATCTATGTTCATCAGTGATATTGGCCTGTAGTTTTCTTTGTGACATCTTTGTCTGCTTTTGGTATCAGGGTGATGGTGGCCTCATAGAATGAGTTTGGGAGTGTTCCTCCCTCTGCTATATTTTGGAAGAGTTTGAGAAAGATAGGTGTTAGCTCTTCTCTGAATGTTTGATAGAATTCGCCTGTGAAGCCATCTGGTCCTGGGCTTTTGTCTGTTGGAAGATTTTTAATTACAGTCTCAATTTCAGTGCTTGTGATTGGTCTGTTCATATTTTCTATTTCTTCCTGGTTCAGTCTCGGAAGGTTGTGCTTTTCTAAGAATCTGTCCATTTCTTCCAGGTTGTCCATTTTATTGGCGTATAGTTGCTTGTAGTAATCTCTCATGATCCTTTGTATTTCTGCAGTGTCAGTTGTTACTTCTCCGTTTTCATGTCTAATTCTACTGATTTGAGTCTTCTCTCTTTTTTTCTTGATGAGTCTGGCTAATGGTTTATCAATTTTGTTTATCTTCTCAAAGAACCAGGTTTTAGTCTTATTGATCTTTGCTATTGTTTCCTTCATTTCTTTTTTATTTATTTCTGATCTGATCTTTATGATTTCTTTCCTTCTGCTAACTCTGGGGTTTTTTGTTCTTTTTTCTCTAATTGCTTTAGGTGTAAGGTTAGGTTGTTTATTTGAGATGTTTCTTGTTTCTTGAGGTAAAATTGTATTGCTATAAACTTCACTGTTGGAACTGATTTTGCTGCATCCCATAGGCTTTGGGTTGTCGTGTTTTCATTGTCATCTGTTTCTAGGTATTTTTTTATTTCCTCTTTGATTTCTTCAGTGATCTCTTGGTTATTTAGTAGTGTATTGTTTAGCCTCCATGTGTTTGTATTTTTTACAGATTTTTTCCTGTAATTGATATCTAGTCTCATAACGTTGTGGTCAGAAAAGTTACTTGATATAATTTCAATTTCCTTAAATTTACGAAGACTTCATTTGTGACCCAAGATATGATCTATTCTGGAGAATGTTCCATGAGCACTTGAGAAGAAAGTGTATTCTGTTGTTTTTGGATGGAATGTCCTATAAATATCAATTAAGTCCATCTTGTTTCATGTGTCATTTAAAGCTTGTGTTTCCTTATTTATTTTCATTTTGGATGATCTGTCCATTGGTGAAAGTGGGGTGTTAAAGTCCCATACTATGATTATGTTACTGTTGATTTCCCCTTTTATGGCTGTTAGCATTTATTTGCCTTATGTATTGAGGTGCTCCTATGTTGGGTGCATAAATATTTACCATTGTTATATCTTCCTCTTGGATTTATCCCTTGATCATTATGTAGTGTCCTTCTTTGTCTCTTGTAATAGTCTTCATTTTAAAGTCTATTTTGTCTGGTATGAGAATTGCTACTCCAACTTTCTTATGATTTCCATTTGCAAGGAATATCTTTTTCCATCCCCCCACTTTCAGTCCGTATGTGTCCCTAGATCTGAAGTGGGTCTCTTTTACACAGCATATATACGGGTCTTGTTTTTGTATCCATTCAGCCAGTCTATTTCTTTTTGTTAGAGCATTTAATCCATTTACATTTAAGGTAGTTATCAATATGTATGTTCCTATTACCATTTTCTTAATTGTTTTGGGTTTGTTATTGTAGGTCTTTTCCTTCTCTTGTGTTTCCTGCCTAGAGAAGTTCCTTTAGCATTTGTTGTAAAGCTGGTTTGGTGGTGCTGAATTCTCTTAGCTTTTGCTTGTCTGTAAAGGTTTTAATTTCTCCATTGAATCTGAATGAGATCCTTGCTGGGTAGAGAAATCTTGGTTGCAGGTTTTTCCCTTTCATCACTTTAAATATGTCCTGCCACTCCCTTCTGGCTTGCAGAGTTTCTGCTGAAAGATCAGCTGTTAACCGTATTGGGATTCCCTTGTATTTGTTGTTTTTCCCTTGCTGCTTTTAATATTTTTTCTTTGTATTTAATTTTTGATAGTTTGATTAATATGTGTCTTGGCATGTTTCTCCTTGGATTTATCCTGTATGGGACTCTCTGCGCTTCCTGGACTTGAGGACTATTTCCTTTCCCATATTAGGGAAGTTTTCAACTATAATCTCTTCAAATATTTTCTCAGTCCCTTTCTTTTTCTCTTCTTCTTCTGGGACCCCTATAATTCAAACATTGGTGCGTTTAATGTTGTCCCAGAGGTCTCTGAGACTGTCCTCCATTCTTTTCATTCTTTTTTCTTTATTCTGCTCTGTGGTAGTTATTTGCACTATTTTATCTTCCAGGTCACTTATCCATTCTTCTGCCTCAGTTATTCTCTATTGATTCCTTCTAGAGAATTTTTAATTTCATTTATTGTGTTGTTCATCATTGTTTGTTTGCTCTTTAGTTCTTCTAGGTCCTTGTTAAGGGTTTCTTGTATTTTCTCCATTCTATTTCCAAGATTTTGGATCATCTATACTATCATTACTCTGAATTCTTTTTCAGGTAGACTGCCTATTTCCTATTCATTTGTTTGGTCTGGTGGGTTTTTACCCTTGGTCTTTCATCTGCTGTGTGTTTCTCTGTCTTCTCATTTTGCTTAACTTACTGTGTTTGGGGTCTCCTTTTCGCAGGCTGCAGGTTCGTAGTTCCCGTTGTTATTGGTGTCTGCCCCCAGTGGCTAAGGTTGGTTCAGTGGATTGTGTAGGCTTCCTGGTGGAGGGAACTGGTGCCTGTGTTCTGTTGGATGAGGCTGGATCTTGTATTTCTCGTGGGCAGGACCGTGTCTGGTGGTGTGTTTTGGGGTGTCTGTGACCTTATGATTTTAGGCAACCTCTCTGCTAATGGGTGGAGTTGTGTTCCTGTCTTGCTAGTTGTTTGGCATAGGGTGTCTAGCACTGTAGCTTGCTGGTCGTTGAGTAGAGCTGGGTCTTAGTGTTGAGATGGAGATATCTGGGAGAGCTTTTGCCGTTTGATATTACGTGGAGCTGGGAGGTCTCTGGTGGACCAATGTCCTGAACTCAGCTATCCCACCTCAGAGGCACAGGCCTGACACCCGGTTAGAGCACCAAGACCCTGTCAGCCACACGGCTAGGTACGTGGGGAGTTTCTTGCCTTTTGGGAAGTCTGAGGTCTTCTGCCAGCGTTTAGTAGGTGTTCTGTAGGAGTTGTTCCACATGTAGATGTACTTCTGATGTATTTGTGAGGAGGAAGGTGATCTCCATGTCTTACTCCTCCGCCATCTTGAAGGTCTGTCGTGCTTGCATATTTGTGCCATGTGCTTTCAGGAACACGAAAGTGAATCATCTCCCTTGTCACCCATTATATGGAATGAGATAGGACTACCAACATTGATAGTCTCAAGGACTGATGATTCTAAGGAACTTCTGGAAAAACTGTTATCAGTAAGCAGAATGAAACACAACATATGACCTTAGAGGGAGTGAATGAGGAAAAAGTTCAGAGGAAAAGGAACTAGTAATCCAGGGCCAGGTGAAGAAAGTGACTCAGCTGTGGCCTTTGGAGACTGGGGCTGATTGTTCTGGGGAAAAAGAGCTGAGCTTTCAGTACAGCACAGGGACAGACAGGCTCTAGTCAGAGCTCTCCTGGGCACCCCGGACTTGGCTTCCCCTGGTACCACATACAAAATTCCCACATCTTGCTGTACACCCAAAAAAAACTAGAACCTGAGGAACACCATTGCTCTGTTTACTGGTCCCTAAACCCATACTGCCTTTCCCAGAATAGGGTTCCAAAGGGAGTGAATCTTCCAGGGGTAAGACAGACATTGCTGAGGTGGTTGGCTGAGGAAGAGTATTCTGTCCATCCAATATGCATCTTGTCATTGGCCTGACTAGAGGAAAAGCTCTCCTGCATCTGGAAGAGGTGATAAAGGAAGAGGCCAGTGGCGTGTTTGGATGTCTTGGGCTCCCTATAGTAAGAAAGAGGTAGGTACATGTTAAGCTACTCCATTTTCTTATGACCTTGAGCAACTCAAATTCTTCAGGTTCCTCATTCTTTAAGTGGGAAAGATAATACCTACCTCAGGGTTGTCACAGGGGCAGAATAAAGAGATTTTTAAGTCCTTAGCATGGTGAATAGCACCGTGATTATGCTCAGTAAGTGCTTGTACCCCTGCCCCCTCCTCACCAAACCTCTCTTCAGCTGGTAAGTGAGCAGAGTGGATGATCCCCAAGACTTTTCTAGCTCTGAGCCTTGAGTCTGCAAAGGTGCTTCAAAGAAGTTCTCAGGGTGACAGGAAAGGCTCAGCCTGTCCATGACCCAGTATCCTCTGCTTTTCCATAAACCTGTCAGGGCAAGGGAGATAGCACCAGAGGTAGACGTGGGGGCCAGGCAGGTAGGAGAAGTGGGGACCAGGTAACTGCTCTCCGGAGCTCCCTGTCATCTGCCTGCACTGCTCTGCCCCTGTGACCACCCAGAGGAGCCCCTGCACCCAGGAGCCCTAAGTAAGTGATTGGACCCTGCTGGACAGGGCCTCCCTGAGGCCATGGCTGTGCCTCACACCTACATTATGGAGGTATCCCTCAATGGCTGGTGCAGTGCCTGGCCTACACAGAGGGAGCTCTGGAAATGTCTGTAGCCTGATAAGCAGCCTGATCTTACTCTCAGCTCTGAGCCGTTGCCTTCTTGCCAATCAGCCTGAGCTAACCCCAGAGCAGCTGGGAGTCCTCAGCATGATTCACTGTGTAGAAGAGGAAGGACCAGGAGGGGCATATCTGGAGCAAGAGGAGGGCTCACCTGCACTTAGAGCCCCCTACCCTGGAAACCCATCAGAGCCTGGGGTCCAAATAAGATGGGGCAACCGAGCTGGATCTCACTGGGGGACAATGAGTGAGACCAGCTGCCCCCTTCAGACCTCTTTGGCTTTAAGGGGGCTTGTGGGGGACACTGTGGTATGATAAGAACAACTCTGGGCCACAGGCAGAATCCTAGGTTCTGGGCCCAGCCCCCCACTAATTTTAGTAGAGCCATTTAATTTGTGTGTGTTCTTGGGCATCTGTGATGGGGACAGTAAAACCTCTCTCAGTAACGTCATCTATGCAGTAGGATACTAAGCTGCTGTGAAAAAGAATGAGGGAATAATCATAACAGCTAACCTCTGAGTGCTAACTATGGACCAGGCACTTTTCTGAGAATGCTAGATATCTTAACTCATTTCACCCTCACAACAACCCTATGGGATTAGTATTTCCCCCATTTTAAAGCTGAGAAAACTCTGAGGTACAGAGATTAAATAATTGCTCCAGATGCCCCCCCATACATACATATGTTTGAATGTGTGTGGGAAAATTGTCTAGTAGGATAGACACCAAACTGTTAATAGTAGTTAACTCTGGAGTAGAGGATTTGGGGGTTTTGTGGTGTTTGAGGGGAGGGGAACAGGAGGACTTTCATTTTTTTACTGTATAAATTCCTCTATTGATTGAAAAAAAGTTTTTACCATTATCATTTAAGAAATTTAATAAAATGAATAAGGATGTCACAACTCACTGTAGCTTTCAGACTCAAATGCAGAAGTGCATAAGCAGTGGCACAGGCTCCCAAGGCAGAGGACACTCTCCATTCCCAGAAATCCTTTGGCTGCAGCCAGTTCCCAGGAACAGGGAGAGGGAAGGAGCCACCCAAGCTCAATTACAACCCCAACCCTGGCCCCTAGAAGACCCCCGGCAGCCTGGGCAGGATGATCTGTTACATCATGGGCCCAAGGGTCACTTGTGAAGTCTCAGGACTATGGGGTGGAACCACTGGCTCTGAGAAGTGAGCTGTTTGCATCCTTGAGCTATCTTTTGGTCTTCTTAAGTAAATCACGTCCTTTATCTGATGACTAGGGGAGTAACCTCTCACAGCTGGGCAGTCATTGGCAGTCCTCCCTTTAGTTCTGCATGCCTGCATCTTTTGGTCTTAGCCGTGTTTTGTGGACTCCATGACACTGAGTTCTGTTTTTGAATCAAGTCAAGGCCCTGTCCGTTTTCAGAAGAATTCAGCTAGTACTCATTTATGCCTCTGATTATGGTGTCTGTCTTTCGTTATCCCTTGGACCTGCCTTGGTTACATAATTCTTTTGCTTCCGTTCTCCCATATTTGATTTCTGTAGAGGACTTTGTGTTTTCTGGATCCTTTTAAATTAGGTCAGAGGAGAACATTACCTCATCTTTCTAGTTTTTAAAACTGGTTTTCACCTTAAAAAGCTTTAACAGAATGTTTTTTATCATTCCTGCTATTAACTTCTATGAACAATTAAGTTATATTTTAATCTTGCTTTAGAGAAATGTGGATTTAAGTGTTTCCTCCCCAGTCTTACTCAGCTCTTGGTATTATATAGCTGTCATAAAAATCCTGTCAAACCTCCCTATTTACTCCCCTAGTGGTTCTCACGATATCGTATCTGATACACCATTTAATGAGACCTCATGCTGTTAAACAGGACCTCAGTTAGTCTTTCAGATCATATTCCATTTGGTTGTGTAGTTTACTGAGCTACTCCCTTCCCATTGGACATCCAGATTATGGCTTCCTCATAGGGTTGCTGAGAGAATTAAGTGAGAAAGCATATTAGGGAACCTGGTCCTGGGCCTGACTCAGAGGGGAACTCCATTTCTTTGTTTGCTGACCCCCTCCTTCAGCCATTCCAGGTAATGGCATTCTTTCCCCCAGAAAACTCAGCCGTAACTGCCTCCCCTCCTCATCTGGGGGCCATTGCATTACATCCCCAAAAGTCTGTGCCTTCCAAAAGTGTCAGCCTCTCCTAAACCCAGACCAGCTGAGACTCTAGTTTCTTATAAAGTGATGTGATAAGGTGACAATCCTTCACTGGGGTCACTGACACTGACGAGGTAGCCATATCTGCTGGATGTCAGCAGATCTGAAGGTAATAGGAATTCAGAGATGTTCTTTCCTTCTGAAGATGCCATCTTTAGGAAGGTCTGATTGTGGAAGGGAAATATAGCTCAAGTCTGGACAAGTAGAATGTGGACTCCAGCCCAGAGATGAGTTTGTACAATTGACCTTCTTTATCCTTCAAGGTTTAGCTCCCTCCTCCAGAGACCTTTCCTGAACTCCCTCACGGCTCTCCCACTCATCCTGGCATTTAATCAATTACTTATTGTGTAATGTAATTTATGCACCAAAAAGCCCATGAGAATCTGCTTTTTGCCCGGCACTCTGCTAGGCAGTGGAGAAACAACAGTGAACAGCAAGGGCCCAGGCCCTACCCTCTAGGAGCTTACAGCATAATAGGAAAGACGGACCTTGAACAAGCACTGTGCTTGCAAGTGTGATGAATTACTGCACTTTTTCCCCAGAGCTGGGCTAATTTTCCACTCCCAGAGGGCTGGGGTGTATTGGGTTGGCCAAAAAGTGCCTTCGGTTTTTAAGTAAACATAAAAGACACATTTTTCATTTTCACCAAGAACTTTATTGAACAACATATTCACCCTTTTGTTCCACTACCTTCTGCCATTTTTCAGGCAACTTCATAATTCCGTCTTCCCAAGATTTTTTATCTTTTTGAGCAAAGAACTGTTCCAGGTGCCTTTTATAGTCTTCCAGGGAATTGAAATTTTTTCCATTAAGAGAATTTTATAAACACTGAAACAAATGGAAATCCAGAGGTGCAATGTATGTTGAATATGTCGGATGAATCAGAACTTCCCAGCCAAGCTGTAACAATTTTTGCCTGGTGATCAGAGAAACATGTGATCTCGCCATTATCCTAATGGAATTGGATAATTGCAATTAATTAATTAATTGATAGCTGCAATTAATTGTTTGGTTTTCTGGAAGGAACTCATAATAGAGGATTCCCTTCCAGTCCCACCATGTTTACAATGTCACCTTCTTTGGATAAAGACTGGCCTTTGGTGTGGTTGGTGGTGGTTCATTTCGCTTGCCCAAGATCTCTTCCATTCCACATTATTGTACAGTATCCACTTTTCATCGCCTGTCACAATTTGTTTTAAAAATGGAACATTTTCATTATGTTTCAGTAGAGAATCGCGTGTGGAAATACAGTCAAGAAGGTTTTTTTCGCTTAACTTATGTGGAACCCAAACATCATTAACATAACCAGTCTGGTGCAAATGATTTTCAATGCTTGCTTTGGATATTTTGAGTATGTTGGCTATCTCCGGCGTGGTATAACGTTGATTGTTCTCAGTTAATGTCTCCATTTTATCGCTATCAACTTCAGCTGGTCTACCTGACCATGGAGCATGGTCCAGCGAGAAATCTCCAGCATGGAACTTCGCAAACCACTTTTGACACGTTCGATCCATCACAGCACCTTCTCCATACACTACACAAATCTTTTTTTTCATTTTTACCTTTCTTGAAATAATAAAGCATAATATGCTGAAAATGTTGCTTTTTTTCTTCCATCTTCAATATTAAAATGGCTACACAAAAATTCACCAATTTTGATAAGTCTTTTTTTAAACGCACGCTGATATGACAGCTGTTACATACAATCTAACAAAATTGTTTCAAATGAAGTTAAAGACAACTAAGTGCTACTAGAGCCATCTTACGGAAAAAAAGGAATGAGCCTTTTGGCCAACCCAATATCTTGCATTCCTTTTGGGTCCTGTGGGCTCTAATGTGATCTGTCACAGCAGTTGCTCAATAAATACCATTTGAATAATTAACAATGAGAAACAGATTATGAAAATGTTTGTTTCTTTTCTTAATTTAGGTATAATTGACATATAACATTTATATTAGTTTCAGGTGTGCAATGTAATGATCCAGTATTGTGAGACGATCACCACAGTAAGTCTAATTAATATCTGTCACCTTATATAGTTACAAAATTTTTTTCTTGTAATGAGAACTTTAAAAATCTACTCTCTTAGCAAGTTTCAAATATGCAATACAGTATTATTAACTAGAGTCACCAAGCTATAGTTTGCTTCTTGATTGCCTTCTCTTTCTATACCATTAGAGGCACCAGGATGGAAAGAGCAGAGATTCTGAGATTTCATGGGACCTGGGTTCAAATCCTGATTTTACTTGTTACTTCTTGGATGTTTATGGGCAATTTGCTCTCTGAGCCTCAGGTGCCTTCTCTGTAAAATGAAAGCAACAGTACCTTCTCCAAAGAGTTATTGTGAAGATTAAATGAGGCAATTTATGTAAATGTGGTATAGGATCTAAAACACATACAAACTTTTAAATGCTAGTTTCCTTCCCCTAGCCAATTGAACCTTGGATGGGAGGTCAAAGAAGTTGTTTTCCTAACATAGGATTTCCATTCATTTAGGATAATGAGTGCAGAGGGGAACAGTAAAATTTTAGGTCTGGATGGGGTCTTAGCCTAATCCCTTTTTTTTCTTGGTGAGGAAATTGAGGCCCAGAGAACTCAGGTGATTCCCCTAGGGTGGCACAATGATTTTAGTAGTAGGGCTGGAAACAGAACCCAGGTCCCGACCCAGCATCCAGTGCATTTTGGACAGTTTCTCCTAGAATTTTATTGCCAGCCTCTCACTCTCAGAAAAGGGAACGCCTTCATGTTACAGTTCATCTGAAGTCTCTCTCCAGGGAGGAAGAGAATTCCTGAGAAGTCAGCTGGAGAGGTCCCCAGACCCTTTACAACTTCCCGGAGACTGGGCGGGAAGGTGGCCAGCTCTCCTTGTTGCATTCCAGGAAAGGCCAGCATAGAGTGACTTCCAGATGATCTGGGGGCCTGATGTCCCTAGAGGGTAAGGCAGGCCTCCTCCTTCCCCTTCCTGGGGAGATGGGAAGGGAAGGGAGCAGTCAGCACAGGACAGTCAGAACATGCCACTTAGCGTCACTCAAGCCCCAAACACTCCAAACTCCTCAGAGTATGGAGCTCTGCCTCCTGGAGCCTCAATTTCTCTTAATAACAATAAGAACGATGACAACAACAATAATATTATGAAGTGCCAGGCACAGTTAAAGGCTATCATACATTATCTTTGCCTGCACACTTGCAGCCTGCTTTTGAGAGGCAAGATAAAGTGGTAGTTAAGGGCCTGGTCTCTGATTAAAACTTTCTTGGCTCAAATCTAGACCTCTCACTTACATTCTGGGCAATATTGGGCAAGTTATTTAAGCCTTCTTTGTGCTTCAGCTTCCTTATCTATAAAAAGGGAAGAATGGTAATATCTACCTCATAGGTTGTTCTAAAGATTGAGTTAATACATATGAAGCATTCACAATAGCACTAGGCACACAGCAAGCTCTGTGTGCATTAGTTGTTAATATCTTAGAGTCACTTCAGGGGCATTCCCTTAATCATCTTATCTAAAGGGTCCCCTTTAGTGACTCACTATCAGATTATTGTTTTATTATTTTCAAAGTTCTTTATCATGATCTGGAATTATCTTCCTTTTTTTTTTTTACTTGTTTCTTGTCTGTTTGCTCCCACTAACAGGTAAGTTTCATGGGAGCTGGACCTTGCCTGGGACCGAATAGACGCTCAGCACATATTTATTGAATTGAATTGAATTATATCATTGGGGTCTTCCCAAACTCCTGGAAGCAGATACTCATGTTATTCCCCCCTTTACGAAGAAGCAAAATGAGGCACTGAGAGCTCCTTTGTTTGCTCAAGGTCACCCAGCTGGTGGCCCAGTTTGACTCAGGTCAAACCCAGTTTGACTCAAGAGCCCTCACTCTTTTTTTATATATATATTTACTTATTATTTTTGGCTGTGTTGTCAAGAGCCCTCACTCTTAATGATTATGCTAGATTGGCTCCTCTTACTCAAAAATTCTTAGCAAGTGGGTGGGAGGGTTGCCACATCTTATCAACTTTCTCCCCTCTCAAATGGTGCTGGATCTGGAAAGTTTGAAAAAAAGACAAAGAGCTAGGCTTCACTTCTTTCTTCTAGAGCTCGGTCTCAGCACCTCCCCATCCTTGTGCACTCCCTTCCCACCTGACCCTGAAGCCCTTCCATCCAGTCTCATCCTCATCTTCTCCATCTCCAATCCTGTCTCCATCTAATCCCACCTGATCCCTTTTCCATCCCTGTTCCATTCTCATCCGCATTCCTATGTCTATGAGGCAGGGCTTGGGTTGGGCTCTGTCCTAGGGCCTGAGACCTATATCTGTGACCTGGAGCAGAAAAGGTTTGCTTTCTTTCTCACTGTCAACATAATAGTTTCCGTGAAGTTTTTCTGAGTCATCTTTCCCTAGTCCTCTTTTTCTGAGACATTTTTGTGACCTCCCACGTTTACTTACATATGTTCCGGAGTCTAACCTCTCCCCTATACCTATTTGTGCAGTGACCTCATTTTCTCAATCCAAAGGCACATCGCCTGCTGGCTGCCTGATCTTGCCTTTTGATCCACTTCCCAAGAAGTCTTGGCTACAAAGTCCCAGGAAGAGTGGGGCCCACTGAGGTTCTGGTGAATGACCAGGCTGAAAACACTTCTATCCTCTCTGCAAGTCCTTGACTTTTATCACAGCAACAAGTGGGTTTCTGGAAACGGAGCAAGATTGGACAGCAGCCAGATCATATGAATACATGCTTATAGCTGATATCTAGAACTTGGCTGGGGTTTGGAGTCGGGACTAATGCCAGGCAGCCTAAGAGCCCCCTGAGGCTACTCAAGATCATGATGGCACATCCCTCTGTCCAGCTGGACAGGCAATTGGCATTGTCTGGGCTCTGGGCAAAAGTGATCACGGAGTCTTCAGGAGACCCTCACTCAGGCTCAAGAATGGTAGGGAGGATAAGGCTGAGTAGAGAATATTATGGACAATAATGACAGCCATGTTAACAATATCATCTGGTCTAGCAAGGGTAGATGAATTAGGATGAGACAGATAAATATTTTGAGTGGTCTTTAGAAAGGAATAAGGAAGGAATTGATGGGCCAGATTTGGGAATATAGCTAAGGCTGAGACTTAAGGGGCTGGAGTTTGGGATTAGTGACTGGTTGTAGACCCAGTGAGGGGCAGGAGGGCTGGAGGCCTGGAGGCCTGATGCTGTTAGGAAATAGGTAGATTAATAATCAAAATACATTGCAATTGTATAATATATTCTCATAAATTTTCTCATCTGTATAATTTTCTGGGCCAGTATCACTATCTGTCTTCCTAATACCCACACAGACATTTTAATACATGAGAAAACAGGCTCAGAGAAGTTGAGGGATTTTCCCCTGTAGCTACAGATAGGCAAAGTTGGCACTCGTATCCAGGTCTCTTAGCTCCTGATCTGGTGCCCTTCCAGTTCTGTCAGAGAGATTCCTTCAGTACAGAGGGTAGGGAGCTAAAGGCATCTGACCTGTCAGAAGAGGTAGAGTATGACCAATGAGGACAGAAGCCTGGGGCAGGAATGTGGAGATGGCCTGAAACTCTCCCTACCACAGGTCCTATTGGCTGGAGGACGCTATTACCCGGCAATTTTACTCCTAGATACATACCCAAGAGGAATGAGTGCATTATGTTCACCAAAAGATAAGTCCTAAGAAAGTTCATAGCAGCTTTATTCATAATTATCAAAAACTAGAAACAATCTAAATGCCTATTAACAGAAGATTTGATAAACTGTGGTACATCTCTATAATGGAATATGACACATCAATAAAAAGGAACAAACTACTGATATATACAACAACATGGATGAATCACAGAGACATTGTGCTGAGTAAAACAAGCCAGTTTCAAAAGAGTATATTCAGTATGACCAAATGAATCTGGAGTGATAACAAAAAATCACATCTGTGGTTGCTTCTAAGGCCTGGGGAGACTGACTGGAAGGGGTACAAGGGAAGTTTCTGGGGTGATGGAAATGTTCTATATCTTGATTTGGGTAGTAGTAACACATGTAGTACATGGTAACTTTAAGATCTGTAAACTTTATGCAAATTATACCTTTTGTTTTTTTTAATTAAAGCTTAGCTTTTGAGGAAAGAGCCAGTTGAAGAAGGAAAAGGAAGGGTCTTAAAGTGTATGGAGGTGATGTCCCAGATTGGCTCCTGTGGAAGGTGACCAACTGTCCTGATTTGCCTGGAACTGAGGGGTTTCCTAGGACAAGAGGCTTTCAGTGCCAAGACTGGGAGAGTCCTGGGCAAACTGGGACAGTTGGTCATCCAAGTCCTGTGGAGGAGGGGAGCTGAGTGGGAACTCTGGATGATTGGCAGAGAGGCTGGACTCCCTTGGTACCAGAGCTGAGGGGCTGCTCCAGCAGGCTAAGAGAAGGGCCAGCCAAGAGGTGAGGGCAGCGGGCGTTGCTGGTTGCTCCTCAGGGTTCCTGATACTCTAGGAGCAGGAATGGGTTGGGGGGTAGAGCTGGAGGGAAAAGGCCTCGGAGACTGAATTGAGGCAGGCAGGCCATCCAGGTTTAGCATCGCAACTTCTAAGCTGGGCTCTGAGGAGATTCTCACTCTGAACCCTCTCTTCACACCAGGTATCCCCACCCTGTCCTCCCTCAAATGCCTAGGCCTAGAAAATACCAAGCAATACATTGATTTTCTGGAAGGAAAACAGACATGGGGACCTATCAGAGGAAAATGCGGTTGTATCTCTTCACCTCCATAGTTGTCACAGGGCAGGGACTGTCCGCTCCCTACTTTGTCTGCCACAGCCTGTTGTGGCTTAAGCTAGAAGGGTCTCCTCTATCTTCTCAGAGCCTGGGACAGATGGGGTAATGAGGGAGAGGCTCTTCCAGCTCTCCAGCTGAGGCCTGAGGTGAATTCTGACAGAAACTGCAGGCAGGGCTGGTCCATGGAGGGATCCGGAACCAGGGAGGGAGGGCTCAGAAGTTCTCATAGTGGTGCACAAAGTGGGCCTGGTCCTTCCTGTTGATGAGCTGACAGGCCTTCTCTACATTCTTGGTCATTCCTGGAGGGCCGCAGCTAAACACCCCGATCTTCCTCACCTGTCAAGTGTCGGGGGGGGGCAGTGGTTGCAGAGAAGGAGAGGCCTGTGGGCTTCCTCCCCAGGAGGGAGCTGCTTCTCAAGCCTGGCTGGAATGACCAGGGCATTGACCCCAGGCCCTGAGGAGGAGGCTTGAGTTGGGGAGGCAGGGAGTGGGGTTTAAAGCCCTTCTCCAATGCTTGACCCCATCCTGAGGTCCTCTGCTCAGTACCCAGCTGCAGGCTGCTTGAGGGCCAGGAAGTCCTGGCAGGGGAAGGATGGGTCGGGGTGGGACTGACCTTTGGGTGGACCTCCTGCAGAGAGTTGAAGAAGGGCTCGAAGGGGGGTCGGCCAAAGTGGGTGATGGAGCGCAAGCCCGTGAACAGACTCCGGTTCAGCACCTTCTGGAAGTGCCGCTCACAGATGTACTGGGGGAGGGAGTAGAGGACGAAGGTCACAGCCAGGCAGAGCCAGGGTCAGCTCCTAGTCCAGATGGTGGTCCATCCACCTGCCTTGGCCATCCTTACCCTGTCAACCCACATACCCACTGAGCTGCCCTGCCTGGCCGGCCCTGACATACCAGCATGGTGGTCCTGAGGTCAAACTTCTCAGCCAGCTGGGTGATGTAGATGTGCACGGACACCAGGTCCTGGTGGTCATTCTCCTCCACCTCCCGGATGATGTCAGCCAGCCACTCAAACTGCCGCTGGGTCCGTGTCACCCAGATGAAGTAGATCTGGGGACACACAACTAGGGCTCTGACTCAGCTCAGCTCAAGGTTCCTCCACCCAGATGCTTATACTGAGATGGTGGGAAGCCCTGGACCACCCACAGGCACCAAACCTCTGGCAGGACCCACAGGCCTGATCCAAGGCTTCTAGCCACAGATCCCAGCAGAGGCTCTTCTGGCTATACCTCCTACCCTCCCTCAACTGGGTATGAATCTGGGCATCTGGGTATGAATGGCCCCAGCAGAACCAGTTGCCTAGGAGCCAGGGACTTTTTATCAAGCTACTCTGCTGGGATGTGGGGACACAATCAGGCTGTCTGTCCCCATTTCTTTGAAGAATGGGAGAGGGACACTCACCTTTTTACAGAGCATTTGGCTGCCTAAGGATGACTTGAAGACCAGGTCTTTGAGGATGGAGGCAAAGGGGGTGACCCCAATGCCCCCTCCCACCAGCACAGACACCTCAAACTTATGCCACTCCTGGTGGCCCTCTCCAAATGGTCCATCGAGGTACAGCTGCCAACAGAAGAGGAAGGTGAGATGAGCCTGGCCCTTCCCCAGCTCTGAGGTTAGAAAAATGGGGGGGGCGGGGAGGACAGGGAGAACTAGTTTCTTTGAGGCACCCCAGCCCTCTCCCAGTCTGGCTTTGGGGTGGCTGGAGCATCTTATCCCAAGGTCGGGGAGGGTGGGGACCTTCTGTCAATGCCAGAACCCCAAAAGTGGTTCCCAGTGATGGGCACCTTTGGATGTTTGGCACAGCTGTCACCCGTCGGGGGTGAGTAGATCTCCCTGAGGCGGGTGGTCCAGGGTCCTACTGCCCGGATGTGCAGGCTAAGCGTGTCCTCGTGGGGCGCAGAAGTCAGGGTGAAGGGGTGGTACTCGTTGGTCCCCAGAGCCAGGCAGGCGATCCGCACCCACTGTCCTGACTTGTACTCAAAGCCTTGGGGCCGCTGGAACTCGAGGTGGGTCACTCCTGGGGGTCATGGGCAGGGAGGGGCGGGGATCAGAGGGCTTCCTCCTGGTGCCTGAGGACTGGCAGGTACCCTGTCCTCTCCACACACCTGAGGCACAGGGAGTGGTCACATGATCTGAGCGAGTATGGCTTCTGGGGCTGGGAGTTGGAGTGCCCCCTTCTCTGTTTCCTGGGTAACTCAAGAGCTGGGCTTCTCCACTCTCCTGTTCCAGCCCCTCCCCTCCTCTTTGCTGATTCTTCCCACCAAGGGCCCAGGCCTGATACCACTGTCCTGGATACCAGCTTACTAGGTCAGGGGACCTCAGGCTCCCCAGGTACCATCTCAGTGTTTGCCAAACCTCCACCGTATGAGGGTTCCCTTTATGGTGGGCCATATCAGCACACCTCCTGCACTATCATTTATCTAACATTTTTCTTTAAATTGACTTACTTTTTCAATTCAATTTACCTTGAGAAGAACATTTAGGTCACTAAGGTGAGTAGAAAACCAGTATCATGTGCTCTATCTAGCTCCAGAGGCCAAGCTCTTAACCAATACCCTACATTGCCTTGCCTAAGTATCATGTGGTCTAAACAGAAGGTACCATGTTTTATCAAATTTTAGCTGGATAGTGTTTGTTGCCTGACCACAGCTGAGCCTCAGGCTTGTTCTCTCTTTGTGGAAAAAGGAGTTTCGCAAGTACTGGAGGATGCAGAAGGCATGCTAATACCATGCTGAGACTTTGCTCTTAAATAATCTTGATTGAAATAAAGTTGAAGGGAGGTTAATTTTCTTACTATGTGAGTCCTGAAGGTTAGCCGGCCCCTTGTCACTTAAGTCATCTTCCACCACCCTTTACATTGATGTGAATCCCCACTCTGGCCAACACTGACTCTCAACAACAGACTCTTGCAGTCTGGACCATTTATCTGTCTCTGAAGAGAGGTTATTCTGAGTGAAGGAATGGGAGAGGGATATATGGTTCCCCGCCCTGCACCCAGGCCACATGTGCGCGGGTCTTTCTTGTCCTTAAACCCCTCTGAATGCACTTTCAGCCTCCTCTTCTCATAGTCACTTCTCACTGTCCGCAAGTCCTCCTGGGAACTAAGCACAGCTCTTTTGGGGGCTTCAGTTCCATCAGGAAAGCTGCAGGGGTCCCTGAGAGGCTAACAGAGGCAGCAATGGGATGAGGAGGCCTGGGGAGCTGTCTCCCCACGTCCCATGAGTTGACCTCCAATGCTCCCCACCCAGGGTCAGGCCAGGCCTGGTACCTGAAGGCAGCAGTTCTGCTTTCACCACGCCTATCTCCACCTTCTTCCGGCTCAGGCTCACCAGCTTATCCCCCACATAGATAAGTGCTGGCACCAGGAAGTAGATGTGGAAACGGGGCAGTTGGATCAGAGCGAAGCTGCCGTGAATGATGAGCTGGAGACATGGCCAGTTAGTATAGCTCAGGCCCAGCTGGCCCCCTTCCTGTACCCACCCTACCCAGATACTTCCTGCCGGGGCCCTGGGCCTGGGCAGGGTAGATGGGGCTGGCATAGGCTCCATAGACTGTGGTCTCAGATCTCGGGGTCTCCGTCTGAGATCTTGCGTCCAATTCACCCTGCTCCCTCCCCACATCATGAGTGCTCATCTCTGCCCTGTGGCCTGGCCCTGCCCAGAGGAGTTCCTCACCAGCACGTAGAGCAGGATGTAGAGGTGGTGGGTCAACCAGAAGCCCCGGAAGCTGCGGCGCCGGAAGTGGTGGGAGGCGAAGATGTACATGATGGCGAGAACCAGGAGCAGGAGCACCCCTGTCATACCTGGGGGCAGCGGGGACAGGGTCAGAGAGTCCCTGGTCTCGGGACCTCAGCCTGGGCTGAGAATACCAGAGGGCATTTCCCCATTCCGCTCTTCTTCCCTGACCTCTCTCATCCCTCCCTGGCTCCCAGAACAGCTTGCCCAAAGAAGCTGGAGCTGAGGCTTGTGCTGGAGGCTGCAAAGGGAACCTATGACCACTATAGACAAGTGTGTATTCATGGGAAGATGAGAACAAAAGCAAAAGTCCTCAGATAGAAACCCCAGACTCCACATACAGTCTACTCTTTACCTGGGACTGTCTGGAAGAACCACCAGTAGAACTTCTGGGGAAGCTTGGACCTGTAGGACAAAGACACCCAGAGCCTCAGGCTGGGGAAGGAGGGGCTCCTCCACTGTTGCAATATGACTCTGTTCCTGACGGCCCTGAATGCGGAGGTTACTGGGCCTCAACCCAGATGGCCAAGGATCCTTCCAAACAACATGGCACCCAGCCTCCTGCAGTTCCACCCTCTGATCTCAAAGCAGTTCTTCCTCCTGTGTTATCTTGAATTCTCCTACTGCAGCTGACCTTTGCTTCCTTGAGTGCTTGGTTCATATTCTGTAAGCTCCATGAGGGCAGGGAGCTTACCTCCATGCTCTATCCCTATGCTCAAACAATGCCCAGCACAGAGTAAATGCTCAATAAATATTTGTTGAACGACTGCATGTATCTTGGCATCCCAACTCTTTGGCTCCTGGATGGACACACAGGACGTGTTCCACAAATATTTGCCCAGTGAATGGACAGTAGGCTGAGATAGCAAGCTATGTGTCAGGTACACGTGAGAAAGAGCCTCCGACTTCATCTCCCAAACTCCTTTCCTGGCCAATTACGGCCTGCTTCCTTCCTGAGGGCAAGGAAGTCATCTCTCAGCTTCTCCAAGGATGCTAGCTTCTCGCCCTCACTTAGTGAGAGAGTGGAGGGTCTAGGGCCATCTACCTCTTTTCTGTTGTACCCTGAGGCCTGCCCCAGGATTCCCAAGGGGGACTCTCCCCAAAACTGACCCATCATTCACAAAGACGCTGGGGAAGATGCAGGCCAGCAGGCTGAGGGGGCTGACTGAGAAGATGTAGACATTCACCGCGTGGCCAGCACTGTGCAAAACTGAAAGACACATCCTGTTAGAGACGCCTCCAGGGCCAACTCTACCTCCAGCCCCGAGGAGAGCAGGAAGTATAAGTAGCTCCAGTCTCCCCACTGCCTCCCCCACAGCTCAACCCAGGGGGCTGCAGCAGTGGCGAGTGTGCCCGGGAGCCACATACTGGCCAGGACGACAGCAGCCATGGCGATCCAGCGATGGAAGTCCACAGCGGCGTCGAAGGGCACGTAGCGGTTGAGGAAGGTCTCTCGCAGGAAGGTGATGAGGTTGCGGCACATGGTGAGCAGGATGTAGGAGAACATGAAGGAGACGCTGGCCGCCGTGCCCCGCGACAGGATGATGCCCACGAGGGTGGTCTCTGCAATGCCCGAGGGTGGCGAGGCAAAGGCATAGTCTGGGGGCACAGTGGGGGTGGATCAGCACAGCACAGAGGCCTGGACCCCAGTCAGAACAGCTGGGCTCCCCCATCCAGACACCTGAGGATCAAGAATAACAAGCAGAAGGCTCTCACATCTCCCCTCCCACTGCCCACAACCTGGAACTCTCCGTACAGTAAGCACGCTCCACAAACAGGCCGGCACAGATGGCTGAGAAGATTGCCACGGCCACGATGTGCCGCCGGTAGTTCTCCACGAAACGCTTGTACTGCTGCAGCTTCTGGGCCAGGAAGCCCCGCTGCATCTTCTCCTGCAGCGCCTCTGTGTATAGCCGGGGAGGGGGTACCACTGCCCTGCAGCAATGGGAGGCAGGTGGCCTGAGGTCAGGGCACCCTGTCCTCCCCTAAATGCCACCCTGTGAAGGAGACCTGGTGATCTGGTAGCGGTCAGAATGGGCCACAACAGATGAAAGAAAAAGCTTTTGGCGGGTAGAATCCCACTCTGCCAAACCTTTACCTCTCAGCTTTATTTGCCCTATCCACCCACTCTTCCATCTCCCCACTACTCCATCTCCACTTCCTCCTATCTGTTCTGTCCTTCCTTCTTTCTGCTCCCTGCACAGGCCTCACTGCTGTGCCCAAAGCAGGCAGGAGCCAGGAGACCCCTCACTGCCTGGTGTTGCATTTGAGTGCCAGGCCCCTTGCCTGAAGATTAGGGTGCAGAGGTTGAAGAGTCATTAACTCAATAGCCTGCCAATCCTGTCAGGGACACATGGAACGAGTCTCAGGATGGTTCCTTGTGTGTGGAGGTGTGGGCAGACCAGAGACCCTGAGACTTCTCCCCATGTCTCCTTGGGTCAAGGGTCTGGGAAACACTTACTTTTTGCCAAACCTCTTCTTCAGCCCAGGGCCTCCCAACTCTGGGGCTTCTGAGACAGGGAGCCCCACTCCCTGAGGGCAAAAACTGAGAAGAGAAAAATGGGTCTCATTCTCCCCTTGTCTTTGCAGCCAGGAGAAGAACTGCCAAGTCAGAGTTGGGGTTGGTGTGGGAGGGGATAGATCCTGGGACTCATTTCTGTCCACAGAACCTGCCCATAAAACCGGTCGGAAAGAAGCCAGGCAGAAGGCAAGACAGAAGGAATGAATATGATCTGGTCATACGCTCTGTAGAATGATCCTGTCCTGGAGGGGCAGGGAGAGAGCCAGGCTCCTGAGCGGTAAGGGGTATGTGTGTGAGGCAGCTGGAACTCAGGCTAGAACCGTGCGCTGAGAGCTACTTTCAGAGCAAATGTCTGGCCCAGGGGCTGATTCCACCAGCCCTACTCCTTCATTTCTCTGCAGGGGACCCAGCCAGGGCACCTCCCAGTGCCCCGTTCCCACTCACCGTTCCCCAGAAGTCCGAGTGATGAATGACACTCGACAGCTGACGTTTGGTTTAAGAATGTCTCCAATACCTGGGGAGAACAAGAAGCTGGACGGGCTTCCCCACGAGGGAGGAGACTGTCCTAGGAAGGCTGCCGTGGCACTTGCCAGTGACTTGGTCATGTCCCCATCTCTCTCTCCAGCCTTGCTCCCCTCACTGCCCACACCGAGCACCCACTGTACACAGGGCGGCGGCCACTGCTAGACAATGTGGCAACTGAGTGCAATTAGGAAAGGGGCCCCCCTCCAGGCGGATGCAACCCTGCAGGTCTTTTGTGTAGAGAAAACAGGGCCTCTTCCTCTGGCCGGACACACCCCAGACCAATGCACATGGTTGGTGTGTAGCATGTAGGCTGGACTTCAGCCTGCCCTGAGCCCTCAGTGGGTATCTTTGTGCATAAATTGCACAAGTGTATGTGATACCCTTGATTACATGTGCCGGCTCTCTACTAGGCACCAAGGACTAAAAGAGAAATAAGACCTGAGTGCTATGCACCAGGAACTCTCATTTTGAAGACACGCCCATTCCTGACGCCTTCCAAACTCACACACCTCCGCCTCCACCCTTGACGCAGAGCTGGGTGCGGCGGAGCTCGTTGTCGTGGTCCCGCAGCATGAAGTGGAAGTCCTCCCACGTCAGCTCCTGCTTGTCCTGGAAGCCCGACTCCCGGAACATGGACTCCACCACCTCGGCCAGCTGGGCCTTGGACAGGCAGTTGTTGGAGATCTCGATGAAGGACCTGGGCAGGGGGAGGGAGGAGAGACGAAAGCAGCCTGTCACCCGGCAAGGTCAGGTTCAGGCAGGTGCTGGGTGGGGCAGGCCCCAGACTATCTAATGTGGTTACCAGTGACCCAGGAAATGGCACTGAGAAGGTGTTCATCCAGCCTGCCGCTGACGCTAAGCTGGGTGGGGTGGCCAAGGGCTCAAAAGGCAGAACAAAATTGAAAGTGACCTTGACCAGTTAAAGAAAGCAGCCCCCAAACAGGGGGGCATCTACAGCTGGGATGAATGTCCACTTAGTGTAGGGACTTGTCCACGTGTGCCATGGCGCTCTCACGTGGCCCGCTCTCGTGTTGATACCTCCCACACCACCGCCGGGCACCCCGTTCGTGGTCCAGCGGGGGGGTTGGGAGGGGAGATGTAGCTGCACTGGCTGCTGCTTCCTTGTGCCAACAGCCTGGGGCATAGGCAGGAGTACCTCCGCACCCAATGTGACAGCACCCACAGTGGCAGCTACAGTGGCCATAACTCTTTTCTTAGACTGTGCTTTGGGACAAAAGCAAACAAACATGCAAGTTTGTGTGAGTCCAGCAGAAAAAGACCTTTGCGTGCATGGCACAGCAAGCACTGCCATCACATTAAAAAAAACACATCATCCCACTTGCTCAGGGTGAGACTGAGCAGGAGCCACACTGAGTACAGGCCGAGGAGGTGGACCTCAGCCCCTGGGGGCAGAGACCGTCTCCTAGAGGGTCCTGCAGCAGCACGCCCAGTGAGGGACAACTGCAATGCACTTCGCCCTAGCCCTTGCAGAAGCCCACGTCCAGTTGTGGTATCTGGACTGTAAAGAATGTGGCAGTTAAGGTGAAAGCTGAGAGCAATGAGGAGGCTTACGGGGGTAGAAGAGTTAAAAGGGTCTGGGCTGTTCTATACATTCTGTTCATTCATTTGCTTATTTGTTTCATCTGATTCAGTTAACTATGTACTGAATGCCTGCTATGTGCCAATCACAGTGCGGAGGAGGGGATTCAGCAGGGAACAAAGAGAGATATGAACCCTGTCCTTACAGAGCTGCAGGCAGCTGTGTTACTGGAGCACGGTCTTCAGGAATAAGTCTATGAGCTCAAAACAGCTCTTTATCGGCACACCACAACAAGAAATGGTTTAAGAAGCAGGAAGAGAGAAGGGTTGGAATATAGAAGAACTTTCCATGTTTCTCCTCCTGCCTGTCATGGTGATTAATACTGGCAGTGACCCAGGGCATCCATCCTCCATGATTCATTACCTCACTGTGTAAAGCACAGCATTTGAAGAGTTAGCAAAGACCCAAAGGCATCCAGAAGGCGTGAGTGGGCTTTGTTACTGGTCATCTTGATGTTGGTTGTCTTTTGTAACTAGGGAGAATTTTCTGGTGGTGTTGGCACTGCAAATACAGACCCTCCTGGAGGCAGGGGCCTGTCCAGACAAACTTCTGAAGCTGGATGCTCTGAGTGTCTAGGATATAGTACCTAGGCCACGTCTCAGTGCAGATGGCTTCGTAACCGCCTCGCCTACCCTCCTCTGACCTGTTTTCCTGTTTAAAATATCAGGAAGTCTCAGGACTGGAGAGGCCCACCCCATACCGCATCATGGTAAAGAACTCGTCCTTGGAGAGGAAGCCATTCCCATCAAGGTCATACATGGTGAACATCAAGCGGGACTTGTCCTCTGGGGAGCCTGGGAGGAGATAGGGGGATGCCCGTCACCTCTCTGCTGAAAGACACCTGACTCCTGGGATGGTCCACCATCCCCCTACCTTTCATGAAGACCACCAGGACGTCCAGGAACTCCCGGAAGGACAGGTAGCCGTTGCCGTCCTTGTCGGCCAGAGAAAACATGGACTCCACAAACATGTCCTGGGGCTTGAGGCCCAGGGACTCGGCAAACTCAGCCCGGCTCAGCTCACATGTCAGGGCCTCCCGCACCTTCTGTGACGAGTCCAGGGGCAGGGTCCCTGCGTCTGCCTGGTGGATGTCCAGCACCTGCACTCGGGCAGCAGCAGAGGGAAGGAGAGAAGGAGGTGAGGCCTGGGCTGGAAGCAGTTCCGTGACCTCTCACATCTCCCCAAAGTCCAGATCAGAAAGGGTGAGCCCTGGTGGCTGCTCATGGTCATTAGATAAATTTCTGACTTGGGCTTCTGCTCTCTGCAGAGGGGGTGACTGTAGCAGGGGATGGGGAGGGAACGGGGAGAGGCACAGTTTGGGAATGCAAAGTGAGAGAGCCTACACTGGGGACAGAAGCTGCAGCAGACATTAAGTGGACAGGGAGGAAGGGGCTAAAGATATGTTCTCTTGTCAGTTCAGACAGGGCTGCCATGTGCCTGATTTTAAAAGTCATATACATGTAGCTACCATTTGTTAAATGCCTATAATGAAGCAAGCACTTGGGCTAAACCCTGTACATAGAACAGTGTTTATCAAACTTTAGAGTGAATCAGAAGCCTCTGGTGGGCTTGTGGGCCCCAAGCCCAGAGTTCCTGATTTCCTAGGTCTTGGGGAAGGGCCTGAGGACTTGAATTTCTAACAAATTCCCAGATGAGCCTGCTGCTGCTGGTCCAGGGGCCACACTTTGAGAACCACTGATGTAGACCATCTCCCTGAATCCTCAGAACAACCTAAAGGGATGGATCCTATTTTAATCACTGTTTCATAGATGAGGAAACTGAAATCTCCAGCCCGCAGAGCAGAAGCTTAGATAACCCCACATAGGGTCCTGTCCAGCCCAGGGTCCCTTCAACCCCTGGGCCCGGTCCTGCCTCCAAAAGGCGCAGTCAGGCACCTGGGCAAAGAGGTGTCTGAAGAAGACCTCCAGGATGCGGCCCCGCTGCTGCTTGGTCACAGCCTTCCTGAACAGCTCAGGCTCACTCATCTCAGCCACATCAAGGCCCAGAGCCCAGCTCACACAGAAGCCCTGCAGATGCTGCACGAAGGTGCCTCGCTCTTCCTCGGAGTTAAACAGCATCACCTGGGGGGAGGAAGGCTCAAGCTTCTGGTTCAGCCTCCCCTCAGAGGGTCTGGGGTTGGGGGATGGAGAAAAAAAGCCCTCCCCCATTCCATCCCGGCTGGGACCACGTGAGAGACCCAAAGGGGGTCAGAGGGAGAGTCCGGTGGGTCTGGGGACCTCTGAAAGGAGTGCCTCCTCCCGGCATCAGCCTTCACAACTGAGCTCTGTAGCGGAGGACGGCGTGGCCGGAGAGGACTCGCCGTGAGAGGGGAGATGTGTGAGGGCAGCCCAAGCCGGGGAGGCAGGATGGGCCATACCAGGTCATACTCCTTGGGGATCTTGAGCAGCAGGGTGCGGCGTCCGCGGTTGCTGGACAGGATGAGGTGGACCTGCTGCGGGGGCCGCAGCTGGACGGTGCGGAGCACAGAGAGACGCCTGTCCAGGACCTGCAGACGCCTGTCTGGGAGCAGCTGGATGGTGATGGGATAGCCCCTCTCCCTGGGTCCCGGCCACTCCATCGCTAGGGAAGGGACAGTGGGGCAGAGTGGTTCAACAGAGGTCCCCAGGCCTCTGCCCTCAGGCTAGTTCCACTCTGCCAGTCTGAGCAGGCACCCCCAAAGCCTGGCTCCCTCCCCACATCTGTAACATGGTTCTTTCTCCCAGCACCGCCCCCCCATCTGTCCCCTTCCCCCTTCCCGCCCCTTGGCCCCATCTCACCTGACACTCCATCTTCGGCTGCTTCCTTCTTCACACTCTCTCTGCCTTTCTTTTGTAGCTTCTTGCGCTCTTGGCCCCGGAAATAGGCCACCACCCCAGAGATAAGCAGGCTCACTGAAAGGGGTCAGAAGGAGCCACTGGGGGGGGGGGGCCTCGCCTACAGCTTCACTGAGGCTTTGGCTGCTGCCCTTCCCTTCCCAAGGCCCCCTGAGCCTGGCTTCAAATGTACCTAGGAGCTAGCCTTACAGGCCAGCAGGTAGTGAGGGGCAGGGACAGTCTGTGAGGAGGAGGGGAGCCAGAAGAGAAATGGGCGAAGGGGTAAAGGGCTCACCTAGTGGGAGACAGCACAGAGCCACGATGGTGATGCCAAAACCAGGACCACTGCCCTCGAAGAAATCAGTCACAGTCAGGGGCACACAGGGGGGCAAGTCTTTACCTGTGAGCTGCCGGGGCTGAGGGCAGGGTGCACCTGAGGGAAAGGCACAGAAGAGCTCAGGGCCTGGGGATCCCACTCTTTGGCTACGCAGCCTTCCCTTCTGTCCTATAAAGGACCAGGTACCCACTCCCTCCCAAACCCTCCTCCCTGGAACTCGTTCCCCTCAAAAATTCCTCTTCCACATCCCATCTCTCAGCATCTATCCCAACTTGACCACAAGGTTCAGCTGGCATCCCAATTTGACCACAAGGTTCAGCCTGCAAACCAGTCTAGTCCCTACTGGGGGAGGTGGCCTAATGCAGGCCTCCCAAGACCAACACAGAAGGAGCTGCCTGGTGCCTAGCACCAGCACCAAGTGATCCCCACACAACCTCTGTCCCTTCTCTGCCACCACTGCTTGTGTTCTCCCAGGCCACCCACCTTGTTGCCAAATAAAGACATTGGGCTGCAGGGCACCATGGTTCACGCGGGTGACAGCCACCAGCACGTCCCGAAGAGTGGTGTTTCTGATTTCTGCAATTTCCTCCGTGGAGAATAGCCTAAGTTAGAGAAAGCCAGGAATTGTTGGGATGGGAAGGGGACACAGGTCTCCAGCAAACTCAGGCCCAGGGACCCAGATGAGAAAAGAGACCGAGAGGGGTTGGGGAGGGGTGCTGGGACAGCCGGGTGCTGTTTACAGGCAGAGGGTCTGGGGCTCAGGCCGAGGTAGAGTCTGAGGTGGGAACCCAGGCAGGCCTCACCCATTCCTGCTGTTCTCAAACCAGTAGCGGTCGCCATCCCGCAGTCGCACAAACTGATCGAGGACGATGGCGCTGAAGAGGGGTCCAGGGTCCCCATGGCTCTCCAGGAGCCCCCCGGGGAGTAGCTCCAGCCGGGACAGGTCCTGGTTGTACAGGGCGGCTGTGGCCTCCAGCACCTGGGGCCACACAGGAAGTGAGGAGCGTGTGAGCGTGTGGTTTTGTGTTGGGAGGTCAGCCACTATTGCCCCATCCCTCAAACACAGGACCCCGTCAGCTGCCTGGCTTGCTGCTCAGGCCTGAGGAAGTCTCCTCTATCTAGGCAGCCCTCCTCAGGTGGTGACAAGTCTGGTGGGAGGACCAGTGTGTCACTACCCAGACTGCCTATCCCCAGTGATCAGCAGCTGCAGGGTCACCCAACTCATGGGGGGAGATCCTGCAGGAATAGGACAATGGCACCCAACCCAGGGGCCACTCTGCAGTAATGGTACAATGCAGTGGTGAGGATACTCTGGAATCAGGTGGCTGAATTTAAATGCTGCCTCCAAGACTGACTTACCAATTATGTCATCAGTAAAACGGCGATAATTATGGTATCTACTCTGTAACGTTCTTGACATAGATTAAATGTGTTACATGTGTAAAGGACTTCGAACAGTATCACCACAAGAAAGCTTTAGCTGCCATTATTATCATCACTATTCCTGACCTGAGGGTCCACGTTGGGGTTGAGGTCACTCCAGTTCTCTGGGGTCTTCAGCCCCAAGGCCTGTCGGGCTTGGCTATAGCTGGGCAGCCCCATATCTCGGCCACGTTGGATGCTGCTGGCCACATAGTCAGTGCGGGAGAACTTGCCAGGGCCAGGCCAGTAATCTGAGGAGGAGAGAGGACCAGGCTCTAGGCTCAGTCCCTCTAACCCTTCTTCGCCCAGCAGCCTTGAATTGGGCTGTTGGCATTACCCACACTCAGCACTCCTTGACATGTGACCTGCCTTGGTGCAGGGTCACTGTCATCATGTGTGACCAGGGGCAATTTTTCTGGCAAAACTCTTCCCCTAAGACTCAGGACTGTTCTAGTCACCAAGCAGTAAATTCCCCGTCCCACCTCCTTAACCTCAGCATAGGGCTGGACAAAAACCTTTAGCGACCTAAGCACCAGAGATTGTGCTGCCACCCTTCCCCCACATACTCAGATGTCGGTAATTTAGAATAAAGTTTGTTTTCTTCTAATGGCTGTTTGCTGTGTGTTTATCTATGTTCCTGCATTGTAGGTACCCTAGGTCTGCCTGATGATTAACCCAGAAGGGTCCCCAGGCTCCCGGACCTCTGGGCCCTCATCCCCTCTGCCTCCAGTGCTTACCCCTCAGATCTTCAACCACTATCCTGTCCTCCAGCTCCGAAATCTGGGAGGCCATTCCCAGCAGCAGCTGATTCACTGCCTCGGCACTGTTCAGATTGGGGTTCTGGAAAAAAACAACACACTCAAGGTAGGTTTTCAGGCCCCTCCCTAAAGCCAGGTCCTTCTCAGGACCATTGCAGCACCTCAGGATAAAGGGCCCTTGGCCAGTCCTAGACTCTCTTGAGCTGTTGTCCCCAGATAATTTTCTGATCACTCTACCCTTCAACTCCCGCCACCCTGGAGCTGCAACACCTAAGAACTGGAATTGTTGCTTTTCCCAGCCTGTGTGATGAGACTGACCTTGATCCACCTTCCCTTGCCCCTGACCCCAGGCTGACCTCCCGAATCCAGTAGCTGTTGCAGACTCTGAGAGCTGGGGAGCTGCCAAAACCCTCATTCAGGACCATCTGGAAATGACAGCTGGTGTTTCTGAAATGGGGAATCAGCAAGGATGCAGTAAGAGAATTCAGAGAAGTTGAGGTGGGGTTGAGTGGGGTGAGGGATTCAGAGGGGGTCTGGCCAGTACTAAGGGGTGTCCTCTGAACTTCCCTGAACGTGGCAGGGATTTGGCAACGAGTGCGGATTGAAGGTAGAGGTTGCTCTTTGTCCACACAGGGTAGGAAGGGAAGGAGGAAAGAGAGTGACCCAGCTGCTGGACAAATCCTGCTCTCAACAACTGAAGTTCAGCCATTAGGAGGAAATGGGGAGATTTTCCTGCTAAGACTGAACTTCCTACCGCAGGGTGCTGTTTTAGGGCACCAAATTCTGCTTCTTTTCCCCCATGAAACTGTAGGGGTGTAAAAAAGGCCCCAGGCCCCCAAGACCACTAATTCTTCACCTCTGCCGGTGCGCTGCTCAGCCAGACCCTCCCTCACCTCATGTAGACGCCAGGAGGCACCATGGTGGAGAAGAACTGCTCAGAGGCCGCCAGGAACTCCGGAGAGATGCCGGGGTCCACGAAAGGGCGGTACTCTGTCCACAGGGGTAAGAAGAGAAATAGGCTCTTTACCCTCACACACTCTCGTCACATGTACCCACCTGTCTTCTCTGTCCTATGGATCCTGACCCCCTCCCCCTCCCCAAACCCCCCCTCAGCCCAGGTGTTCCCTCAACTCCCTCACCTGTGTAATTCGGCGGTGCTTGCTGCAGGAAGCTGGGCAGCCACTCATACATCGCGATGTTCTGAGGGTCAAGAGAGGGGGAAATGGGGGGCCAGCGCTGGAGCAGCCAGGCCACGAGGGCTCTGAGCTCAAGGAAGGCTTAGGTGGGAGACGAGGAGCAGGCAGCGGCAGTCACGGGAGAGACACTCAAACAGGAGAGGGGTGGAGGTTCCCGTTGCCCACGAGGAACGAGGGCAGGGGGGAGGGGCAGCTAAATAACAATCACGAGACAACCTCTGGTACAAGTGGCGTTTTGCCTCCTTATCACTCCCAGGGGCTTTCGCTAGACATAGCTGTCTGGGGAGGGGTGCTGCTGGGTGGGCTTGTCCGAGGATGCAGGGCTGTGCGGGGCAGCGGAGTCTCCCAGGGACCGGGACGGGGGCGGGGGGCGGGAAGGGCCGCGCGACCGACCTGGTAGGTGGCGATGACCCTCTTGCGCGCGTGCTGGAACAGCTCCTCGTCCCCCCAGAGCGGGTGCTGGCGGGCCAGCCTCTGCGCCCACAGGTTGTGGTAGCGGAACCAGAGCAGGCCCAGCGCCTGCAGGAAGGGCTCGCGGTTCCCTCGCTCCGCCCCGAAGGCTGCCCGCGCCGTGGGGACGCAGGGGAGGAGTTGAGCGCGGGTGGGCCCGAGGGGGGCGCACCTCGCCGGCCCCCCGCCCGAGCCCCCGCCCGCGCCCCCGCCGCCTCACCGTACAGCCCCCGGGGCCCGCGCCGTCCCGTGGCGGGGTCGGGCGCCGTCCACATACGCAGCGGGTCGTGCGCGTCCCGGGGGAAGGCGGGGTCGGGCCCCGACGCCAGCTGCCCCCCGGAGAAGCTCCGCAGCTCGTCGCTCCAGGAGTGCGAGGAGCCATAGATGGCGCTGCCGTCCAGCCAGCCCGTCACCTCGTTGGTCTGCGGGGACACCGGGAGGCTGAGCTGGGGGTCGGGTGGCCGAGGCGGCTCAGAGCGGGCGAGGGCCGGGCGGCCGTTGCGGGTGTGCTGGGGGTGGCCCCCACCCCACTCCCCCAGCCGCCTGCCCCGCCCACCAGGTCCCGGGGGTTGCTGGGGCTCTGTCCGGTCTCGGGGTCCCAGCGGCTCCTCTGGAAGGGCAGCACCACGTCCCCGCTCTGGTCGCGATCGAACACGGGGTCTCCGGGCGGGATGTGGATGTTGAGGAACTCGGCCGGGCAGCCAGGCTTTTCCACGCTCACCAGGTCCGAGAGCACGTGGTAGCCTGCGGGCGTCGGGGGCAAACTGGTGGGAATCGCTACTCCCCACCGCCAAGGCTGACGCCAATTTCTCAAGAGCCTAAAGGCAGATGTTCCAAGGCAAGTTCCGCGCCACCAGCTCTAAAACTTTTTTCTAATTCGCTAAGTGGGGTTATAGTACCCTCCTCGCCCACCCCATAATGTTGTTGGGAGAATCAAAATAATATGATTAATGTAAGGGCTCCCCCAAGCCAGTCCCCATCTCCTAACAGATCCTGCCTCTCCCTCCCTCTTCGGGGGAAAGAAGATATAATCACAACAGGAGGAGAGGGGCGGCAGGGGAATCAGCTTCTAAGACCTATAATGAGGGTTAGTGGCACTCCTGGGTTTGTAGTCAGTGATAAGAGAAAGATTAGGAGAGCAAATACCCCCGAATCAACACCCCCAAATCCCTCCAAGATGAAGAAAGGCTTGACGTGAGGCTTGGTGGGGGAAGGAAGTGGTTCGGGGTCTTGCATCGGTCTCCTGTGGACTTGCAGAGAGGCCTCAGGGCCCCTCTCCCCAGGCGCTGAGCTGAACGCCAGGTCAACCCTCACCGAAGACGCGTTCTCCCACTTTGCTCTCACCGAAGAAGACCCCCAGCACTGTGCGATTGCGGCCGGATGGCCGCCCGGCTGCGCCCCGCATGGTGGCGTTGCTGAGTCGGCGCGGGTTGGGCAGCAGCGGCTCCCCCGGAGCCTGATACACGCCGTCCGCATAATTAGCTGGTACAAGGCGCCGCAGTCGGGAGCCTGTGGGAAGCAGGGAGCCGGGCTCTGTACTCCGTCTCCAACAAGCCCACGAACCTCGCTCTACACCTCCCTCCAACTCCCCACTTCCACTGACGAGACCCCTTCTTCTGTCCCCAGGGGTGTACAGGAGTTCGCGGCGCAGGCAGCCGGGCGGCTGGCGGCGCGCTCTCTCGGCTTCTCCGCGCGGGGTCCCCCGCGCCCCTGCCCTCCACTAGCCGTTCCCCACCCCAGACCACGGGACGCACCGGCAGCGCCACGCTCGTGGTGCCTCAGGTTGTTGAACCAGCCGTCATAGCGCTGCACTTCCCAGGTCAGCGACAGTGAGTCCTGGCCGCCTGTGGGTCAGAGGGTGGTCCACTCAGTGCTAGCCTCCCTGCGACCCCTCTGGGACCCGACGGCCTCGGCCCGTGCTTCTCCAGCCCGCCCAGCGCCCCCAACCCGACCCAAGTGGCGATACTCACGCGGCGTCTAGGCTGTGCCAGGAAGTTTTCCATCTGGCTGAGCAGCTCAGCCATCTCACCCGATCTTCCAGCCTCAGGAAGCCGCTTGCCGGCACGTCTCCCTTCCCCAACTCCCAAGGGAAACTGGGAGACATCCCGAACTAGGGGCGCCTAGTACTTACCCGCTGGGTCCAGGAGTGCAGTCAGCAGAGCTCCCAGGAGCACCAGTGCCTCTGGCCTTGCGCGGAGCATGCTGACCCTGCGGCCAAGGGGGTGGGAGGTGGTACGTGAGGGACACGGAGCAGGCGTCCCCCACACCGACAGTTGGCACAGGAGGAGGAGGCGCCAGCTGTGTCCACTTCTGGAGCGAAGCTTTCAGAAACATCGCCAAGGACACGCACCCGCGGGGCACTTTTTTAAAGGCACAAGCAGCCCTCAAGGCAGTGACACCGGTCCCCACCCTCCACCCCGTGGAAGAACTAACCCCGATCACACACAGGAACCCAGGAGGCACAAATCCTCTGGGGCTTGTCAGTCCCTGGCAGGACTTTACCTCCAGCCTCCCAGGTCCCGAACAAAGCCTTGAATCCTACCCCTCAGGAACTGCTTCTCCTAGAGGAGGCAGGGAAAGGAATGTGGCTAGTGAGCTGGGAATCTGGAACCTGCAGTCCCTCATACCCCTCAGTGAATGCCTGTGCATGGACACGAGGGATGGGAAGATCAGGTCCCAAGTCCCACTCAAACCGGCTTAGGGCCCCCATCGGGATCAGAAGTCGTCTTTTTCTTGGAATCTTTGCTTCTCTGCTCTGCTCTCTGCCTCTCCCCCGCCACTCCTCCCCAGCTCCGCAGATCTTCAGCCTCCCCGGCCTCATTCTCACCCTCCTCTCTGGGTCCTCTGAGGCCAGCTGTGCAGGTGTCCACTCAGGCCAGACCAGCACCAGATGTGAGCATCTGGACTGGGACTCACCCTCTTGCTATGCAGGCGGGGCTCCTCTCATTTGCATAGCGACCTCCGCCTCTCGTTTGCATGATCTCTTCCCTCTGGGACCTGGCTGCAAAGCCCCGACACGGCTCGTCACGCTGCCCAGGCTGCTATAAAAAGGATTTCAGGTCCTGTGCGACTTCCAAACGCAGAGTGAACACGCGGAGCCCGCTCTCCCACCTACCTAACTCCGTCCCGGCCAACCCAGAGAGCCTGAGGGCAGCTAGCTGCTGCGCTTCCTCAGGGGCGAGCCGAGGCGCTCAGACTTGACTTGTCCATTGGGTCCAGTCCTCGCACGCAGGGAACGGGGTAAAGGGAAGTGGGATCCGGGCTCGGACGCCAGTGACCGCTCTCCCCGCTGGAACAGACCCAGCTCGGCCGGGTTGCAGCATGACTCTGTGGAACGGTGTGCTGCCCTTCTACCCTCAGCCCCGGCATGCCGCCGGCGTCAGCGTCCCGCTACTCATTGTCATTCTGGTGTTCTTGGCCTTGGCTGCCAGCTTCCTACTCATCTTACCCGGGATTCGTGGCCACTCGGTAAGGGGGTACTAGAAGCTTGGGTCTGGGGGTGGAGGGCGTCATGGACAGCATGTCTCTGGAGGACAGGACAGTTAAGACGGCGGCAATATCTTCCATGAATAGTCAAACTGAAGCACTGAACCAGACAGGTGGAGCATAGCCAGAAGTCTGGCCCAGCAAGCACCCCTTCCCAAGGTTAGGGAGAGGTCCCATACAAGACATCCAGAGGCTGACCCCAGCTGGAACATTCAGGAGGCTGCTGCAGAGAGTGGGAGCCCAGTCCAGTAATCCTGGGGCCAGTTCTAGTCTTCACGTGCTGCAGGGGTCTCCTGCCTCTCCTCAGGCTGCACCTCCACTCCCATCCTACTCCCATCCCGACCTCAGGTGATGACCTTCTGGCCAAGAGGACAGAAACCAGCAACTCATACTGCTGTGTTTCAGCTGTGCACTGGGTTGAGTCATGTGTGTGGGAGCCCCCATCCTAACGACAGAGATTTCTCCACAGAAATTTCTTCGAAGTTGTAGCAGACTGGGCACTTTTTCTTAGATTCCCTCCTCTCCCAGAACCTAAGTTGTCTGTTTTTCAAGTCTAGGAGGACCTAGCCTCCCTGAGTCTTGTGTTGGTTTTCTGGGAAACTGGCACACCTAGTAATATCTGAGAGGTTGTGTTCGCACCTCCTCTACTTGGTGACCAGACCTTGAGGCCTCCCTCTCCTGAGGGAGGTGACCGCTGCCTGCCTAGCACTTCTGGACTCACTGAGCCTCATCATGGCAGTGACCCAAGCAGGAGGGGGGACCAGGACTAGGAGTCAGATAGCTGGAGAGGAAAGGGGATGAACGTGGTGGGAGAGCACCAGGTGGAGACAGCCCAGTTGCAAGGTGGACTGGGAAATGGGGCTGGGAGGCAGAAGCATGCAGCCAGAAAACATTAGAAATGCCAGTGGCTCAGAGGGACTTGCATGACTTGACTTCAGCCTTTAAAGGTCAGGAATGTAACGGGGGAAAGTGGGCAAGAGAGAGAAGTTGCAGAAGCACTAAAGGCCCGGGTGGCATGGGGTCAAGGGAGAGCTTGGGGACTCTGGTTGGGCAGTACCCAGTCCTGACCAGGTTCCTGTTCCTGCAGCGCTGGTTCTGGTTGGTGAGAGTTCTCCTCAGCCTGTTCATAGGAGCAGAAATTGTGGGTGAGTGTGTGATGCAGTGGAGGGGGAGGGGACCTGGGGTGAGGAAGGAGGTGGCCAGAGGGCACCTGGGAAAATGGAGAACTGGGAATGGGTTCCCGCTCCCTCTTCCCATTCTCTTTCTAGTAGGCTCTTTCTAGTGCCCACTCTTCCACCCTTACCGTGTATATCCCTTTGGACTCCTAGACCCCCCCATCTCTGTGCAGTGTCCCAACTCCCATCACCACGCTCCCAATCCCATCTCCCCAATCTTCTCCCTAACCTTTCCCCTCCCCCACGGTTTGCCTCTCCCCACAGCGGTACACTTCAGCGCAGAATGGTCAGTGGGCAGAGTTAGCACCAATACATCCTACAAGGCCTTCAGTGCGGCACGCGTCCGAGCCCACGTCGGTCTGCACGTGGGCCTGGAGGGCGTTAATGTTTCACTCACAGGTGAGGAGCTGTGGCGAAGTGAACTCCTGAGGTTGGCAGGCACCATGGTTGGGGGTGTGCGGCAGGCAGGGGCAGCTGGACGACCTGTGAGGACAGCTCCCACAAGCTCATATGAATAGCTTTTGGCTCTCATTGATTTGTGTTTTCCCCAACCGCAGCCAAACCTATTTCTCTCAAGATTCTCACCTTCCTATCCGAATCCGCTTAGTTGCCCGGTCCTCGCTGTCCGCAGCCGGGTGACGCCGCCGCCCTCCGCAGGGAACCCGGTGCAGCAGTTGAACGAGACCATCGACTACAACGAGCAGTTCATTTGGCGGTTTGGCGAAAACTATGCTGGGGCGTACACGGAGGCACTGCAGAAGGGGCTGCCGGATCCAGTTCTCTATCTGGCGGAGAAGTTCACTCCGAGCAGCCCCTGCGGGGTTTACCGCCAATACCGCTTGGCGGGACACTACGCCTCGGCCACGCTGTGGTGAGCGCGGAAGAAGACACTTTGCGTACTCGCGCGCGCGCGTGCGTGTGTGTGGTGGGGGTCGTGGTGGGGGCATGTGAGCCGGAGGATGTGAGCTACATTTACAGCCCGACGCGCTTGGGGTGAGAGTTGCCGCCTCGCGGGCAGATGGTCACGAGGTCCGTACAGACCGCTGGAATCCGAAGAGACCCAGCAATGGCTGGGCGCCGGCTACTCCCCTCCAGTGTTTCCCTGCGCCTCCACCATCCCAGCCCCGGGCTTTTGTTCTGGGGCCGGGATGTAGGGGAGGCGAGCCCTTGGGAACCCGGGCGGGCTGGGAAAATCCGGCTCACAGCTCCGCTGGTCCCCTCCCCGCAGGGTGGCGTTCTGCTTCTGGCTCCTCTCCAACGTGCTGCTCTCCATGCCGGTCCCGCACTACGGAGGCCTGGCTCTGCTGATCACCGGCGCCTTCGCACTCTTCTCCGTCTTCGCCTTCGCCTCCATCTCCAGCGTGTCTCTCTGCCAGCTCCGCCTTGGCTCGTCCGAGCTCACCACTCACTACGGTGCCGCCTTTTGGATCACGCTGGCCACGGGTGAGGACCGAGGGAACCGGCCCCCGGGTGTCTGGGGAGGGAGACGAGATTTATACCAGCGTGCGCTTTCCGGTCTGCATAATGAGTTCACATATATTATCTAATTTGCCCCTCTCAATAGTTCGTACAGGCAGGCACTGTTGTGCCTATTTTACAGAGGAGGGGAAGGGAGTTCGGAAGGGTTCGGTATCTTGCCCCAGTGGCGTGCGAACCCGTGTATTATGTATGCCATATTAGAGGTCTTTCCGTGGTGCGTGTGTCTGGGGAGGAAAAGCAAATACCTCCAGTAGATGGAGACGGGCGGCCGGGTTCTGGAGCCCTGACCGCCCCCTTTACCCGCGACTGCGCTAACGCAGGCATCCTGTGCCTCCTCCTCGGAGTGGCGGTGCTGAGTCTCCACTACGCTCGGCCCAGCGCTCTTCGCACCTTCTTGGATGGAAGCGTCAAGGGCCTCGAAAGTCAGGCGAAAGGGAGCTCTCCTCTCATCCTCAACAACCCACTGCATAAGCAGTTCTGGGCCTCAGACTTAACCATCAGTACTAACCTGTGAAAGGGACTCAACCTCGGACTCCTACTCTGCCTTGGTCCCCCGCAGGCCGGGGAGCAGTGCCCACCGGGCCTGGGGAGCTCCGGGAGGGCACTGCGCTGGGGGCGCGGGGGGAAAAGGCCGGTGGCCTCAGATGTGCCGCCTGCACCCGGGAAAGAGTCTCCCAGGGTGAGCTGTAAATAAACTTTCTTCTGCTTTTTTTTTTTTTTTTTTTTAAACTTTCTCCCATTATTTTCCATGGCTTTTCAAGGCTTTTCGGGATACGAGCTCTGGGGAGACTTCCCTGGGTTGGAGGCAGCCTAGTACACTCTTTCTCAGCTTTGCCACAATCACCGGATTCTCTGCGTCTGAAGAGTGCAGAGAAACCCGGGAAAGGGTCTGGGAGAGGGTGCCCTGTAGTGAGCCCAGAGAGGAACCAATCGGAGCCTGCATCTTCCTGAGCTGCCCCAGTGACCAGGCAGGTCATTCCCCCGCACCTCCACCCCCGCTGGCCCTGTGGGATCCCCCTCTGCTGGCCCAGCTGAGGGAGCTAGGAAGAAATGGCATTTTGGAGTTTATTCACTAGCTTCACTTTATTCATTAAAGGGGTGGTATCTGAGGGCCGAGGCAAATGTCAGCAAGGCATAAAGCTGGAAATCCCGGGATTTTTTTTGTTTGTTTTAGGTCCTTGGCAAGTCCTACAGTCTTATTCGGCAAATTTGAGAACTGAAGCTCAGAGAGAATGGGGCACAATCGGTTAATATTAGATCTAGAACAAGAAGTTTGGTCTCTCCTCCCTCGCAGTACGTTCACTGTACCAAGAGATCACACAAGCTGGGGAAGTGAAGAGAGAACAAAAGGGAGCCAGGAAAAAGGAAAACAAGAGATGCAGAGGGATGAGAGGGAACATGGGAGAATCGCACTGTAAGCCCCCCGTACACGTGTGTCATCATGTGGTTGGAGCTGGGTTTCAGTAAATGGCACCTCGAAGAGGCAAAGCCCCAAGGGAGGGCAGGGTTGCTGGGCAGAAGGAGGGGCAGCCCCTGCTTGGTCTCATCAGTGGCATGGTGAGCAAGAGGGAAGGGCAACAGGAAAGAACACTTCTCGTGTAGCTGATATGAATTCCCCAAAGAAGGTTTTTCTGTGGAATCACCACTAGGCCCAGGAGGCTGCCAGAGTTTCATGCTCATTCCTTCACTCATTTTGTTGGGTTTGACCACTCTGGCCATAAACAGCCTTGGCTGTCTAACTCCAAGGGACCCCAAAGAATCATGCTCTTATTACTTTTCTCCACCAAACCTCACTTATTTGGCTTATTCCACTGATGGAAAAGCTTCACCTTGGAGCTATGTCCTCAATACTTCGGATGTTCAGTATTCTAGAATTTGCACTTAGCATGACAGCAGGGTTTATGGCAGCCCCAACATCTGCCTTAGGGCTTTTTGTTTTGTTTCATGTTTTAGCATCAATAGGTAGAGCCTCTTTTCCTACTCCACCTACACATTGGGGCTGGGAACCTGATACAACCCATCCTGCAGGCAGTTCTGGTGGGGTTTTGGGGGGGTTCCCAGTGAAGTCTGGAGCCAGATTGGAAGTCCGGGTGGCCACCAGGGAGATGAACTTTCCAGGGCACAGTCAGACTCCTCACAGGGCACCTCAGAGGAAGCCTCTGACCGAGGAACGTCCTGGGGCTCGGGACTCCCAGCTGTGGACCCGTAGCGAGGGCTCAGGAGTCCCCCTTCCTCAGGATCCCACTCCAGGACAGGGTCCTCTCCCACAGTCTGGCTGAAGAAAGCCTGCAGCCTGTGGGCCACGACCATGGCCAGGCCCAGCAGCACACAGAGCAGTCCTGGGGATGAGGCAACAAGTATCCCGCCTTAGTGATAGTAACACCTTCCCAAGGACATCTTCTGCTAAGAGCATTAGGGCACCTCTTAAGGGAAGCCTAGCGTCCCTGCTTCAGGGCAACTTAGGCTCCGGGAAGTGACTGGCATAGGGTCATATGGCTGATGTGGCTCTGTTGCTCTGAGTTTCTGGACTCTAAACCCAGTGCTCCTTCAATTGCATCCCAGGAGAGAGAGAGAGAGAGAACTCTGAAAACAGAGAAACCCTGGGGGGAGGGCAGGACACAGTGGGACAGGAGAGGACAATAAAACTGCAGGGCAATTTAAGGCTATGTGAAGTAGGCACAGAGAAGTGTTCTAGGAATGGGGGACACAGAGAAGAGTGTTTGGGGGAAGGGGGGACATGAGATCGTAAGATCTGGGGAAGAGCTGGGTGAAGAGAGAGAAGGGATGAGGGACATGACAGAGACAGAGATAAGACACAGGGGAGTAGGGATATATGAGGAGGGAGGGGCTGTGGGTCTGAGAAGGGGAAACCGGGTGATGAGGGATCTAAGAGGGAGGGGCTGTAAAGAGGGGAAAGGTCCCCAGAGGTACCTCCCGGTCCCTGGAGGCAGACGCTCAACCCCACGGACCTGATGGGCCCCAGCCCTGAGTCCTCCCATGCCTGCCTTCAGGATTGGGCCTCACCTGTGGTCAATGTGATCCAGAAGGCAGGCCCACGGTGAGTGGGCAGTGTGGCAGTGCCGAGGCGTAGGGGGCAGGGCGGGGTGAGTGACATGGCTGTGGAGAAGAAGAGCAGTCCCAACAGCTGGAAGACACCCGTGGCCAGCAGCATGTGGCCACCGTAGACCAGCACAGGCATGGAGAGCATCACATCGGCCAGCAGCCAGCAGAGGAATGCCACCCTGGAGAGCCACGACCTGGGGAAGGCTGGCCCAGGCACCTCTACTTTGTTTGGGGTGAACTTCTACCTGGAGGGCCCAGGTGGAGGCTCAGGGACCCAAGAACACCCCAAAGAGGTGAGGTAGGGATTCCTGCCTGTGGGATTCCTGCCTGTGGGCTTCCCAACCAAGCACCGTGGTGACTGGTGCCAGACTGTCCCACTAGGGGTCTCCACATGAGTGGGGGAGAGATGGGTAGAAACCCCACTCCTGGGTCTAGGCCAGCAGGGCCTCCGTCCCACCCTCACCACAGTGTGCCCGAGGTGTAGTGTCCCGCCAGGCGGTACTGGCCATGCAGGCCACGTGGGCCGTGTAGGGTGAACTTCTCGGCCAGGTAGAGCACGGGGTCTGGCAGCCCCTTCTCCAGTGCCTTTGCATACTCCTCGGCGTGGTTCTCCCCCAGGCGCCAGGTGAACTCCTTGTTGTAATCGCCGGTCTCGTTCAGCTGCTGCACTGGGGCCCCTGGGGAATGGATCAGCTGTGCTCAGCAGGGACCCGAGGGCCAGAGTAGGTATTTACCTGGGCAGAGGCTTATCACACAGGAAGAGGGCCAGGCTCTAGTCTCAAGTGAGGGAAGGCAGCTTCCGAGGTCTGAGAACTTCCCTTCCTACCTCCCCCGGCCCGGATCCTAGAGCTCTTTAGACCACACCAAACATGGATCCCAAAGCCACAGAGCAGAGCCTTTCCCTTCCTCCCAGGCAAGAGACCTCCCTCACCTGTGAGCGTGATGTTGACTCCTCCCAGCCCAACCTGCAGCCCAACAGCGGTGCTGATCCATTCGGAACTGAAGGCCTTGTTTGATGTGTTGGTGCTGACCTGGCCCACAGACCACCCAGAGCTGAAATTCACAGCTGGGGTTGGGGAGTTTGACATTCAGGAACTCAGGGAGGTCTGGGCATTGCCGGGTTAGTCAGAGGGAGAGCTGCAAGGGGACCATGTCAGTTTTGCTCATAGTTGTGTATCCATTAACCCGCCTAGGGCCTGGCTCATAGTAAGTTTGCCAACAATATGTATGGGATGAATAAATGAATAAATGGGTCAGAATCTAATATCTCCCCTGGTCATAATCCTCTTACCCCTGCCCTCCCTTCCTCCCCCCATATAGGGAGAGCTACTCAAGCAGCTGGGGCAGGAAACGTTAACATAATAAACCATGCTGGGCAAACACAGAGAGCTTCAACATAGAGACTTTCTATGTTTCCTATCGCCTAATCCCCAAAGCAAAGCAAGCAGCCCTCCACCATTCTCTCCCTCCAGCCTCCGTAGACCCCGTCCCCACAGGCATTCATTTTGACCTGCTTTCCTCTGAAGAAAAATGTTAGGAAGGTTGGAGAGATGCATCCAGGAGGCTTGCACCTGTCAGGGCAAAGGTAGATGTGAGGGGATAAGGCCAGGGTGAGGCAGGTGTGTGGGCAGGGAAGTCTAGAAGCCCACCCTGAAGCAGAGCCTCTGTGAGGGAGCCAGGATAGAAGAGATGGGATGCAGGCAGCTGCCCAAGTCAGCTGCACTCCACACTCACCCAGGATCACAGCTCCAATGAATAAGCTGGTCACCACTCACAGGATCCAGAACAGCCTCTGCATCACAGGGTGGGTGGGTTTAGGATGGAGCACCCTCCTTCCAAATCCACCCTTTCTCTTTCCAGACTTGGGAAGGGTGTTCTAAAACTGAGGTCACTTGGTCACCTGAGATCAAAGTGCCTGGCCCATAATAGATACTCAGTAATTATCTGTTGAATCAATGAGTGGCGAGCTCTCTGCTGGGAGCGTGGGTGACGCTTTCTCGGGACTAGAATCTCTTTCCTGACTCTGATTGTAATCAGAAAGTCTGGCCCCCCCTCACCTCGAGGCCGAGGTCTCTCTGGGGCTGGGGTCTCCAGGGCTGGTTTTGTTTCTCACCATTTTGCCCCGAATGCCTGGCAGGATGATGATGAAGGTGACCAGTGAAGTCAGAAAGATGGCGATGATGACGGCCAAGGTGGTGACCACTGGGAAGTTCGACTTGGGGCCAGCGTAGGAGGGGAATGTGTGTCCAAAAGCAGCCATTTTGGTGGGGTTGTTCAGGGGAGGCAGATGCTCTACAACAACAGTAGGTGTTTACTGAGTGCCCGGAGACCCAGCAGAGAATAAACCAGACCCCTCTTCTCTGGTGCTCACCAGACGCCACTGTTACTGTCATTTCCGCTACCCCTCAGCCATCCATCTCCCCATGTTTTAGCTGTGAGAGAATAAGGGTCTTGGCAATCAGTCTCTGTCACCCCGTGCTCCCTTGCTGACCCCCAGGTCCCCTAAACCAGTGCCACCACTACCCTCGAGGCTTCTCTGCTTCCTCTGGGACTGTCTTAAGAAATGTAATTCTCTTTTATCTCCCTCAGGCCTCCAGCACAAGCAGACAGATCACAGAACATAGAAAGAGCTATATTTTCTGTCAAGGGAAGGCATAAGGCTGAAAGATGGTACAGATTACAAAAAAGGTTGGCTTTCCTCCTCACTCCCCAAAGAACAAAGGTAAGATAGCTCTGCTAAGTATATAATCCAACTACATCATCAGAGGGCTGATTCCCAGACCTGGCACTGCCCAGGCTGGTCTGACAAGCTTTCTCGGGCACCCTGGCTCCTGTTCTGGCAACTCGAGAGCGATCGAGCTGAACTGAGCTCACCTCAGCAAGCACTGAAGGAGCCTGCCCTCCACTAGGGCACAGTGCTGGGGCCAGATGTCCTTCTACCCCACACATCATCAACAGCAGCCTTCCTCCTTGATTTAAATTCCTAGGCTTCGTTTCAGGTCAAACCCTGGCTTAGCTCTTTTCTGTCTGTTCCCTGATCTCAGAGCTATTTTGGCTCTAATTTGTCTCTTTGCAGACAGGATATTGGGGAAATGGCACCTGAATTTACTGTGTTTTGTTAAATCCACACAGAATGATTGCAAGACATGCTATTATTTTAAGTACCACAAAGAAAGAAAGAGGAAAAAACACTGCCAATTAAACAATGACAGCCATTGCTGGTAAAACACACCTCAATTTCAGAGATGTCAAAATGTGAAAAAAAAAAATGCATCTTACAATCAACGAACCCAGCTCTGCTCATTTCCCTGTGTATAATCTGTACTGGGGCCTTGGTACCCAGGAGGCTCCGTAAGTTACAGTCTGACCAGGTAGTGTCTTATTAAGTGATACAGTGAATGAATAAGCTTAGAAGTTTAGCAGCTTTGTGTTTGAATTCTGCCTTTGCCTCTTCAAGTTACTTGACCTCAACAGAGACTTGGGTGTATTTTAAAAATAGGGATGATGATGATAATGTTTACTTCATAGGGTCATTGTGAACATGAAACAAGATTGTGTCTGTAAAGTGTTAAGAATAGTACCTGGAACAGAATAATATTAATAAATGGAAGCTACCAGATTGGGAAGGAAGGGACATTTCATTACTCCATTTATCTCTTTCACCAGTCCTTCTTGGTGGGAACCCTGGGCAGGAATCAGTTCTGGGTCTAGTTCCAGTTCTTCACTGACTGATTTTTTTTTCTTTTCTTTTTTAATTTTTTTGGCCACACTGCACGGCGTGTGGGATCTTAGTTCCCACACCAGGGATTGAACCTGCACCCCCTGCATTGGAATCGTGGGGTCTTAGCCATTGGACCGACAGGAAAGTCCCATTCACTGACTGATTTTATAACTGGACAGGCAAATGACAACCTCCCTGTTTCTTGGCTTCCTCATCTGCAGTTGGATATGATGATCTCCAGGACCCATTCTAGTTCTAAATTCTGTGATTCTCTATGACACATTGTAGCTCCCAACCTCCCTCTCTCTTTCTAGGCTGGCCACCTCCTGGTGCTGTCTCTGGGGGGTAGCATGGTATCAGGCAGAGACAAAGAGACAGTTTAAACGTTTAATTCTGTCTTTTGGGTAAGTGAAATAAACGCTGTCACATGAAGTTTTGCTTTTTTTCCTTAACTCTTCAACTCTCCCATTCCAGAGGAATGTGTATCTCCTTTCCTCTTGGGCTCTGACTCCAATCCTGCCTGCCTTCACCACCACCTTTCTCATCAGTTCTCCCCCTTTCTCTTGGTGACTTTTCAGCTTCTCTTTCTCTGCTGGCTCTTTCTCTCAAGGATATGCTTACATTTCTCCCATCTTAAGAACACAAAGAAAAGGAACTCTTTCTCTTGACCTTTTGGGTCCCCTCCAGCTACTATCTTACGCCACTCTCTCCCTTTCACAGTCAGGCTTTTGGGAAGAATCGTCTATGTATGTCCACTGCCTTATTTCTTCAGTGAATCTGGCTTCTTCCCATCCCCAACTTCTCTCCTTTAGGTTACCAAGCGCTAAATCTAAAGGGAAATTTTCACTTTTCATCATTCTTGATCTCTCTGTAGTAATTCCTCTTTCTTCAGGCTTCCTCCCTGGGCCTCCATGACACCATGTTCTCCTGGGTCTCCTGCCTTTGGCCAACCCTTCTGTGGCTCCTTTGCTAGTTCTTTCTCCCCTCTTAAACACTTATGCTCCCTAGGATTCTGTCTTGGCTCTCTTCTTCCAGCACTCTTCATGATTCCCTCGGCAAGTTCATCCATTCCCATGGCTGATGCTTCCCAAATCTATGTCTCCACATAGACCCCCTACTTGGGCTCCAAACACAAAAGGGCCAGCTATCCTCTGGACATTTCACTTGGCTGTTCCACAGATGCCTTGGATTTAACAGGTCCCAAACTGAATTCACTGTCTCCACTCTGCTTTTTCTTCTGTTTTATTTGTCTTTTTGGTGGCATCACCACCTCATCAATCAAGTAAGCCAGAGAGCTGAACCATCTTACCTCCTAAATATTTCTTGAAACCATCCAGGCATTTCCTTCCCTACTGCCTCTGCCCTAATTCAGCCTCATCCTATCTGGCCCGGTGCCACAACAATTCTTCTAACAAGCAAATATAATCATTTCCCTTCTTTGCTCTGGGTTAAATCTAATCTTCTCACCATCACATGCAAAGTCCTTTGTGATCTGGTCCCACCTGCACTTCCATCTCCATCTTTTGTGCAATCTAATCTCTAGCCATACTAAACTACTGGCTTCTTCCTGAATCTGACACGTTCTTTCAAGTCTTCATGCCTTTGTATATGCTATTTCCTCTGTCTGGAATGCTCTTACTCCCGTGGCAAACTCTTCACCCATCAAGTCTCAGCTTGTGTTACCACCTCTGTGAAGTTTCATCTGACGTCATCAGGCCAGTGTAGATGTTCCCACCTCTAATGTTCTGACTGCATTTTGAACATACCTTCACAATCACAGTAATTACACTGCACTCTAACTGTTTGAACGTTTAGAACCCATTAGCTTCTAATCTTCTAAAGGGCGACGACTTTTTCTTTCCATCTTTGCATCCCCTGCATGCAGCATATACTTACCAATCAGTCTGTGGATGGAATGGATGAATATATGAATGAATGAGTCCCTATCCCTGCGAGAGGCATCTTCTGTTTTGCACACAAGAGGGAGCTATGCTCCCTCACTGCCCTCTATCATAATCATTCAACATTAACTATCACCAACATAGGGCTAAGGGCTGGACAGGAAGGGATTTGACCAACCCTGTCAATTTTTAGTGCTTTCACAAAATTTTCGGAAAGCCTTTTCCAACAGTTGGAGTCTCCAAAGCATGAATGTTCATGTTTAATTGAATCTGAAACATAAATTTCAACTCCAGCTGAAGATAAGTAAGAATCTGAGGATTAAATTATTTTGTAAAATATGTGATAGTGACACTTATCTTTTTAATATTTATTTTATTTCATTATTTATTTATTTATTTGGCTGCGCCGGGTCTTAGTTGCGGCATGTGGGATCTTTTTAGTTGCAGCATGCGGGCTCTTAGTTGCGGCATGCATGTGGGATCTAGTTCCCTGACCAGGCATCAAACCCGGGCCCCCTGCATTGGGAGCGTGGAGTCTTAACCACTGGACCACCAAGGAAGTCCCAGTGATACTTATTTTAAAGCAGATATTTATTGGTCTAAGAATTTTTTATTTATGACACCTAGACTGAAGCCGTTACAATTTTGATGGAAGGCTATATGATTTAGGAAAGGCTATAAAATGTAGAATATCTTGGTTAATATAGGAAGATAAAGCAAGTCTGAATACATAGTATTCAAGTAAGAGTAAATGTTATATGCTGGAATTTCAAAAACAAATATTTGCAACATAGGCAAATAATAAAGGTGCAATGTATTTTGATCAGGGTCATGTATTAGCATTATTCCTACATTTATTTCAAAGAGAGGTTATAAAATATTTTATAAGAATGGCTCATCTCTATTAACATGATGATTCAAAGAAACACTAACAAAAGGGTTTCTGTATCTTAAGTACAGAAGAACATGTTAACTTATCTCCAATTCTCCAAAACATTAAAATTGACTAAAGCAAAAAGACAGTTGGTGAATAAAACTTACCTTAATTCCTTCTTGTTCAGTTTAATGAATTAGGTCTTCTTTAATCTACATTGCCCAATTTAAAGTTAATTTTTATTGACCCTGATCCTAATTTGGTTTTAATTATTAAGCTAAGAGGCCTCCTGCATGAAGAGGTGGGACTGAAATGAAAAGTTCCCACACCCAATAATCCTGCTTTTCCTACAAAGCTTGTAGTTTCCCTTGGGAACATCTTCCTCCCTGGCTTGCCAAGGAGGGTCTGACAGTAGAATTTTTCTAATCTGAGAGAAATCTCATGTCAGTCTTCACTCCACCACTTCTCTCCTAGCTGACTACCATGATTGTTATATTGATATAAATATATACTAATAAAAATAAGCACAGGATACAGTCAGACATACACATGCAGGTTCATATAAACAGAAATACAGACACAAGAAGGAAGGAGTTCCCAGTAACAGACATCTAGACACAAAAATGCTGCATCAGAGGCTCCTGTGACAAAACTGAGGTACTTTCTCACAGGGTGGGCCAATCCCTACACTTTGGGGGTTCTCCTTTCTCACCTGGCCTGGAGAGGTAAGGGACACTTTTTCCCTTTCTGAACTCCCTTGAAATACTAAAGCGTTTCTCATGCTCAGTTGCATTTCAGATACAGTTACCCATTCCTTACCTACCACAGGAGAAGTGGGGTTCCTGTGTGTGTATGAGGGATGGTCAAGAAATAAAGCTACAATCTTTTAAGGAAATATAGCCTAGTACAAGCTCCAGACTTCGGCATTCAAAGTTCTTATGTACTTTCTTAATGCTCTGTGGCCTCTGGTAACTTCACAGGGATTTCTTCCTGAAGTCTTCCCCTGACTGCCTTCCCCTTCTTCTGGAACCCATAAAGACTACTAATTCTCTACAAAGGGGGAGTGGGTGACATGCCTGGAGTTGCCAAGAGCTCTTATTGGTGATACAGAGCTACTAGAATGTGATGGTTTATTTCTCTGGTTAGGGTGGACCCCATTCAAAGTTTACAGCTCTGGATGGCTAAGGGGACCCTGTCCAGAACTCCTGTTCCAGTCTCTTTTCTTCAAGAAGGTGTGTGGGCATGTGTATGTGTGCTTTTGCACCAAAGTAGGAGTTAAGTGGAGAAAGAGAACAAGATCCGAAAAGCGCGTTGGGGCAGGAATCCCTAATAAGCTGAGGTGGGTGAGGAGCCTAGGGGTGCTGAATCATGCCAGCCAAACTATCTAGACTCCAGTTAAGCAGAGGTAAACCTTGGGACCTTATTAAGTTTTTTGTTCTTGTTGTTTTGTTTGTTTGCCTGTTCTTAGTTTCTCACCATACTTTGTTTTTGAACTCCCACTAGATCTGAACTTGGTCTGGGCGGATGCAGGAAGTGCGCCTCTAGGGGCCGGGGCGGGGACAACACTTCAAGGTACCCTCTAGAACCCACCCGGACCGCACAGACCCCAGCAGACGCATCCCGCCACTCAAACCCGGACCGCTGTTTCCTACCTTCGCCTCTTCTAAACACCGCGTGCCTCGCAGCACGCGCAGCTCTCCTCCTCGTGGTGGAACCTCACACGCAGCGCTCCCAGGGATGGGATAGAGAAGGAACCAGGTCTGGACGTTCTGTCGCCCAAAGCGCACGCCCTTTCTCCTGGAGGGGCTCTCTTCCAACCCCCACTCTTCTAATTCACTTAAGTACTAGACTACGACCAGACAAACCGGGTCCGGGATGCTTTCCCGCCCTCCCCCCAGCCGCCCACTCCAAGTAGCCTCAACCTACTCAGACCGCACCCGAGGCTCTGAGGCGCTGCGCCCGCCCCCACCCAGCCTGGGACAGAAAAAGGACGGGTGCACGAGAACCGTGTCCTACGCAGCCATCCCTCGGACCCCTGCTTCTCCTCGCCCCTTGCCCACAACCCCGGGCAGTTCTAGCACAAACCTAGCGATGCAATCCGGGGTCCGGCGGGGCGCGGGAAGCGCTCGAGGGCGGTGAGACCCCCGAGATCTCACGAGGAACTCCGGGGGGTGGGTGTTACCACGGACTCTTAAAGGGTCTTAGGACGGATGCCTTGCTCAAACGCGTGGCCTGGTCTGCAGGCATTGACCCATCCTCTTGGTCTTAGAGCCCAGATCCGCCCGCGTGGAGAGGATTTGGGGGGCGCCTCCCCTGTCCCCTCGCACCCTCTCCCTCTCTTCTGCCCTCTCCCCAGCCCCAGCAGACCGGTAGAGGCGGACTTGCCCTTTTCGCCGTTCACTCGGCCGCATTAGCCGAGCCTCGCCACGGACTGGACATCTACCCCATCTGAGCCCTGCGAGCCCGTGCGGTCTCACCTTGCGCGCCCGGGTCCCCTCGGAGCACCTCGGCGGTTCCCGGCGGGCCCGCTTTTTTCCGCTCCACCCCGCCTCGCCCCGCCCTGCCTGAGAACTGGGACGTGCGGTCCCTTTTTCACCCCACAACCCCGCCAGCCCCGGCGCAGAGCTGGAGAGGGAGCCGGACCCGAGCGCAAGTCGCGGGCCCAGCTGTGAGCCCGGCGGGAGACAATCCGCCGTCCGCGCTCGAGAGACGCCGCCGCCGCAGGTCATACCCAGGAGGGCATCTCCCGCCCGCGGTCCCGGGCGCTCCGGGGAAGGTGACTGCGGTGGCGTGTGCCCCAGCGCCGCCACGTTTTTGAGGGAAGGGGAATTCTAGCTTTGGCCCCCCCTGCGCCTCCGTTCTTAACCTGAGGCTAAAATGAGCCTGTGAGGTCCTATCCTCCCCCCCAACGACGGTTTGGAGAGACTGGATTCTCTGGGAACTGGGAATGTTGGGTGGCCTAGTTTGCCTGGGCCTAGGGGCTCTCTCTGGAGCTCCTCCTGGTACCAGCACATCATGCCAGAAAGGGAACTTTGGGCATTTAGAGTCCGGGCTTTCCCCTTCAGCCCTCCCTTGGGACCAAGTTGGACTACCTGTGGAGCTGACTCATCTTTTCCCGAGCCCAGGGTCACCACACTAGGACTTTGGGCCTGGAAAGCAACCATGTGGGGAAAGAAACAGGCAACCTGTGTTCTCTCCTGGTTCTAGCACATCCTGGGGGCTTCACTGCCCTGTCATGAGGCTGTGCTTTCCTTTCAAGGTTGTTGGGAAGTTACGGAACCAGCGATGCTGCGTAAATGGTTGTGGCTACCCACCCAAAAGGAGTGGTTATGAAGCATGTCCACCTTCCCCTTCAGTTTCTCTCCACAGCCTGGCCTGAGAGCTCACCGCATGCTTTTACTGGTTGAGTGGTACACCTGGCTGGGGCCCAGACTCCTGAAGACGTAGTGGTGGGGGGAAGGGGCAAGACATCCTGGATCAGGGAAGGACCACTGTGGCCACTTCAGCATGGCCAGCCTTTTGCCTTTAACCAGCCACAGCCCTTCACTGGGGTGGTGTGAGTGGAATGCTGAGCTTTTGAATTATGCTGGGCCTACATTTTTTTCATTTGTTTAATGGGAGATGGCAAGTCAGGGAGGAGATCATCCTCTGGGTTCCCTCCTCTGTGACTAGACAACCTATCCAGGAGCCCTGAGGGTTTGGCTAGAGATGAGGCTTTCCCTGAGCTCCTACCTTCCTCTACTAGATAGTTCGCCAGCCCCAACCCACCCCCTTCTCCATATCGCCTTTAGGAGGTCTTCACTGGCCTTAGGCACTCCTTGCGCCACTCAGGAGTCCCAGCCTGAGTCCCCTGCTGCCTCTGTTTCCCTGTCATCCCTAGGTGATTTGTTGGCCTGGGAGAGACAGCAGGAAGCCAGCCCCAAACACATGAGCACTGGGGGCTGCATCCTTTCTGAGTCTGCCCAGAGAAGCCAAGCTCCAGCCTACCCTCTCTATATCACATTTACATAACATCTGTCACTTTTCTTGCTTGGAATTCAACCTCATTCTCACATTTGATTCTGGCAACCAGGCTAGGAGGTAGACAGTTCAGGCATGTGTACTCCCATAGCCAGAAGAGGAAACCAAGGTCCAGAGCAGATAAGTGACCTGCCTAAGATCACACTAGTGGACTGGCAACCGCACAGTATCCTGGCCTCAACCCAGTGTTCTGGCCCCCAAGCAAGACTCTGTCCAAGGAACACACACACACACACACACACACACACACACACACACACACACACACACACACACGGCAGGAAGCTGAGTCAAAGCAAGGTTTCCAATTAATCTGAGAAAGTTAAGTCCAGGAAGGCAGAGATTTCTGTCTGCTTTGTTTATCACTTAATCTCAAGTGCCTAGGTCAGTACCCTCTATGTAGTGGGTGCTTATCAAGTGTTTGTTGAATGAATGAAAGATTCTTGGGAGAGAGTCAGTCTCCTGCAATTTGCAACACACTCTGGTCTTGGCCCAGCCCCGGGCCTTGATTCATAGGGGCCTCAAGAGGCCCTGACTCTCCTGAACTGCTGGAGCTCATTCTCTCCGTCCTTTGTCTTTTTTCTCGGGTCTCCATTTTAGGGTGTTCTAACAACTGAGCCCTATTAACATTTTCATCATGGGCTTCCGCTTGGCTCTGGCATGGACACTCCTGGTTGGGCCATGGGTGCCCATGGGTGAGTACAGATTGGAGGAGAAGTACAGCTAGGAGCAGAGGAACCCAGCATCCTCTGGGGTCCTCCAAGGACAGAAGCTGTGTCATATTCACCTCTGTATCCCTAGTCCCTAGCTAACCCAGCACGCTGCACATGGTAGCTGCTCATTTCAAGCTTCTTGACTAGATGAATGGATAATAGAATGAAAAATTTCCCCAAATACACAGACTTAGGGAGCCTTCATCTGCTGTGTCAGCACTTCCTATTTTATTCCTTACAATCTGGGGGCCCTTTCTCTCTCTTCTGTCTTCTCTCTTTCTTCATGCAGTAAGAACCCCGGATACCCCATAGAGGAAAAGACTGATTAGACACACAAAACAATAAAGGATCTTGGTATCGGACTGGACCCAAAGCTAAAGGGAAGTCACCAGTGTTTTAACACAATATGATAAAAACAAAAACAAAAATCAATAAGATACGGGAGTTTCCTGGTGGCCTAGTGGTTAGAATTCTGGGCTTTCACTGCCTGGCCTGAGTTCAATCCCTGGTCGGGGAACTGATGGCATGGCAAAAAAATAAAATTAAAAAAAAAGAATAATAATATCCATAAGCGTTTGTTACTTCAGCTTTGGACAGTCTCTTATTAGAATCTGAGGCCATTCTCTGTAGTCTGGGTCTCCAAGGAGAAAAGTGAGCTTAAGGTGCCACAAATTAGGTTTAAAAGAGCAAGTCTCTGATCATCAGGGGTGGGGGATGCACGAGGAGAAAGCAGAGAGAATCTGTGGCGTGATCGGTCTTGGCTGGAGGCGATAGCATGGCGAGGCGGCCCGTGCAGCTTCTCCCTTGCCAAAGCCGCTCATATTCCCATTCCTCCCAGTCCTCTCCTTGCCTTGGCCTTGGATTTTCCTTTTTTTTCCCCAGCTCTTGCCTCTTATTCCCAGAGGTATTCTCCCCCATAGGCGGCCTCCTTGTTCTGCCACCGGTTCATCTTATTTTAGAGATCACATATATGTGGCTGCCCTAGTTCCTGCCCCAAGTCCTGGATCCTTAGTTGAGTTCTTTGCTCAAACATCAGGGCCTGAGTCATCTTCCCTCTCAGATCCCCTGGCGAGTGTATGTATGATGTGTGCTGACGTGCGTGCTCCCAGGGCATGGGGCAGGAAAGTAGCTCTGAGATCCTGTCCTTGGTCTGAGTAGAGAGACAACCGGAGGAATGGGTCTCCCTCTGGCTGATGAGAGTCCTTTTCTTTTCTCTGTTCTCTGAGGTGAGCAGAGAGGGAGCCTAAGCCCTGTAGCCTCCTAGTTTGGGGAAAGGACTCTGGCTGGTCATCTGATCTACTGACCAGAAGGATCCTTGCTCCACTTCTGATTCTAGACCCTTCCTTCTGCCCCTACTGCCTGAGTTCTTTCCTCAACAGCTGAGTGCTTCCTCCTAGACCCTAGTTTTTGGAGAATAAAATAGGGTCAATAGAGGAATCATACGGGGAATATGATGCCCCAGAAGAGGAGGCAGCAAGGTTATCCACATGACCAGTCAGTCCCTGACCTCACCCAAGAAACTGGGGAAAAGATCGGGGTAGCAATAGGCCCCAAAGCCACAGCCCCATGGCCCATACCCTTGCTCTGAGAGCGGCTCAACGAGAGAGAGCCAAGCCATTCTCCATATTTCCCCTGCCCAGGGGTGAGTCACAGAATGATATGTCCTTCACTGGGTGGAAGAGTGGCTGGCTCTTGCACTGTATGATGTTTTAGGGCTGGGAACAGTTTCTGTCCTGTCCCCCAGGGAGTTGGGGTGTGAGGGAAGTAGAAGGCTCCTACATCCCTTGCACCACCACCACTGTTCTCTTTCACCCTCCTCTTCCTCTCTGAGGCCATTTATCAGCACACACTGGCTACACCACTTTAGTGCTCCCTGCCATATTTGTCCAGTGAGCAGCTTAAAGACTGGGCTTGAGTCTGGACATACTTTGCCCTGGGTAAGCTCCCTCCATACCCTACCTCCTGCACTGTGCTGGGTATCCACTTTCGGCTGCTGGCCTGTCCTCTCATGCACTGACTTGCTCAGCTGCCCCTTCCCTCTGTTCTCACACAGGAGCTCAGAACCCCATTTCATGGGAGGTGCAGCGATTTGATGGGTGGTACAACAACCTCATGGAGCACAGATGGGGCAGCAAAGGTAGGTGAGAGCCAAGTGGAGATGGAGCCCCAGGGTCAGGGAGGTAGCCACCGCTAAGGGGCAAGGGCTGGCAGGTACCAGCAAAGGCTCACCCATTCCTAAGGTTTTAAGATCTGTGGTATGGAAAGGAGCCCGGCAGAGAGGTCAGGGATCCCCCTGAGGATTCATCCTTGTCGCTACCCCTCCTACTCTAGGCTCTCGGCTGCAGCGCCTCGTCCCAGCCAGCTATGCAGATGGTGTGTACCAGCCCTTCCGAGAGCCTCACCTGCCCAACCCCCGGGCACTTAGCAACACAGCCATGAGGGGCCCCGCAGGGCAGGCCTCCCTGCGAAACCGCACAGTGCTGGGGGGTCTTCTTCCGTGAGAGCCTCAACCTCTGGGGAAGGGAGGCCAGTGGGGTCAGCTGGACACCTCCGTGTCTGAGGCGGGGAGTCAGGGAGTGAGAGAGAGAGTGATGGAGGGTCTGAGAGAGGGGGTGAGAGATGGAAGAGGAGGCAATGGGGTGGGGTAGGGGTGGGAGCAGGGGGAGAACATCTGCTTGGGGGAGGCATAAATCTGCGCCACCTTGAGCTGTTGATGGGAGTGGGGATAGAGGAGCATGGAAATAATCTGGTAGGTACTCTTGGGGGGGATCTGTTCTCACTCTGCCCCTGTGACTCCTAGGACAGGTTCAGGGCAGGGTTCTGATTCTGGTAAGAGGGCTGGGGGTGGGCCAGCAAAATGGGGGTGCCAGGTGGGCCTGACTGCCGTGACTGTGGGTTGTTGGCTCCCAGCCATAATGCTCAGTTCCTGCTGGCCATCCATGGTGCCCACACTTGCTTTCCAGTGTCCAGCGTCCCACTGAGGCTGGCAGACCCTCTGGGCAGGCTGCTCCCAGCTGCATGTTGGAGCCGGTGCTGCCAGCCCTATTGCTTAGGCACATTCACTGGGCACCTCTCAGTTACCAAGGAGAAGACCAAACTTACAACGAAAACAGTTTGGACGAAGGCTTGGGAAGGGGTGGGGAGATCAAGGCTTACACTTGCCCATAATGGCTTCTGAGTCTTTTGAAGCTTCAAGGGAAGGGGGTGGGGGGTCTAGATACACGGCTCAGTGGCCCTCAGCTGGCCCTCCCACGCCCTCCCCCATTGCGGGCAGGCTACCACGTGCTCTCGGACCTGGTGAGCGTGGAAAAGCCTGGCTGCCCGGCCGAGTTCCTCAACATCCACATCCCGCCCGGAGACCCCGTGTTCGATCGCGACCAGAGCGGGGACGTGGTGCTGCCCTTCCAGAGGAGCCGCTGGGACCCCGAGACCGGACAGAGCCCCAGCAACCCCCGGGACCTGGTGGGCGGGGCAGGCGGCTGGGGGTGGGGCGGGGGCGGGACCTGAGGCAGCTGAGGAGAGGCTCCCATACCCAGCACACCCGCAACGGCCGCCCGGCCCTTGCCCGCCCTGAGCCGCCTCGGCCACCCGACCCCCAGCTCAGCCTCCCGGTGTCCCCGCAGACCAACGAGGCGACGGGAGCGACGAGCTGCGGAGCTTCTCCGGGGGGCAGCTGGCGTCGGGGCCCGACCCCGCCTTCCCCCGGGACGCGCACGACCCGCTGCGTATGTGGACGGCGCCCGACCCCGCCACGGGACGGCGCGGGCCCCGGGGGCTGTACGGTGAGGCGGCGGGGGCGCGGGCGGGGGACCGGCGAGGTGCGCCCCCTCGGGCCCACCCGCGCTCAACTCCTCCCCTGCGTCCCCACGGCGCGGGCAGCCTTCGGGGCGGAGCGAGGGAACCGCGAGCCCTTCCTGCAGGCGCTGGGCCTGCTCTGGTTCCGCTACCACAACCTGTGGGCGCAGAGGCTGGCCCGCCAGCACCCGCTCTGGGGGGACGAGGAGCTGTTCCAGCACGCGCGCAAGAGGGTCATCGCCACCTACCAGGTCGGTCGCGCGGCCCTTCCCGCCCCCCGCCCCCGTCCCGGTCCCTGGGAGACTCCGCTGCCCCGCACAGCCCTGCATCCTCGGACAAGCCCACCCAGCAGCACCCCTCCCCAGACAGCTATGTCTAGCGAAAGCCCCTGGGAGTGATAAGGAGGCAAAACGCCACTTGTACCAGAGGTTGTCTCGTGATTGTTATTTAGCTGCCCCTCCCCCCTGCCCTCGTTCCTCGTGGGCAACGGGAACCTCCACCCCTCTCCTGTTTGAGTGTCTCTCCCGTGACTGCCGCTGCCTGCTCCTCGTCTCCCACCTAAGCCTTCCTTGAGCTCAGAGCCCTCGTGGCCTGGCTGCTCCAGCGCTGGCCCCCCATTTCCCCCTCTCTTGACCCTCAGAACATCGCGATGTATGAGTGGCTGCCCAGCTTCCTGCAGCAAGCACCGCCGACTTACACAGGTGAGGGAGTTGGGGGAACACCTGGGCTGAGGGGGGGTTTGGGGAGGGGGAGGGGGTCAGGATCCATAGGACAAAGAAGACAGGTGGGTTCATGTGACGAGAGTGTGTGAGGGTAAAGAGCCTATTTCTCTTCTTACCCCTGTGGACAGAGTACCGCCCTTTCGTGGACCCCGGCATCTCTCCGGAGTTCCTGGCGGCCTCTGAGCAGTTCTTCTCCACCATGGTGCCCCCTGGCGTCTACATGAGGTGAGGGAGGGGCTCAGATGTTTGTGTGTTTGGAGGGGTGGAGGTGTATATTGAGAAAAATCTGCCTCAGGAGCCCTCAGGACAGGCTTATCAATCAGAAGTGTGCCCATTCCCCAGGGAACAGTGAATATGGAGGGAAAGAAGAACAACAGTTGTTTAAAAAGATACATCATTGTGGTTTTTGAGCACCTTAATGTCCACTTTTCTGCATCTGTTTTAGATATTAATCCTCCAATTAAAGACGGGCTAATTGAGGTTCAGAGGGTGAGTCACAAAGCCTGCAGGTCTGAACTTCAGGTGTTGACACTACACTGGGGATATTTTTAGCTATAAGGACAGGAAGTGGGGCTTATAAGCCTTTGGAGGGAATTACAATAAAAATGTGTGAGAGCTGAAGAAAAGTATTGACTCCAAAATAATGAAAAGGAAACTTAAAGATATACATATTAAAAGTATATAAAATAAAGCATGCCAGTCTATTTTTTTACAACTGCATTATAAGTTAAAACAGTTCATGGATTAGATTATTTTTACTCTGGACCCAGTTTCTGGATATGGCTGATGATGGCCAAGAAATTGTAGTAATTGAGTTATCCATAGACAAGTAATTTCAAAAGAACGATTAATAATCCTTTTTAAAATGTTTTAATTTACATATATAAAAATATATATAAGGAATGTTGCCCACCATCCAGTTCTACAAGGATCAGGTCATTAGCCACTGCAGTCGCCTTCTAACAGTACACCCTGAAAAGGAATTCAGGACAAAAATCAGGATAAGACACTCGGTGCTTTGGGAAAACAAACCCCTTAGATAGTTAGAGATATCTCAGGAAAAAATTTTAATGGACCCAGATTGTTACATCTTCCCATACATAGAAAAACACAAAAACCATTTACTGAGGTATCTGATCCTTGTGACCAGCAGTAACCTTTTACAGAGATGTACGTTTGACTGCACCCATTCCCTAGCCCAAATCCTATATATACTGGGTTCTCCCCCTACCTCTTTGGAGCAGTCCCCTCAGAGCTACTAAGAGGCTGTTTCCTGGCCTATAGTCCTCAGTAAGGTTCCTGAATAAAACTGAAACTCACAACTCTTATGTTGTGCATTTTTTCTTTGAGTTGACAGTTTATCTCTATCTCTTTATCTATTGAGAGAGAGAAGAAGAAGAGAGAGAGAATGAACATGGTAAAATAAGGGATACACTTTTAGACGTTTGGTCTGATGTGGGGAGAGGGGCCTTCCAAAAATTCAGGTTGTTCAGGACCTACCCTGACCACACACCACCTCAAGGAAGCAATAGCCTGGGCCCTTGGCTCTAGCCTTGCAGACCAGAGCTGATGCCTGACATTAGGGCTTCATAGCCTCGGTCACCACTGCTCCTTGCGTTTCAGAAATGCCAGCTGCCACTTCCAGGGGGTCATCAATAGGAACTCAAGTGTCTCCAGAGCTCTCCGGGTCTGCAATAGCTACTGGAGCCGAGAGGTCAGGGCTGGGGGCACATATGTGGGTGTGTGTGTGTTGTGGTGTGTGTGTGTGTTGTGGTGTGTGTGTGTGTTTGTGTCTGAGGGTGTGTGGTGAAGGAGGGCAGTAGGACTGAGGCAGCCAGCTGGGATGGGCTGGGGTAGAGGAAGCAGTCTGGGGCACCCCAGCCATCTCCCCTACCAACTGTCTGAGATGACCAGGTAGCTATACACCGTCAAACGTCAGTCCTCCATGCCCCTCAGGGCTGTGTGAGGCACAGCAGGGGCCTGTGCAGATGTGGCTCTACATCTATTACTCCCTTCTAGGTTTTCCTTCTCCCTTGACAACTCTGGGTCCCCTGTAGGCAATGGAGTACCTCAGCCATCCCAGCCCCCAAGGAAACTTCCCAGTTAGACACACCAGGGCAGTGTGTGAATGTGAACGTGTGGGGAGGGCAAGGTGGAGAGAGGAATTCTGAGAGATTACCAGGAATTATCTGTCCAGGCCAGTATGGGTAAAGAGCGTTGACCATTAATTTAAAGCAAAATCAGATAACGTTGTGTAGAGTGTTCATAAAGGGGGAAGGCAGTGGGAGGAAAGAGGGAAGAGGCAAGCATAGAATCAGTCATGGAGCTGAGATGAAAGAGACCTCAGTGTCCTGCTAATACCTTTTGATTATTTTACTTATTTTATTTGATTAATCCCTAAGGCCCTTTTTATTAAGGGCAGGACACTGAGTTCGGAGAGGTCCTGTCACACAGCTGGTTACTAACCGAGCAAGGACCAAGACCTAGATCTAGTGCCTTTGTCAACCATACCGTCGAGTTTCCTAAAACAGAAGCAAAGTTTTCGGTTCCTTGTGCTTGTGGAGACCTGTGTCCTAGCAGCATGAGCTTTGGATGGGGACACTGCGCACCCTGAGTGGGGAATCAAGCTGTAGAGGAGCAATGGCCCCGCAGTTTGGGAGCAAATAGCAGGACTCGGTGGGCCCAGGACATGAACTGTGGGGTTGAGGGAGCCTGGCTGCCCAACCGCTGGCCTCATTAGCCATGCCCCTCTCTTGTCCCCACCCCCAAAGCACCCAAACCTACAAAGAGCTGAAGACGTGGACTCGCTGCTGCTGGGCATGGCCTCCCAGATCGCTGAGCGAGAGGACCATGTGGTGGTTGAGGACGTATGAGGTGAGGCTGAGGCTGTCCCTGCAGGCTGTGTATGCCTGGCCCCTGGGAAGAAGTTCAGCTGGAGCTCCAGAGTTGGGCAGGGAGGGGTGCCGAGGGCTGGGAGCCTGCACCCTCTCGCTGCTGAGAGAGCTTCTGACCTGCTGACCATGGCTCCCTCTGTATGGCTCAGGTCCCCCTGGGGCTGATTGGAGCCTGGGGCATGGGCTAGAGGAGCTCCCTCAGACTTGGTGTCTCATCCCCAGATTTCTGGCCTGGGCCACTGAAGTTTTCCCGCACAGACCACCTGGCCAGTTGCCTGCAGCGGGGCCGGGATGTGGGCCTGCCCTCTTACACGAAGACCAGGGCAACACTGGGCCTGCCTCCAGTTACCAGATGGCAGGACGTCAACCCTGCACTCTTCCGGAGTGATGGCACTGTGAGGAGGGGTCAGGACCCAGAGGGCAGGGTGGGAGGTCCAGGGCACACTGGCTTGAGACACGGAAGATGGGCGGCAAAACAAGTGCATCAGAGACAAGCACCTGGTGAGAGGGGCAGGGCTCACCCAGGTCGCTTTTCCCAGTATCACACACCAGGATGGAGGTTACCAGACCACCAGGATTAGGCTTTAGACTCTGTGACTCTGCAGATCCAGCGAATGTTTATTGAGCATCTGTTGCATGCCAGGCACTTAATAGGGTTCATCTCATTTACTCTTCGCAACAACTCCCTAAATGGGTTTAGAAGGTCCTTGACTCAGGAACAAACTGTACTTTCATGCACCAATATTCAAGCTGCTTTTGGGGAGTCAGCTGTCATACCCTGAGCTATCCCCTGGGCAAATGGCATTGCCTGCCAGCCAACAGACCAGTTTTGGCTGCCTTAACATCTTGGCACAGTATTGTTTCTACAAGTGGGTGCCTATTTTATTGTGTTTGCCCTTACTATTTTATAATATTGTTGGAAAGTGGAGAATTAAAGGCTATAAAGAAGTGATATGTACATGAGACTTGTAACCTTTTATAAAATCAATAGGTAGATAGGAATCACCAGCTATGCCAAAGGTAGCAAATCTTTAACTTTGGACTTCCCTGGTGGCGCAGTGGTTGAGAATCCACCTGCCAATGCAGGGGACACAGGTTCGAGCCTTGGTCTGGGAAGATCCCACATGCCACGGAGCAGCTAAGCCGGTGTGCCACAACTACTGAGCCCCCGTGCCACAACTACTAAAGCCTGTGCACCTAGAGCCCGTGCTCTGCAACAAAGAGAAGCCACCACAGTGAGAAGCCTGCGCACTGCATCGAAGAGTAGCCCCTGCTCACTGCAAATAGAGAAACCTGCTCGCAGCTACGAAGACCCAACGCGGCCAAAAATAAATAAATAAATTTATTTTAAAAAATATTTTAAAAAAGAATCTTTAACTTCAGTTGGGCCTCATTGGAATTAAGCTGGTCAAGTGTTTATTTATATTGTAGAGAGAGCTTCCCTGGTGGCGCAGTGGTTTAGAATCTGCCTGCCAATGCAGGGGACATGGGTTCGAGCCCTGGTCCAGGAAGATCCCACATGCCACAGAGCAACTAAGCCCGTGTGCCACAACTACTGAGCCTGTGAGCCACAACTACTGAAGCCCACGTGCCTAGAGCCTGTGCTCCACAACAAGAGAAGCCACCGCAATGAGAAGCCTGCGCACCGCATCGAAGAGTAGCCACCACTTGCCGCAACTAGAGAAAGCCTGCGCACAGCAATGAAGACCCAACACAGCCAAAAAAAAAAAAAAAATATATATATATATATATATATAAATATGTATGGGGGAGAAAAGAACTAAAGTAAAGGTCAGGTAGACAACACTGCTCATATACTGTTGAACACTGTCTCTAAAAGGCAATGTATATGCAGGGATTTGATTTTCAAAAACTTTTTTTTAACCTCTAAAGAATAGAAACTTTTTCTAACACATCATTCTACGATTCAACTTTTGTGCTGATTTTGACTCTTCAACTTTCATACCTTTTCAAGAACAAGTAACATAGGGGACTGACTGACTGTTTTATTCCAGCTATATAAAATAAGCAGCTGAATCTGTGAGAGAGTTCTCATAAATGAGTTAACTTACAGAGAGCACTCAGAGCAGTGCCCAGGGCATAATAAGTGATGACTTATTGACTTAAATGATCCCTGTCATTTATTATGATTATCCCTGGGGCTGATCTCTGGGAGCAACCTCTTGGCCGGAGGGCAGGTACCGGGTCTTTGCACTCACTCCTGTCCCTTCTTGGCCCCAGGTGCTGGAGGCCACAGCTGCCCTGTACAACCAGGACCTGTCCCGGCTGGAGCTACTCCCCGGGGGACTCCTGGAGAGCTATGGGGACCCTGGACCCCTCTTCAGCACCATCGTCGTCGATCAGTTTGTGCGACTGCGGGATGGCGACCGCTACTGGTTTGAGAACAGCAGGAATGGGTGAGGCCTGCCTGGGTTCCCACCTCAGACCCTACCTCGGCCTGGGCCGCAGACCCTCTGCCTGTAGACAGCCCCATGGGCCCTTGATTCCCAGCTGGCCCACCTCTCCCTCCCCAAGCTCTCTGGATCTTTCCCTGCGTCTGGGTTCCTGGGCCTGGGAACCTGCATCTCTCTCCCACCTCAACAGCTCCCCACCTCTCCCACCCCCAGGCTGTTCTCTGAAAAAGAGATTGCAGAGATCAGAAACACTTCCCTACAGGATGTTCTAGTAGCTGTCACCAACGTGAACCCTGGTGCCCTGCAGCCCAGCGTCTTTTTCTGGCATGCTGGTGAGTGGCCGGGGGGCCATTTGGCAGGGTTTGGGGTCTGGCGCCTCATCCCTCCTCAGCTGTGGGCTCGGTTCAGTGTGGCTGGATAGTAGACTCCAAGGGGGGGGCGTGAGCTATGGTTCTGCCCTTGGGAACTTTGGTTCTGGGCACCAAGGTGGCCACATACAGCTATGTACGGTCCCTTCTGCACAATTCCACCAGGTGCCCAAGCGAGGGCAGGACTGAGACGCAGAGAGACCTGGTGAGGAGGCTCACATTTGGCCAGGATGGTTGTAATATTAGGAGGGCCGAGTGCAGTGAGACTATCCTAAGGATATCTAATCCCACTGCAGTGATGAAGAAAGGAAGGGCTGTGTGTGTGTGTGTGTGTGTGTGTGTGTGTGTGTGTGTGTGTGTGTGTGTGTGTACATATGTACGTGTGATGGAGAGACAGGTTGAGCTTCATTTTTTATTCCACCTGTTACCCTAGTAGGCAGATGCCACATTCTTGGTACAATGGCAGGGGTAAGAAGCCCCCTCCCCTCTGCTCCCCAGAACTCTTTCTACCACCCTAACCTCCTCAGTGATCCTGTCCTAAAACTTGTGGCCCAGCACCCCTAGGCCTGTAGCTTCCTCTGTCTCCCCAGGAGACCCCTGCCCGCAGCCAAGACAGCTCAGCACAGAGGGCCTGCCAGCCTGTGCTCCCCCCATCATGCGGGCCTATTTTGAAGGCAGTGGATTTGGCTTCGGGGTCACCATCGGGATCCTGTGCTGCTTCCCCCTGGGTAAAAATGATGGGCGGGGGGGGGGGGGCTGGGTGAGAGGTGTAAGCTGGGTGGTGGGGTTTGAGTGTTTCCAACTATGACAACCAACCAACCATGCAGAGTACTGTTCCTCTGAGCAGATGAAGAAAACATCAGAGCAGGAGGGACATGAGAATTGTCTAACCTGCACGTAAGTCAGCTCCAGGGAGAAATGTCTTCCTGTTCTTCTGGGGTCCCCCGAAGGGCCCAGATTGGTTAGGAGCCATGGGCAATCCACAATCCACAGCAATCTGCAGGAGCCTGGGCCTGGGAAACTGTCAGAGGCAAATCCCTGCTTGAGAACCAGGGCTGGGATGTAGTTGCTGGAGCAAAGGCTTGGGACTTAGTCTTTGCCATGGCTGTGTGTGGGTCGACCTGCAGACTGGCAAAGTGGGTCCAGTCTCTGGCACAAGGACTCTGGCCTCAGTTTTTGGCTGGAAAGGGATCTGAGTGATGGAAGCAGAGGAGGCTGGGCAGGCACCTTAGATGCTACCCAAAGCTTCCCATGGGATGCAAAGCAGCTCCCCCCAAGGGAGCTTCATAATTTGAGACAATTGAATGGGTAACCTAAGAGGTGGGGAAAGCAGGGAGTCTTGCCAAGGAAAGGAGCCTGGGAAAGAAGCCACTGATCTCTCCAGACCCTCACCTTCCTCTGAGCATCCCGCTGCCTCTGCCCTCTCAGTGAGCCTGCTCAGTGCCTGGATTGTTGCCCAGCTCTGGAGGAGATATTTAAAGAGGCTCCAGGGCCAGAGCCACCAGAGCAGCATGTCTGAGAAGCTCGTGGGGAGCATGAAAGGTAGGCCTGGGGCTGGCCAGGGTGCGGGTGGGGAGGACGTGACTCCAGGCTACATCCCCCACCTCCCTCAGCAGCCTCAGGCAAAGGCCTCCCTTTTCTAGGCCTCCAGGCAGGCCAGGGCAGGCGGGAAGAGCCACAGGGGCATTAGGCAGAAGTTGGACCAGGAGTCCTCCATCCTCCCTAGCTCCTCCTAATGGTCCTAAAAAAAGAGAATGTGACTGACTCGCGGGGAGGAGTCACGGGACCCTGCCTACATTTCACAGGCTTACTGTGATGCACAAATTCCCGAGAACTGCTGCTTTGTGGTGTCTCACACTGGAATTTCAGGCAACAGAGAAGTCATTAATGAAGGTCTAGAGTCGCACTCATTGAGGATTAGAATCTTGGTTCCACCCCTACGGGCTACTGGACTTTAGGCAAACTTTTTAATCTCTCTAAACCTATTTTTTCTTATCTGTAACATAATAATAATAATAGCACTTACCTCATAGATTTATGAAGGTTAAATAAAGCAGTTCATGCAAAGCACCTGGTACAGTGTGGACACATAGTAAACACTCAGGACATGGTAGTTATTACGCTTCTCACAGGCTACAGGCACAGCAGGACTGTCGGGGAGGGGACGACCTTCAGGACCCAAGAATGGACAAGGAGCTTAGAGGTCTTGGTCTTCCTCCAGCCCGGAGCCGGCCCTCTTCCTCCCCGAGGCAGGGGGCCCCAGCTGACCCAGCCCTGTCTCTCTCCAGCCTCAGAATGGCAGGGCCGCAAGGAGCCCTGCCGGCCTGTGCTCGTGCACCTGCAGCCCGGGCAGATCCACGTGGTGGATGGCAGGCTCTCTGTGCTCTGCACCGTCCAGCTGAGGCCCCCGCAGCAGGTCCACCTCATCCTGTCCAGCAACTGCGGGGATGCCGTGCCCTACTGCTCAGGATCTGCAAGGAGTATGACCTGGTACGGCCTAGCCAGCCCCTGGCTCCTTGTCCACGGCCACAGCCATGGAGGCAGCTGAGTGGAGGGGCGGGAGCCCTGGGCCAGGCAGGGTTTCTGGCTTCTAGTCCCCAGCTGTAGTACCAGATAGAGAAACTGGAACACTGTTTTCCTGCTCTGAGCCTGCTGGACGACACGGTCTCCACAGTCCCTTCTTACTCTTGCAGACAGAGTCTACCTCCTCCCTTTCTAAGGGCGCCCTGGCAGGTCCTAGCCGAGAGTACTTAGAAGAGGCTGGGCCCTCTTTCCTATGCCCTGATTGCAGGATCCAGTGAATTGTTAGGGATTCCGGAGGGGAGCTCAGTCAGGGGCTGATCTTCAGCTCTGACTCTGTCTGGCTCTGGTCCCCTCCATCCTCTGCCCTTCCTGCCTTCCCGTCCCTTCTCCAGTATGGAATAGACAGGGAAGATGGGTTTGCAGACATGCCTTTGAATGCTGCCTCTGCACCTACAAGCACGCCACTTAACCCCACAGAGCCCAGGAGATAACAGTATCTCTTTTGCAAGGGTGCTTTTTCCAGTCCCCCCCGCCTCCTGCCGCCCCGCAACAAAATTCATGTAAAGCTTGTGGCCTCAAGAGGCCTTGATGCGTGGTTGCTCTCCCTACTGCCCCCTCCATAGGTTCTGCTATTTGACCTGGGGGAAGAGCGGCAGGTGATGCTGGAAAACCTCCGGGGGGCTCTGAAGGAGAGTGGGCTGAGCTTCCAGGAGTGGGAGCCGTGGGAGCAGGAGCTGATGAGGGCCACTGTGACGCGGGAGCAGCGGAGCCATCTCCTGGAGACCTCTTTCAGGCACCTTTTCTCCCAGGTGTGTATGTGAGATCGGATCTGTCCATGTGTGTCTGCCTGTGGTGGTGCCCTTACCTGTGTGAGGCCATGGGGTGAGAGCTTAGGCAAGGGCCTTCAGAGCTTAAGGAAGTGCTCACCTCTGCCTGGGAGGTAGGGAAGGCTTCCTGGAGGAAGTGTCCTTTGAGTCTCCATAAAGGGTGAGAATGGAGCTGGTGGGAGTTGAGAGCTACAGACTGGAAGGGGAAAGGTGACCGAGTGACCACCTGCGAGGCCGTCCCCGCACTGACAGCCCACTTGAGGAGTGTGGTATTGAGGAGCCTTTGGGGTCTGAACCCTACTTGGCTTGAGTAACTAGATGCACCTTTCCCCCTTCTAGAGAGCGGGTCCACATTAGCATCTGGTCCTTGGCAGAGAGAGAGCCCAGACTTCCTGTCTCCCAGGGTAACTTCGTTCCAGCCCCTGCTGTTCACCGAGGCTCACCAAGAAGTTTCAGTGCAACCGTGGCCACCAGACGGTGCAGCAGTTCAAGCGCTTCGTCGAGAACTACCGGCGCCACATCGGCTGCCTGGCCGTGTTCTACACCATCGCCGGGGTTCTCTTCCTGGAGAGGGCCTACTCTGCGTGACGGCCATGGCGGGACAGGTCTTAACAATTAGCCACAGCCCTGGGGGTGAGGCCTATTGTGAGTGACGGACAGCCCTGGGGGCGGGGCCTCCGGGTGCGGGAGGGGCCTGCTTGAATGGAGACCGAGGGAGGCTTGTTGCCTGCAGTGGTAGCCGCCGGCCAGCGCCTGCGCTGAGCTCACCCGACTGGTCCCTCCGCAGACTACGCCTTTGCGGCTCATCACGTGGGTATCACGGACACCACCCTCGTGGGCATCATCCTGTCGCGGGGCACGGCGGCCAGCGTCTCCTTCACGTTCTCCTACATCCTGCTCACCATGTGCGGCAACCTCGTCACCTTCCTGCGAGAGACCTTCCTCAACCGCTACATGCCCTTCGACGCCGCCGTGGACTTCATTGCCTCATTGCCTCCACTGCCATCGTCCTCGCAGGCAGGGCCTGGGAGTCCCGAAGATTCTCTCCACGTCCTCCCGCCCGCTGCAGCCTCCCCCTCCTCTGAGAGCCCCCTCCTCTCTACCTGCACGTAATTTGAGTGTGAGTCTTAGATGTCCTTTCATAGGATGACGGTGGCCCCCGCACTGGTGTGAAGTAAGCCCAGGAGCCCCTCACTGCCTCACGCTCTCAAGGCCACCTTACCAGCCTCCCACTGACATGTTACTAACACTTCAGAATGAGTGCACATAATGTGTGAGCTCTCCCAGGTTTTATGTTTTAAAACATAATTCTGAGGAATTCTCTGGTGGTCCAGTGGTTAGGACTGGATGCTCTCACTGCCAGGGCCCCGGGCTCTATCCCTACTCGGGGAACTAAGATCCCACAAGCCTCTTGGTGAGCCAAACAAACAAAAACACGTAATTCTATGAGAGAAACCAAAGGAGTGAACTTCTAATGGTATAATTTCAGATGCATGTGGCTGTTTTCATGGATGGTGTGTATATGGGGCAGGGGAGGAACAGGAGGCTTATTAAAGAATAGAAGTCCAGATCCCTAGGGTCCTTTTTCAGGCCCCCAACTCTGGCTGGCTGGAGTCCTAGAGCTTGGGCTGAATGGGTTGAGCACCCCCAGTGGGCTGGCCCCAGGCTCAACCCCACCCTGTCTGGTCTTCCTTAGTCCTACACAGTGCAGGCCATGTGGTGAATGTGTACCTCTTCTCCATCAGCCCACTCAGCATCCTCTCCTGCCTCTTCCCCGGCCTCTTCCATGACAACGGGTGAGTGAGTGTGTGTGTGTGTGTGTGTGTGTGTGTGTGCGCGCGCGTGTGTGTGGCCTGGCTCGGGGGTGAAGGGGGTGGAATTCTTTGCAGAAATTCTCTTGGCTCAGAGGAGTGTGTCACCCTCCAAGTTACAGGACAATGACCAGCCTGAGTCCCCAATCCCAAGTCGCAGAAAGGGAGCCTGGTGGCTGGTGTGGGGTGCCCCCTCTGGAGGATCCTTTCTGGAGGTCCCAGACATCTCCTCACAGGATCCGTCCTTGCTTTCCCTAACCCTCAGGTCCGAGGTCCCCCAGAAGTGTTCCTGGTGGTTCTTCCAGACCGTGCGAGGTGAGAGCCCTCTCTGCTCCGTGAATTTCTGGGCCTGGCTCTGAGTTCCAGGCTCTGGGTTCTATCTGCCACAGGCAGCCCAGTGGCTCTCACTCGGCCCTCATAGCCTTCACGGTGAGCCAGGCTCTGCCCTTGCCCTGAGCGCTCTCCCGGGCAGTAGGAGACTGCATTCCAGGCCTTCTCTCAGGAGCTTAGCTGGGCTTCTGCCCCAGTTCTGAACTAGTCCCTCCCTCTGAGGAATGGGAGTGCACCCCTCCACCCCCGACACACACACCTACCATGACAGTGACTTTGAGGAATGCTATGCCCCAGCTGCATAGGGGAGGGGCCAGGCTCTTTGTGGAGCCTGGTGGACACCCCCTCCCCCTCTCCCCCTCTCCCCCTCCATTCTGTAGTCTGTCTTGACAAGCTGTTAAAGGGGCATATTCCTAACTCCCCATAATCACCCATTTTAGAGCTATTAGCTGTGAATCTATTCAAATGCTTCTTAAAGCTATTTATATTTTCACTCTGTTCCCTCCTTGGGGTAACACGTCTTCTACACTCCTTTCTGTGAAACACAGCGTGTTGTTTTTAATTTTTCTTTAAATCCTAAAACGATCGGCTTTGAACTTCAGAGAGTGCTTGCTAACTCCTGCACACTGGGGTTTAGTGGATCAGGCCGCGTTTATGCCCTTCTCTCCATTCAGGACTTTACAGGCTTTGGCTAGATCCCTTCTTAACCTCTACTTTTCCACACTACAGGGCTCTAATCTTCTTCACTTCTGCCTCTCTCCTCCTTGATCACTTGAGGGGCCGTTATCTGGAATGGCTCCAGTACTGCCCTCCTGTGCACCCCTAGCCTGGGATCCCCTTTGAGAGGAGGGATCTCCCACCAGGTCTGGGCCAGATCCAGGGGGGCTCTGGTGATGAGCAGCGACAGTGTGGTCCCACTCACTCACTAACGGTGCCAGTGCTCATGCTTGGTGTTGTGGCCGCCAGGTAGAGTGCAGCTGGAATGCTGGCCAAGCCTTGACTCCCTGACGGCAGGGCCTACAATGTCCAGGGTCCCACCCAGAGGGCTCAGAGCAGCTGCCCTGTACATTCATTCATTCAGCACACATGTCCATAAGGCCCATGGTGTGCCAGGCCCTGCACTAGGCACTCGGGTGCAGTGGTGAACTAGCCTAGCCTGGTCCCTGTTCTTGTGGACCTGAGAGTCAAGAAAGTGACAGACGTAAAACAAGTAATGACACAGGTGCTTGAAAACTAACAATCGTGACAAGGTCCATGAAGGACAAGTAGGGTCTGTTGAGATGAAAGGTACCTGTGATCAGTGGTGTCGGAGAGAGGAAGAGGGAAGGATGCTGGGCTTTCCGACCCCTGCCTGGAGCTGTGGAGTGGAGAGGGGACCCTGGCAGCCTCAGAACAGCCCCCTCTGTGAGGCCCTGCTCCTCTGCCCTTCACCCCATGTTCATTTGCAGGTGTCACGGGGGTCATGCTGTTCCTGCTTCTCGCCATCATGTACATCTTCGCCTCCCACCACTTCCGGCGCCGCAGCTTCCGGGGCTTCTGGCTGACCCACCACCTCTACATTCTGCTCTACGTGCTGGTGAGGGCTTTTGGCTGTGAACCAGGCCAGCGGAGTCTGGGCAGATGTTCCAGGGAGGCAGTGATGCCTGAGACACCAGTTCTCCATCCCCTTAGTTATTTCAAGTGTCCTCTTCACTTCTCCGTATCTCTCTCAAAAGGTGGAGATTATAGTATGGGGCTCTCAGGTAGGCTGACCCAATATGCGGCACTTGGAAGACTGACTCCCTGGCATGGGATTTGTAGTAGCGGGCTTACCAGGCTGATCTGCATTCCTTCCAGACACCCCACATCATTTCTGCCCAGCCAATCTTTCCCTACTTTGGGTGGTGGTTTGGGCTCTTGGGTGGACTGTCTGCATTCAAGGGAGCGTCACCTTCTTAAAGAGAAACTTACCTTAAATAGGTTCTGCCACTTTTGTTCTGATCCTGTTTTCTGGGGTGTTAGCCACCCCATCCAGCTAGCTAAGTGCCACCTGTAAAGTTAATGAACTCGCTCAAAATGTCTTCATTGGACTGTTGATAAAATGGATTTTTAAGACCCCACCTCTCCCCTTTCCTTCTTAACCTGGGCCCCTGCCTCCCTTCCTTCACATTCCCTCCCTTCTTCTCTCCTGTTCCCTTTTCACCTTTCCCTGGCTTTATCCTCAGCTGCTTCAGCTGGCTATTTCCAGAGATGATTCTGATGTATGCCCCTATGTCATGGCTCTACTTGGCCTGCCTTTCTCACAGACACAGGCATTTCCCCAGAGGGCACCCTGAGGGCCTTGCTGAGAAGTTAAACCAAGTCCCAATGCTCTGATGTCCCCATTGATGATAGCTTGGCTGCCAGCATTCAAGAAGTGCAGAGCCCAGATGGCTGCCCTATCACCTGGCTCCAGGCAGAACTGCACACAGGGGTCTCCTTTGTCCTGAGACAGGGGAGAAAGGTCATCATTGCCTGGGTCAGGCTGGTGCTGGGGTTCAGTCTGTCTTCCCTGGTAGGTAGGAGGATCTGTTTCCATCCTGCTTGAGGCTCAGCACTTCATGGTTCTGAAGATGACTATCCAGCCTGGGCTTAGGATGCTTCCTAGAACTGATGACATTTGTTTCTCTGGAAATTGTGGCTAATTTATGCCTCCCTCCCAACATTCCTGATAATGGGTAGAGCCCTAGCATCTGGGTTACTGTTTCTGTTAGGGGTGGAAATGATGGTCTTGTTTCTGGTGATAAAGCAGCTTTTTTGAACTAGATGGGAGACCCAGAAGAGTGGCCAGCCTGGTTCCCTGAGACCAAGACCGGTTTCTGATTTATCCCCGGTTGTGGGGATCACTGGGGGATCCAGAAGGGAAGTTAGCAGCTCAGAAAGGTGCAGGCCCCTCTGCTGGGAAGTCCTAGCCCCTGCAGCTTGGGAGCGTCTCATTTGGGGGGAGATCAGAGCCAAAGCACCTGCTGCCTTCCTGTTTATCTCAGGTATGGCCACTTGACCTCTGGCAGAAAGAGAAGTTACAAGTAAACGACCCCAGTGTGGAGCAGACCCTGGGGAAGGGTGTCCAGGCTCCTGATCCAGGCTGTAGAGGGTGGAGTTAGCACAGCAGAAACTGAGCTGGCAGGCTGTTCCCCAGGCTCCTCAGTCAACCATGACCCTGCAGCAGCTTTGTGGTTTAAAGGTAGAGCCAACACCGAGCAAGGTGTATAAACAAAGGAGTATGAAGTCACCTTGACATTGTCCTCAGCCTGGTTGGATTCTCAGAAAGCCTTGGGGGTGGGCGTGGGCTCCGTAATGAGAGAGGAACTTGGGAAAACTGGAGCCAATTCAGAGAAGAGCCCAAGGAGGTTTGAGTTAGCTCTGTGGGGAAAGTTTCAAGAATTGGGTAACACTCAGCTGGAGGAATGGAGAGCTGAATGAGGAACCAGAGTTCACTTTAACTGTTATGTGTTGAGGGTCTAGTCTATACTTGCTCTGTGCTAGGCCCAGCAGAGCAGGGGGAGGCTCTAAGCTCTGCCCTCAGGAACTGAGGATTTGCTGCAGAGATAAGTGCCATGCCTGTGAAATGATCAAAATGAACAGATAATACAGGATTAATTGCTGAGCTGAGTGTTCCAGTCAGTCCGTTAGAAGAGCTCATTGAAGGGAGTTTTGTTTGGGCCAAACTGGTTAGAGAAGACTTTGGGGAGAAGGTGGGACTTGCGCTAAGCTTAAGGAGAGATTAGCTAAGGTTTGACAGGGCAGAGTGGAAACTGAAGAGCATTCCAGGTGGAAAGAAGGGCATGAGGGACTTCCCTGGAGGTCCAGTGGTTAGGACTCTGTGCTTTCACTGCCGAGGGCCCAGGTTCAATCCCTGGTTGGGCCGAAAAAAAAAAGAAGGAGAAAGGCATGAACACTGGTGCAGAGGTGGGAATGATGATGGAATATTTGGGGCACAGAGGAGATGGGCCTGGCTATGAATGGCCAACAGGGCAGTCGGTGGTGGCAGGACATGGCGGACCTGTGCAGGCTGCAGCTGCAGCTGAAGGGCTGTGGCTCAGCTGAGAGGCTGCGCCAGGTGGGAGATCATAGAAAGAGAAGAGCAGAGGGTGAGGAAATCAGGCTTGGGCAACACACAGGATTGGGGGTGGGAGAAGGAGCAGAGCCAGTGCGGGAGATAGAAAGTAAACAGCCAGAGAGGGAAAGAGGGAGAACCAGTAGAGCACTGTTGCAGAAGTGGCAAGGCTGGGGTGGTCACTAGAGCCACAGGCTGCCAAGCGTGGGAGCGAATGCAGTCTGAAGGGAGACCTCGGGGTCTGGTCACTTGTGAGCCCTCTGTGAGCAGGTCCTGAGAAGACGTGGAGGCGGGAGCCAGACTGACCATACTCAGGAGCAAGCAAGTGGGAAGAAGGGGGCAAGTCGTGTCTGACCACATTAGACCAGCTTGTTGGGGAAAGGACCGGAGCTGGACAATACCTGTCAGTTATTTCATGGAAAAGGAGGACTGGTTAGGTGTTCTTAGTCTCCAAAGGGATCGGGTAAATTGGGGAAACTCCTTCCATTAACTCAATAATTACTGAGCACCTACCGCGTGCCAGGCAGAAACTGATTGGAGCTGAGAGTGTCGTGGCAAATGAAACGGACGCAGTCCCTACTCCTCCAGTCCAGTGGGAGAACAACAGTAAACATGTCCACAGGTGAAGGAACACAAGTATCGCGGCTGACGACAATGCTGCGAAGGGAGTTAACAGGGAGAAGGGGTAGAGAGGGCTGGGTGAAGGCCTGAGGAGGTGGCGTTTCTGCTGAGACCTGAAAAATGAGATGGATGGGAAGAACTAGGGGAAAGGCATTCCCAGCAGAGGGGGCAGCAGGTGCAAAGTCCTGAAGCAGGAAGGGAGGGGGAAATGCTGGCAGGTAGAGGCCAGAACATTGCAAGGCCTTGTGGTGCAATGGGAAATCATCTAAGGCCTTTTGAGCTGGGAATGACATGATAAAACAAACTTTAAAATGGCTGTCTTGGAGAAAATGGATCACAGTGGGGCAACCCAGTGGGAGACTAAGTAGGAGGCTACCGCGTGAGTGCATGAGTGCAGGTGGCTTGGTCTAGGGTGGTGTCAGGAAGATGCAAATAGTCTCATTAACATAAATGCTTTGGAGGATGGGTTGGGAGAGGTTAAGTTTTGGAGCCTGGAAGGAACATGGCACCTGGTGAGGGGAGAATTGGGAAAGGATGTAGGGGTCAGACCCTGTTGTGAGTGTGGCTTGGATCTCAGCTATACTCTTTGCTCTCTCCAGCTCATCATCCATGGCAGCTTCGCTCTGATCCAGCTACCCCGTTTCCACATCTTCTTCCTGGTCCCAGTACTTATCTATATGGGGGACAAGCTGGTGAGCCTGAGCCGGAAGAAGGTGGAGATCAGTGTGGTGAAGGCGGAGCTGCTGCCTTCAGGTACCAACATAGAGGCTGTCAGGGGAGCAGGCTGGTGGTACTGAGGAAGCTGACAGGCCAGGGGCAGAGCCTGGACCTTGAAATCTCCTGGCCTGGCCCAGTGGAGTTAGCAGGGTCCTTGAGGTGGTAGGGATGAGGGAGCTGGTAAGAGAGGCTCTTTGCCAGGGGACCTGAGCCTCTCTCACAACAGAGGAGGAGCCCAGGCCAGGCTGCTCCTTGTCCTGCTGACCACCAGCCCCAGTGCTGCCCAGCACCCGCTCAGGGTAGACGTGGCCTGAGGGGAGTAATGACCTCTGATCGCGGGAGGCCTCCTCTGTCATATTCCAAAAGCAGAGCTGAGGCTGCAGGTTGGGGAACTCTCTAGGGGTCACATTGTTGCTGGGTTCAGGACAGCAGCCTCCCACCCACCTCCCCTCCTCAGGAGTGACCCACCTTGAGTTCCAGCGGCCCCAAGGCTTTGAGTACAAGTCAGGACAGTGGGTGCGGATCGCCTGCCTGGCTCTGGGGACCAACGAGTGCCACCCCTTCACCCTGACTTCTGCGCCCCACGAGGACACGCTTAGCCTGCACATCTGGGCAGCAGGGCCCTGGACCACCCGCCTCAGGGAGATCTACTCACCCCCGACGGGTGACAGCTGTGCCAAACATCCAAAGGTGCCCAGACCCAGGCCGGACGCACCACATGCTCCCACAGCCCCTTAGCAGGCCTCGGTCCTGCTGCCCCAGACTCCCCACTGTGTTCCTCCCTTCCCCTATCCAGAGACTGATTCTTCCAGATGATGCTACTAAGCCCCCCACTACTCCCCACTCCATAAGCCTACCTGCATTTCCCTGCCTCCCATTTCTGGCTTCAGAACTATGGTGGTAGCCGAACTTACCTCAAACCCACTCCCCTCCCTGCAGCTGTACCTCGATGGACCATTTGGAGAGGGCCACCAGGAGTGGCATAAGTTTGAGGTGTCCGTGCTGGTGGGAGGGGGCATTGGGGTCACCCCCTTTGCCTCCATCCTCAAAGACCTGGTCTTCATGTCATCAGTCAGCTGCTAAGTGTTCTGTAGGAAGGTGAGTGTCCCCTCCTCCCACCAGCCCCTGGCCCCCTGCTCCCTATCACTGTGTCCATCTGAACCTGTCTCCTGCCTCTGTCCTTGGCCTCCCTGGTCTGGGAAAGGCTGAGTTGGCCTGACCCCAAGGGAGTCGGGATATTCCTGGACCCTAAGGGACAGAGTTGTTTCACTGATGCCTTCCAGGCTCTTCCCTCAGTTAGGGGGTGCCCCACATAGGATGTGCTTCTGAGAGGCCCTCCAGGCAGCGTTGGAGAGGAAGCCAGCACTTGAAGCACTGTCGGGTCGGGAGAGGGAAGGCCACACTTGGGGTGGGGCACAAGTGAAACTGGCTCTGCTCTCAAGAGGAAGAGGAGGGGAGGCAGCAAGGCAGGGCTGGCGGGCCTGGATGGCTCTAGGAACACAGCCCAGGCCCTGAGGCCCCTCCACACCAGGCCCCTTCGCCTCACCCTGGCCCTGGTGGCAGGCCCCTGCTTGTCTCTCCGGGCCTGGCAGGTGAGTCAGGGCCACAGGAATGCAGCGGGCAGAGGCCCAGCCTGTATGCTGTCAGCACTCAGCGGGTGACAGACAGCTCCCCTGCCCCTCTGTCCGTGCCAGCTCTGTCTCTGCCTCTTAACTCACACAGCCCCGTTTCTCCCCATCAGAAGCTGGAGGTGGGTCCCCCCGGGCAGCTTCCATTCCCCTGGTCTCTCTTTGAGCCCATGCCCATCCACTCCAGGCAGCCAGCTGGGTCTTCCCAGAGGCTGTTCTGTGACATACCCCTTAGCGGGACCCTCTCCCTCTGGGCAGCCTGTAGGTTGGGAGCCTAGCAGCCTGAGCAGGGCCCACTGGAGGGAGTGGAAGGTCAGGCTCCGCAAGAGAAAGCTGCTTCCCACCCCAACAGACCTTCAGCTCACTTGACAGGGTCCTTTCTCATGGCCCTAGGCTATTGCTCACTTCCACTGCTCTGTGCCCTGGGGCAACTCCATCTCCTGCCTCAGAGCACGGCCCTGTGGCCCCATACATTCCACCTGCCCAGGCTATCTGGGGAGAGGCACAAGCTGCTAGAGACCAGAAGAGTTCTATTGGTGTGATGATTCCTGGGGTGTAGGGAGCCTGAGATGAGCTGGGTCCCAAGCTCCAGCCCTGTCCCCAGATCTACTTCGTCTAGGTGACACAGACCCAGCGGCAGTTTGAGTGGCTGGCTGACATCATCCGGGAGGTGGAGGAGAATGACCACCAGGACCTGGTGTCCGTGCACATCTACATCACCCAGCTGGCTGAGAAGTTTGACCTCAGGACCACCATGCTGGTACGTCAGGGCCGGCCAGGCAGGGCAGCTCAGTGGGTATGTGGGTTGACAGGGTAAGGATGGCCAAGGCAGGTGGGTGGACCACCATCTGGACTAGGAGCTGACCCTGGCCCTGCCAGGCTGTTACCTTCCTCCTCTACTCCCTCCCCCAGTACATCTGTGAGTGGCACTTCCAGAAGGTGCTGAACCGGAGTCTGTTCACGGGCTTGGGCTCCATCAGCCACCTTGGCCGACCCCCCTTCGAGCCCTTCTTCAACTCTCTGCAGAAGGTCCACCCACAGGTCAGTTCCCACCCCATATTCAGGTCTTCTTCACCTTTCTTGTTTGGGGTCTGAGCAAAGCTCCCAAACCTGCTCCATAAGGGAAGGAGAATCCATCTCCAGGGAGATTGGTGGGGTAATGGAATGGAAGGAGAGAGGTGTGGGTCACCCTGAGGGGCAAAGGGAGGAAGCAGGCAGCAAGGACTTGCCACCTCTGAAGCCGTGATGCCTTGTCCAGAAGGAAAGGCTTGGTGGTTGGGCTGACCCTCACCATGAACTCAGAGTTATCCTTACCACCAATACTGTCCAGCCCTCACCCTGGACACCAAGCTAACCTTCACCATGAACACTATGCTAGCCACACTCTCAAAGAAACTGGGCTAGCCCTCAATGAGACACTAAACTGTCCTCAACTTGGACATTGATTAGCCTGGCCCCTACTGGAAACACTGATCTTGCACCTGAAGCTAGCAAATGCGTTGGAAGACGGTAAAGGCTGGAGGCACAGAGAGCAAGTCTACCAAAATTGAGTTAGTTTTATAAACACTGAGGCAGCCCTCACCATGCATGGTACGAAGCAAACCTTCATCAGGAACATGGAATGGTCCTCACCAAGGACTCTTGCTGGTCTTTAACATGAACATGGAGCTAGCCCTCCCTCTGAACACTGAGTTAGCCTTCACTTCTTCCTCCAACAGGTCCAGAAGATCGGGGTGTTTAGCTGTGACCCCCCTGGCATGATCAAGAACGTGGAAAAGGCCTGTCAGCTCATCAACAGGCAGGACGGGATTCATTTCTCCCACCATCATGAGAACTTACAGGCCTCCTGCCCAGGGCCTCTGCCCACTGCCCAGCTGAGCAGAGGTTTGGCCCCATACCTCACCTCTAGCTTTCCTGTTTCTGGCTCCCTCAGCCGTCTCCCCATTTGCGCCTCCCAACCTTGGTCCAGGTGGCCATGGTCAGTCACGTCATGAGGGTTCAGGGACTCCCAGGCCCGGAAGGTCTCAGCCTGGAGAAATGCAAGGCACTGTGTGGGGACTAGAGGTTGGGAGGCAGGAGAGCTATATTATTGCTTTGGGGCAAAGTGACACCTCTTCTTCCAAAATAAGAAAAAAACTCAAAAGACTGGAGCAGACTAATTGTGTGTGTGTGTGTATGTGTGTAGGGGGCTGTGAGCCTAAGGATGAAGTGGGAGCACAGATGCTGGCATCCTAAAACCCCTTCCCCCAAATCTCCTCTCCTCTGAGCTCCCCACTGTCAAAAGGGCTGGCAAATGCCTTAGAGAGGGTAGAGGGTAGACCCACAGAGAGCAATTTACAGGAACCACCTCAGCACCCCACTCTAACAGTACAACTGATCTTTTCTCCCAACTTTTTAAACGTGTGCTGTAGTCAAAACCTGCCCCAGCATGCCTCAGTGCTCCTCAGCTCTTCTCTCCTCTTCCTGCTCTAATAGCCTCTTTTATAAATAAGCCACTTTCCTGCCCTTAGGGTTTCTTTATTCTGCTGCAGGATGGGGTAGGTACTAGCAGAGGAAGCCACTCACGCAGCCAGCTCACTGAGGCTGGGCCACACGTTCTCTCGGAGCTTGCCTGTACCCACTGACTAAGGGAACCCCTCCAAGGCCAAGCGCCCCAGCTAGAGACCCCTTCCCCTGCTCAGGGGCACCTTTCCTGACAGAGGGCCTCTCAGGGCAGCTAGTGTGGGGCTCCTGAGGCCTGGTCAGGAGGGGCAGAGGGAGGTATGAGGGTTTCTGGTGACGGTGGGCTGGGCACAAAGAAGGGAGCAGTGTAGCAAGACACAGCAGGAGTCTACAGGGAGCCAGAGTTCACTGGCTTGCTCCAGGACCTCAGTTACTCCCGGTCCTCTGAGCCATGGGAGGGTGGAGCACCTGTGCCTGTATGAGTCTTCTATGTAGTGAGATGACAGTAAGGAGACTGATGAGCACATCACCTGACCTCTTCGGGCCTCTGTTTTCTCATCTGCAAAATAACTGAATGCCCTCCAAGTCTACTTAAGGATAGGGCAATCTCTATGATGGAATGTTTGAAGCAGGACTCAATTTCAAGTGATCCTTTCCACTGTCCCCACAGAATTCTTGCATTCGTCAGATCACATATCCTCGATTTCGAGAAACTAGCCACCGGATTAGAAAATCCAAATTCCCCTGCTTCACACCACGCTTGGGAGTTGCAGATTTCGGTTCTGGAGGAGCCTCTCAGGCTGCCCTCCTAGGGCAGCCGTCCCGAGGGTGTTAGTTCAGCCGCTCATCGGGAGCTTCTGTTCAGCTTGCCCGTGGGAGCGGGAGGGCGGGCCTGGAGTGGTTTGACAGCAGCTCCGCCTGGCGGCCCAGTGGTATTCCCCAGGGACTGGGCCCCAGGCCTCGGCGGGTTCCAGCTGCGGGCGCGGGCTGGGGGGCCGCCAGGGCCACAGGCGGTGTGGCCCCTCGGGTAGAGGCACGGCCAGCAGGGGGCGCGCGCGGACGGCCCCGCCAGGCGCCACAGCCACGAGCGAGATCCGGGCCTGGGCTGGCCGGCTGCAGGTCTCGGGGCCGGACCCATAGGCCCGGGGCCGCGGGAGGCGCGGCAGGACCCCGCTTCCTCTGGAAAGGAAACGCAGTCGGCCGCGCCAGCTTTCCCGCCTCCGCCGGCGCGCGGCTTCCGCGTGGCAGGGGCGCCCCGCTCCCTCTCGCCTGGCGCGCTGCCTCTTTGTCTCTCCGTGGCTCCCCTCCTCCCAGACAAATGGCTGTTGGCAGGAAATTAGATGCGCTCTCGGGGAGCCGCGCTCGTCGGGGCGGCGGGGAGGGGGCGCCGCCTGGCAGGCCGGCTCTGGTGCCCCCAGCCAGGGCGGGGGCGAGGGGGGATGTTTTGACATCTCGTCAAAGGAAGGAACTTGATGCTTCGAAAGTGCTTTTCACAGCCGCCTGTGTCCGCTCCAGAGCTGATTTATAAACAGAATCTGTGCTAGCTCAACTCCCTCCCCCTTCAGCCGGCGGGGTGTGGGGGGGGGCGGGCGGGAGGGAGCGGCGGCGCTGGAGGCGCGGAAGCGGCTGTGCCTGGCAGGACTGGGTTTATTTATTGCCTCTGGCCCGGAGCCGGGGCGGCACCGGGCCTGCACAAGTTCCCTCCGGCCGAGCCCTTCCCCTCCTTCCCCACCCCCAATGCCGTCTCCATCCCAGGGGTCTGTCTTCCCGAAGCCCCGCACCAGCCTCCGGGCGGAGCCCACCGGTGGTTTGCGGGTGGAGGCGGAGAGATGGTTAGAGCGCCCCGAGGGCCCGCGTCCAGCTCCATTCCCAATCCATCCCTCCACCCCTGGGCCACCTCTGCCCTAGGGGAAGAAAGGGGCTGGAGCTATCTTAAACTCCTCAGGAGATCAGCGATTCTGAAATCCCTTCCTCCAGGGGCTATCCTTTCTCCCCAGGGGCTATCCTTTCTCCCCAGGGAGTCCTCTATCCTCAGCTCCAGACCACCTCTTACTCCAAGGCTCCAGTAGTCCTTCCCTTTAGAATAAATTAAGGAATCTCCAGCTTTCACTCGATTCCAGGGAGAGGGCAAGAAAGGTTTGAGAGATCATGTGGCCCAGGAAGGGCCACAGCCCTCAGCCAGGGGATGAGCACAGGGCTGGGTCCACATCTGTCACAGTGCCCGGGTCTCACACCTACAGAGTCCGGATGGCCACGGGGTAGAGCAGGGACATGTGCTCGGCCCCCTTAATGGGCAGCTTGCGGCTGGCGTAGTGGTGCACGATTTCAGGGACGCTGCTGAAGGGCGGGCTGTTCTGGCCCAGCACATACTTGTGTTCCTTGGTCCGGGACAGCTTCATGTGCATGAAGCCCTGACTGCTCCTGGGAAGAGGAGGGGAGACCCTGGTGAGTGGGGCCCTCTCCGGCCGTGGTTACCACCCCACCACCCGCTGCAAACATGGTTGTTCCAAGCCAGCTGAGAGTGGAGGCAACTAGGGAAGGTGGAGGTCAGTCCAGGAAGCAGGGAGGGGATGTAGGGGATTTTGTAAGTAGGCAGCAGTAGGTACTGGCTTTGTGGTGAGGGCACTGGGTGTGCCAAGAATGTGTGGGTGGTGAGTGTACAGGGTGTGTGCAGGTGGAAACAAGCTATCAGCACCACCCCCCAACCCTGGGATCCAGTCGCTCCTGCCTCAGCCAATGCACCCCCCCAGCCTATGCGACCAGGGCCAGTTTACCCTCCCCCTCCTTGAGTTGTGGGGGAGGACATCTGTGTGGGGGGGGCTCCTGGTGCCTCGTGAACACACAGACACCCTTGACAGGACAGTGGGTGGGCACGTGTGACAACCAAGCGAATCTTGGTTGGGGCTCTCTTGCAGAGACTAGGGGAGGGAGTGAGCTGGACATCACCCCCAAATCTGGGAATACTCAGCTGCCTTGTCCTGGGGACATCCCTTCACCCTCCTGCTAACTGGGCCTTGGGCCAATCCCCCAGCTCATCTATCCAGCTCTTCTGCCTGGGATGACATCATCTGTGAGGCTGCAGCTCCATCCCCTCCCTCAGAGAGGACATGCTCCACTGCCTCTCCCATCTCCCCACCACAATCCAGGAAATCAGCATCAGTGCCCAGCCCTGCCCACAAGACAAGGACCCTGCTGCTCAGAGCTCTGGCCAGCTCCCAGCAAGAACGTCTGTTCAAACTACCACAGGCCTGGTCGGCCAGGCCCCAGGTCTGAAACTCCAAACAGGCAACGGGGAAACCATGCTCGGGAGAGCCCTGAAGCCCGAGTACTTGTTTCTGCTGGTCAGAGCCTACTTGGGGACAAGGGCCGGGCTCAGAAGCTGGTGTGGGAGGCAGGACTGGGGAGGGGGCTGCCTCCTCCTGAGGTTTGCCACCCTTGAGAGGTGCGGCTGGCAAACCCCCTCACTTGCTTCCCCTGTCTGTGTACAAAGAGGGCTCTGACTGATCCCATTTCACTAGGGCCACAAGTGAGAAAGCACATAGAGTGGGGAGACTAAAGAGGAAAGGGATGGGAGGGAAAAAAACAGGCCCTTAACGCCATCCTTCCCTCCCCACCCCGCCCCAGGGTACAGTTCCCTAAAGCCTGGGTGTGTGTGTCAGGGTGTGGGACCATCCTTCATCTGGAGGGCTGAGATAACAGCTGAAGTTGACAGTGACCACGCAGGCCCTGGGGAAAAGAGCAAAGGGCCTAAGGAACACGTACAGCCCCTGGGGCAGCAGAGAGGGGAGGCAGTGAGTGGTCGCCCTCCCGTCTGCCCTATGCCAAAACCCAGGCCCAAGGCTATGGGCATCAGGGTAGGCCCTGTGCTCTCAGTTTGGGGACAGCCCCCTCCCCACAGTCCAGTTGACAGAATCCCCTCTCCTGAAAACTGTACATTGTATCTTCTCCTTCAGGGACAGATCTGGCCAAGAAGGGCAACAAGTGGCCAGAGAACTGAGTTGGCAGCTGAGCGCTCAGCCTCCACACCTGGATAACTGACCTCCTGGGACGAAGTCCCAAGGGTCCATTAAGACACAGCAGAGCCCTTGCCTGCCCCTCAGGGAACTGAGGTGGTACTAGCTGGGCCGCAGGGCTAGGGCTGGCATGGCTTTTGGAGGAAGCCGTTTAATTACCAGTGAAAGCCCTTCCATTACAGAGAGAAGAGAAACCATAATTGTATTTCAGAGAAGCCATTTATATGTAAACGAGGCTCTGGCAGACAGATGCTGGCAGGGCCTGATCAGCTTGGGCTGGAGCAGTGTCCAGGCCGGCCTCCCCGTTTCACTCCTCAGGATAAGGCAGGGCCCAGGCTCTGCTCTGCTCGGAGCCAGACCCCGATGTCTCCTCTTGCCTTGGACCATACCAGACTTGATGGGGGGGGGGGGGGTGGAACTGTGTAATGGAACAGTGTGGTTCTTGGAGTTGGCCTGAGCTGGGTTCAGATCCTGCTCTGGGCACTTTATTAGCTGGTGGCCTTGAGCAAGTCACATACCTCTTTGAATTGATTTTCTTTCTATAAAAAAGAGATTGATCTTGCAGGACGGTAGCTGGTTTGGAGATGATATGTATGCTGCTTGGCACATAGTAGATGCTCTATGAATCTTAACTATAATTTTTTAAAGCAATACACATTCTGAAGTTATGTAGATCAAATTTTTGACAAATGAATTTTTCCTAAATGCTCCTTTGATGTTATAATTTGCAGACTCCCCCAGCATAAGAGGTGGAAGAAACCTAAGAGGTATCCATTGACATATTTTGCAAAGGTAGAAACCGAGGTCCAGAGAGGTTAAGTGATTTGCCTAAGGTCACACAGCTAGTTTTATTAAAACCAAGAATGAAATTCAGGTTATCTGACTATAGTCTGGTATTTTTTCCATTATCTTTTAGTGAAGTTGAATAATTATCCTCCAGTGTATCTGTTTAATACTCCCAAATTTCCATATATTGGATAGGTCTGAAGTGGGGGTATACCTGTACTCTAATGCCCCCTAGAAAATGTGGTAGGAAGTGGTACAGATGCCCCAGTAATGATGGGGGAAGTGAATGGACACGGCTGCTCTGTGGGGTGCAGGTTCTACTAGGCAGAACTCCTAGGTACCAAGGAGAGGACTAACCATCCTGCCAGTAGAACCTGGGAGGCTGATGCTGGTCTCTGTATATCTGTGCCCAGAGTGGAAGGCTAAGGAGGAGCAGGAGGAGCCCTGCCTCCCCTGCCTCTTCCAGGACCCTTTAAAGCTCAGTTGTCAGCCACTAGCACCCAGACCTTCTGCCCTTTTCTGCAGAGTGAACAAGAACAGCTTTGTGTCCACTGCTCCATCCTCCTCCCAGCACCCAGCCTCCATCTCACCCTGCTGAGTCCCACAGGCAAAGTTCCTATCTCCTCGCCTGTACTTGTAGAACATCTTGGGCTTCCATTAATAATGATGATAGTGATAATTCATTAAGCACTTAGCACTATGCTAAGTGCTTATTTCATTTAATCCTTCCCTATAAGTCAGATATGATTATTCCCCCATTTGATAAGGAAACTGAGGCCCAGAGAGGTTAAGGGGGCCCCAGGCCACAGAGCTAGAAAGTGACAGAACCCTTCTAAGCTGGACTCTATAGCTTAACTGCTTCCCCCAATGGACTCTGCGCTCCTTGGGAGCAGGGGCTGAGCCTCAGACCTCTCCAGATGCCCAGGGCTTGGCACAGAGTCGGCACATGTTCACAGGGGATGAAGTTCTCCCCAGCCTGGCTGGGCGTGGGAGAGATACTGGAGACTCCTCTTGTCCTGCTGGTTATACTCCCACCGATTCCCCTTGGAGTCATCCTGACAGGCTCAGTCTGCCTAAAGCCACCAGCCAGCAGGCCCCACTCACTTGAGGGACAGGGAGAAGTCGTTCTTGCTGGTCTCACTGTTGCGCACCAGGTAGCTGGCCTCTTTGCACAGCCGGAGCAGGTTCTCGGCATCTGTTCGACTGATGGCCCCGTGGTACCAGCTGAGGACAAGAGAGAGGAAGGGGGGCATCTCTGCTGGGTCCCTCGCTGTCCAGGCCCACCCATTCTGGGTGTCCCCTGCAGGCAAGCCGGTGCCAGGAGGGGAAGGGAGGGGAGAGTCCCCAGCTGGACACAGACACTCACACCTGGTTTTCCAGAGGCAGTGCTGGGTCTGTCCACTCCCCCAGGGGGCTGCTGGGCTCCACGCTTAGGGACTTGGCTGACTTGGGGTTCCCTGCAGAGAGTCGGGGAGGGAGCCGCCCCTTCTCCTCCCGGCCAGGTGACAGGCAGCTCTTCTCAGATCCTTCAAACTGGGCTGTGGGGGACATACCAGTCATAGACTCTGAGGACCCTAGAGATAGAGCCCTATAGACTATCCAGTGCCCCATCCCCATTTCCAGCCAAAAGGGGGCAAAGGAATGTTCTGGAAGGGTGGGGCGTGCTCACGAGCCTGACCAGCTCTAGGGACAGTATCCTAGGTCCATCCCTGGGCGAGGCAGGGGCGGGGCTCAGCTCTCCTGTGCCACAGGGCCTCCCAGTCCCCACACCGTGGCAGGAGAGGGGAGACGAGCAACACAAGAAACCACTTAAGCTCCTCCCTCTGGAGGAGCTGACTGCCTTCCCTTATTCCATCCCCCTCAGGGTGGCTTCAGTGCTGATAATATTGTTCCTTTCTCCTCCTCAGAGTTCATTACCGTTCTCCAAATCACCCTGCCAAGCCGTTCTGTAGAAATGACTTATTGATCTGAGAACAATTATCTGACTCCCCTCGGTGCCATCCTGACAGGCTAATCCTGCCCAAAGCCACCAGCCAGCCCGCCCCTCCACCGCCCCCAAGGTCGTGGCCCACAGGCTCCCCTCCCCCACCCACAGAAGCCCAGCAGAGGCAGCTCTGGCCTCCCAGACTGGGACAGGCATGACCGCTGAGCCTGCCCAGGGAGGGCTGAAGCCAGTGGGCCAAACGGGCACAAGCATACATGCACAGATGACAGAGACCCTCCTTCAGCCTGGATTTACAAAATACCCACTCACACCCACGCACCAAGGTACAAACAGGTGCTCATGCCTGTGTGCGTACGCACAGATGCAAGCACATCCCTGGCTGCCCATTCTGGGTAAAACTGCAAGTAGATGAAGTGTTCAGTGTCTTCTTTCGCCCCATTTGGGCTCTTTTTCTCTCCGTGTAGCACTTTCAAGCCCCTCGTTGTCTTTCCAGTCACCAGATACAAAGATCAAATCTTTCCTTTAAGGAGTTAGATACTTCCTGTGCTAGCATCGCCCCTGCCTCAGGCGTTATTTGCACTGCTGAAGGATCTGGTCCGGCAGAGCTCTGCCCAAAAGACTGAATTTAGAATAATGGATTTTTATGGCATGGGGGGAAAGATATTTGGAAGGGGCCTCCCTCAGGAGATACCTTCCCCACACCTTTAGGGGAGGGAGGAACCTGTACTTTGTCCCTTCCGTCTTCCTCCAGGGCAAGAGGGATTCCTCCTGGGTTCCCTGGACTCTGCCCCACCTCTCTGCTCCTCCAACCCAATCCGCAGGGCCTGAGGGCTGAGAGGACACATCACCCTGGCCAGAAGCCCCCAAAGGACCCACCGCTGCCGTCCTCCAGGCTGGACTCAGGGAGGGGTGAGGCTGGACCGGAGATGTCCCTGTCCCCGTCGGGAAGGGAGGGGCTGCTGTCCAGCTGTCCCACCGGTGGAGGCCAAGGTAGGTCTTTGATGACCTTAATGTCAACTGGAGCCAGTAGCAACAGGGAGAAGAGAGACAGACAGGGACAGAGACAGAGACAGAGAGAGGCAGAGATTGAGACACCAAAACCCAGAGCCAGGACACAGGACAGCCTAGAAAGGAGGAGGGTCAGAGCAGAGGCAGGGGCGGCTTCTGAGGGAAGAACAGGACTCTCAGAGGACTGGGTGAAGCCACACTGACCGCACCATGGTGGGTGTGGGAGGCTCCAGGAGCAAACAGCCGGACACAGGGTCTTGCTCTGCCAGCCCCACAGGTCCCCTTTATTTGACCTCTCACAAGCCTCCAGGGCCCAAAGGGCCCAGGCAGGGAGGAAAAGCAGGACCAGGAGCTGCCCATACTCCCCAGCACCATACCTGGACACCCACACAGCATCCTGGCACGCCCCACCTTGCCTCCCTTCCTCCCTTCGCCTGCAGCCTGGGAACTCATGGGCAGCGAGACTGAGACAGCCCAGCCTCAGGCTGTCAGGAAAACTCAGAAGCAGGAGCAGATGTTTTATTGAAATTTACCCGCCACACCCTCAATCCTGAGCCTTGACAATTAGGAGAGCCATGCCACTGGCGGCTGCAGGACTGCTAACGAGGTTTCCTAATGAGGAGCATAGATTTTCCCATTAAGCAATTCAAACAGTATTGATTCTCCAAGGAGACTTCTGGAGATAAACGGCCCATCCTCAATGGTGTACGCTTTACGGGAAACAAATTAGGAACCTGTGGTTTCCCAATCTGGCTGCCGGGGTGGGGAGGACAGAGCGGAGAGCCGGGTCCAGCTCCAGGATGAGCTCCTTGCCCAAGGAGGGCTGAGGAGGACATGGGAGTAGGAATGAGGTCTAACGGCACTGAAGTCCTTTATGTTCTCACTGAACAAGGCTCTTGTACCAGGCTCTTGTATCACCCACTCAGGCCCTCTCTATGTTGGACTCCGGGCCTGGGATGGACACTGGGGTGCTTGGTACAGGAGAAACCTGATGATTTCTCCCTCTCCCCACTGGTTCCTGCTCCTGAGAAATACCCTTGGGGCTAGGCTATACACACAGTGGGTTTTCACTGTCTGGAGTGTTAAATGCTTTCCTTTGTTACGTGTAAGTATTTAACATATGCCACAAGTTTTATCATTTTGTTTGGAATTTCTTTATTTTTAAGTATACCCCGCCTCCCAAAAGATGGAAGTGGCCCAAGCCTCTTGGCCTCTGAGAGGTGGTGATGCAGGGAGTCATCCCCGACCCTGCACACAGTTCTGTGTCCACACCGCCCAACTCACCACTCTCCATGGTGCAACTCAACGGCACTTCCCTTGAGCCCAGCTCCTGCCCACCCCCACCCCAAGTCCACTCCTCCCATTCCCCTGAGCCTGGAAAGCTGCTCAGAGGACCCAGCAGACCTGCCCTCTCCACCCAGGACTCACCTGCAAAGGCTTTGGAAATCCGCTCCTTCTTCCACTCCCAGGGCTGGTCATACTCCTCAGGGGGCCTCTCATCATCCTCTGGCAGGCGGGACTCCCGGGGCCAGGGGGCCCCCTCACCTTCCGGGGTGGCCCCCTCCTCCTCCTCTGGCTCATAGGGCGTGTCATACAGAGGCAGGGGCTGAGCTGCTGTCTCCTTGGAGCCCCGGATCTCTGCCAGGGCAAGGCAGGAGGGGAGGTGTGAGCAGTCCTGGCTGCCTGGCTCAGCGCCGCCCCCGGCAGCGCTCCCCAGCTACAAGCCTTCAGAGGAGACGCTGCTGGCTCTGGGGGGAGCCCAGTGGCCACACATCTGGGGTCCCTCGCCCTCAGAACACCTCTAGGGTTCCAAAAGCATGGGACCCAACAGAGGCAGGGGCAGAGAAGCACCAGAGTGAAAGACAGAAAAAAGATCCTGCGATGGCCAACAAGGGCTGGGGAGCTGAGGCTTACACATTTAGGAAACTGAGGCAGGGTCCATCTCCTTGCTACTCAGATCCATTTATTTCCTTGTGTCCCAAGTTACGTCATTTCGCAATCAGAAAATCCTTCTTTGTTGCTCAGGTACTGCTGACCACCCCCTCCTTGAAAATCCCCTTTGGACAAGTCATTTTCATGGACTGTCCTCCTCTCCCATCACCTCTGTTTGGTCTCTTTCCCTGGATCCTCTCATGGTCTCTGTCCGCCAGGGCCAAATCTTATTCATTTCTCCCTGCCCTCACTCTCCAGTCGCATGGCACTCTTTGCATCTATATGTTTCCAACTGCCATAAAAATGTTTCACTTTGATGTTTCAAACTCACTGCTTTCCCCAAAAATTCTTCTAGTCTGTTCTGTGATCCTCTTTTGGGGATCAATGACCCAGTGAAAATCTGATAAAAGCTATGGAGCTACTCCCCAGAAAAATGTGCGAATTTTCACATACAATTCCACGGCACTCACGGACCTCCTGGGGGTCTACACCCTTCTAATCTAAGCACAGTAGCTGCCCTCTCACTTTCTCCATTTCTGTCTACTGCACTGCTCTCCTTGGTCCTGGCCCTCCTTCATTCTCTGAATCCCATGTGTTCAGTGCCAATACCTGATGACTCTCCCCCTCAACTCTCCACGTCTAGATTACTGCTAGGGTGAACCTCCAACCTACAGGCTCATGTTTCAGGGGCTCCACGGAATAACACTCCCTACTGTTCTCTGCTCCCTCACCCACCTCTCCCAGGGAGGGAGAACAGCTTATCTGATTGGCCAAAGCAAGCTTCCTTTCTCTCCCAGATCTGCCTACTTGCAGAGAGAGAACATTCTGGTTCTTTCTCCTCCTGCCCCCGTGCAGGGGCCTATAGCTATAGCTGTCCTGAGTTGCCCAAGCCTGAGTAGGCAAGTTTAATTCTGTGGCGAAGTATTCTTAGCTATGTCATTCTGGTGACAGAGCTAAGTAATATTCTCCAATCAACTTTATCAGTAATAAAGCTGGCATCTGTTTCCTTAATCCTATTCCTCAGTTATTTCCAAGCTCAGAGGGGAAGAAAGGGGTGTTAATTATTGGTCCCTTAAAGCCTCAACAATTTCCACGATAGCCTACTAACTCATCTTTCTTATTTTTTAACTAACTAATTAATTAATTTATTTATTTATTGGCTGAGTTGGGTCTTTGTTGCTACACGCGGGCTTTCTCTAGTTGCGGCGAGTGGTGGCTACTCTTCGTTGCAGGGCGTGGGCTTCTCATTGCAGTGGCTTCTCTTGTTGCAGAGCACAGGCTCTAGGTGTGTGGGCTTCAGTAGTTGTGGCTCACGGGCTCTAGAGCGCAGGCTAAGTAGTTGCGGTGCGCGGGCTTAGTTGCTCCGCGGCATGTGGGATCTTCCCAGACCAGGGCTCGAACCTGTGTCCCCTGAATTGGCAGGCGGATTCTTAACCACTGCGCCACCAGGGAAGCCCCCTAACTCATCTTTCTGATGCCCAGTTTTTCTAGTGTGTTCTGTACACCAAAACCTCAGTAATCCTCTAAAAATGCCATATTCATCCTGTTCCTTTCTTGCTCAAGAATCCATAATGGCTCCCCTCCCATTATTGAAGCAAGTCCAAATGCCTCATTTGAGCCTTCAAGACCTTCACTACCCCTCTTGGCCTCTCTCATTTTAGCTCTCCTGTATGCCCAGCACTAAGATTATTTGCCCCTGAACAAACCTTCCTCTCATCCTTCCCTGGGGCCTTGGCTTACACTGATTCACCCCTGTCCTCCTCTCTGATCACCCACATTGTTCCCTTTCCCTGGATCCTTTCTTGACCTCTGTTCCCCAGGGCCAGGTCTCATTCACTTCTCCCTGCCCTCACTCCTTGAACTACTTGCCCAATCTCATGTGCATTGCATCTGCATTTCTAGTCATGTGTTTCCAATTGCCATAGATGTTCACTTCGACGTCCCATCATTTCAGATCCATCACCTTCCCTAAAGCTAGTGATTCTCTTCTTGGGATCAATGACCCCCAGCCCACACCACTAGCTTGTCATTCGTGACTATCCCAAATGCTTCTATTATCTGACCTGTGGTTGTATGGCCTTCTCTAGCACCTCACGTCTCAGGCACCACAAGTCCCAGCTTCTTCTCCAAAATGACTATCTTGAAGGCAATGGCCACCCTCCCCAAAGACCCAGCAAAGGCTTTCTCCATATTTTCTAGGGGCCAAGGAATCAGTCCTTAGACTTGTGGGTCCCAGAGCCTGTTCTGCAGATACTCAGGCCTCAGGGAGCAACCCACCACCCCACCCCACCCCCACCCCTAACTCCATCACTCACCGGCCATCATCTTTTGGGCCTCATAGGGCTCCATGTAACCGTCATTTTCGGGGACCTTCTCTGGGGCTCCTGAAGCTCCTATTGGGCCTTCATCAGTCTCCTGAACATCAAACGGATCCGCATAGTCTTCTAGAATTGCTAACTTTGGGAAGAGAGTGAGGGGAGCAAGCTTCAGACGTCTGAGAGACAGCTCTGCTTCTCCCCAGGATGCTCTGTCCATGGGAGCAAGAGTCCTGGGCAGGCTGCCCAGGAGCTTGGATGGGGAGAAGCTCTGGCTCTTCCTTTGCAGGGGTCCCCACTACGCTGCCAACAGAATGGTACATCTTTCTTTTCTGTTAATTTTGTGCCTCTGGCCCATTCCCTAGGCTAAATGGACAGGATGAGGCTCTGGGCTTTAAGGCCTGCCTCAGTCAGGGTCCAGGCAGGACCAGAGCCTATACCAAGTGGCCTAACAGAGGGAATTAATTCAGAGACCTGGTTATAAAGGTGCTGGAGTTCAAAGAATAAGCAGGGAACAGTAGGCAACTGGGGGATTAGCTTGGTCCATGCCTACCATTGCATTCCCAGATGCTAAACAAATAAGTATTTGCTGACCATCAAGGAAGGTACTGACTTTATGCCACAGTTCGCTGGTTTATCCTCACAACATCCTTCACAACGTCATGTGGGAATTATTATCCCCATTTTAAGGAAATGGAGGCTCAGGGCAGGTAGGGAACAACATGCCCAAGTCCATTCCACATAAGTGGAGAAACCAGGATTGGAACCTGTGCCCTTTGTGCAAAATCATGTTGCCAACCTGCTACCACTGGGCATCTTGGCTGTCCTGGGAGAGAGACCACCTTAGGATAGCCCTGAGAAAGCCAGGGTGTGGGCTCTGCTGAAATCCCCCAGGCTCTTGGAGAACAGGGACAGGAAAGGCCTGGTCTTGGCCCTCCCCATCCCAGGCTGCAAGCCGCACACCCTGCAGAGGAGCTTAAGGTGCCCGGGGCAGGGCGCAGCTGAGGACAATAGAGCCTTTCTCCAAGCTGGCACAGGCTGGGGGGGCACCTGCTGAGGCAGAGAAAGAGCACAGCCCGCCGCGCGCTAACTGCACCTTTTGGGGCGGGAGAGCACCGCACACCGGGCTGCCAGGCGTTGACAAGAGGTAGCTCTGGGGCCTGCCGCATGGGGAAGGGGCCACTCCTGGCTCTCCCCTAGTCTCAGTCTAGGCTTTGGTTCTCGTCCAGATCAGGACTGTGGGAGACAGTTGGGCAGGGAGGTTGTGGGGATGACCGCCTGTCCTGGGTCATAGGATCTGGGACCCCTAGCAAGGCGGAAATGGAGAAAGAAAACTTCCCACCTCAGAGACCCCTTCTGCATGTCCCTTGAACCCCCCACTGGCCCCTCTAGGGGTCTCAAGTGTGTCCCAACAGCTCCTACCATCTCATCCATCAGTTCTTCAGCTCCTACTCGTTTCACCTTGTTCCAGTCAAGACCCCCAGCTCCTTTACCTCCCTCGAATCTCTGTCTGCTTCTGAGAAGACCACCATCTCAGATCATCCCATCATCTCCACCAGAGCATCCACTGGCCTGGGGCTCTTTGTCACTTCTGTCTCTCCAGCTCCAGTAAGCACCTGGTTTACAGTGGGAACTAGAAAAATGTTTCTGCTAGATCACTGCCTATTTCCCCTTACAGCCCCCCTCTTCTAGTCCTCCTTCCTTCAGGAAGTGCAGAAAAGGAATCCACTCCTACCCCGAGCTGCTTCATCCCAGGCCAAGGGGCACCCACAGCCCCACCCACCTGACCAAGGGGCTCTGGAGCCAGCCCATTGGGTACCCACTCAGCTTGGCACCCAGCCTTACACTCGTATGTGGCAGCTACTTAACAGTAACTGAATCAACAAATGTGCTATCCTTAAACCTTGTAATGGCTCTCCAGTGCCAAAAGAACAAGTCCAAAGTTAAAGGGATTTAAAGATTCCACTTTGCTCTTTGGGTTCTCTCTATTCACCCTAGGTTACTTTGTTACCTGAAAGCTCTATGATCTCTTACTTATCTCAAAGGCTTTCCCTTTACCTGGATCAGATTATTTTTCGATAGAAAGCCTTCCATTCTCCCTCCAGGTCTGGTTAGGGCCTCTGTGCTGGGCTATCAGCACACTGTGTAGTAAATACTTGTTTTATTATCTGTCTTCCTGCAGACTGTGAACTTCCTGAGGGCAGGAACCGAGTTTACTGCTAAATTCCCAGTACCTAAAAGTGCTCAGTAAATATTTGTTAAATCAGTTCATATAAAACAGGAAGGAAGAATGGACAAAGGAAGCACTTTTCCTTGTTCATTCAGGAGAGGAGGAAGCATGAATCTGCCTGGGGAGTCAAACAGGGGGTATGAGTCCCTGGAAGCTGCTCAATAAGCAGAAGCACCTGGCCCAAGCCCCAGGCCCCCCTCCCCAACTCCACAGAGCCCCCCTTGCCTTCCCTTACCAAGCCCAGTCAGAGCTGCAGGCAGCGCCCTTCCCACTGGAGTCCTGGGCCAGTGTCAGGGGCTGCGACCCCTCCTGGCAGCTCGGGGCCTATGGGCACCCAGGTGGCAGCTCTGTGGGCAGCTCAATGGCTCCTCTGTTCCATTCCTGGCTCCACACCCTGCTCCAGGAGGCCCTGGCCTCCGCCCTGGGCTGGGGTGCCCAGAGAAGCCACCCAAAGGGCCGGCATCGGGAGCAGCAGCAGAGATGCCTGCTGGGAAGGCTGGCAGGACGGGCACCCGACCTGGACCTAGAGGACCTGTCAGAGACCAGACCTGCTTTCCCAGTGGCTTCTAGGTCACGTGAGGAGGCAAAACTTGCTCAGTGTGCGGAAGCTGCCCCTGTAGGCTTCTGACACCTTTGCTCTATCATGATTTACTTTGTTTATGGGCCCTCTGCCTGACTCTGCCGTGCTCACTGTTGTATACGGCATCCATCACAGGGCCTGGCTCACAGTAGGTGCTCAGTGCGCATTTACTGGATGCTCGAAAGGCCTCCTTCTACCCACACTCCATCTTCTGGAGTGACACAGACTCTCAGATCCCCATTCATCCTAACTCTGACCGACCAGTAGGGGCTGTAGGAGCAGCCTGTCAGGAGAATCGACATTTGATAGGGATCAAAGCCTTTGGCTCAAGGGCAGAAGGAAGGAACTGGCAGGGAAGGCACCTAAAGCCAGGGCTGATATTTAGGCAAATCCTCTGGTACGCTGTTGAAATGCTGAAATACTTCCAAACTAGTAGGTAAGTAGCTCTGCCCAGAGGGCCCCCTGGCTCCCTCCACTCCTGCAAGAGGGTGGCAGGGTGCCTCCGCGACCCTGGTCTTGCGCCTGTTCAATTGGGCAGTGCTCCTCCCAAAGCAGCTGTCAGGCCTTGCCTTTCCTTCCTGCCCAGGCCTCTCCTGAGGTAGCCGGCAGCCCCACCATCTGGTTGAACCCTCCACTCTGCAGCTGGGCCCTGCTACGAGTTTCTGACCCCACCCATGGGGCTTTTGAGGCCAGGGGAGCAAAGGAGACACATGTCACAGGATTTGGGCTCTGCAAGGTACCCGAAGTCTACCACTGTCCCTTTTCTCCATTTCTTTAGTTTATAAACATTATAAACTTATTATATTTAAGTATAATAAGTTAATATATAAGTTATAATATATGTTATAATATATAACATATATTACATTTGTAAACATTTAGTTTAATGTCTGGAAGCCTCTGGTTTTTTAATCTGTAGAATGGGGATGGTATTAGCACCTACCTCATAGGACTGGGTAGAGGACAATGAATGTAAAAAGTCCTTGGCCCAGAGGCTGGCAAGAAGTCAGTGCTCAATAAGTGTTTGCCCTGATGATAATCTTTTATTCAGGCATTAAGACCCCAGAGTTCAGGTGCTTGTCCAGGGTGCACAGCTTGCAGTAGCAGAGACAAGAAAGACAGAGACCCAGGTCTCCTGACTCTCAGTGCCTTGCCACAGATTTTCCAGAAAAACTGGGAAATGTGGCATCTTCTCTCCTCTACTTGTAGATTTAAGATACACCTTAGCATGTTAAAGGCTCTGAGAAGTCCTGCAACCAAAAGACTAACTTAATTTTGTTTAATTCAGCATTTCTCCAAACTATTTAACCATGAAATCCCTTTTCCACTGAAAGTCTGTCAGTCTGGAAAATGGTGTACTATTGATATTTACCTTCCTCAAGATTGAACTTTTTGCACCTTCTGTTCCCACTTACTAGAATGCCCTTCCCAATTTTATCTGCCAGGGAAACTCCTTCACGTGAAACAAATTTGTTATTATCCTTTTGTAATAACAAAGCGATGCCATGCTTGTAAAACATTCATCACAGACATGCAATTGATGCTACCAAACCTTTTAAGACCCTTATAAGGTATGTCTGAGGCCACTTTGGGATTGGGTGGCAAGTGCTGGCCTTCAGCATTCAGGAAATGGCTGACAGCACAGAATGCAATCCTCATTCCTTCCTTAAGAGCCTCCTTCCCCTGGTTCATTAGCAAATTCTCAGTGGATACTTCCTCTCTCTGCAGGCGTCCTCTCAGCAGGTGCAAAGGTCCCATACACGGTGCTGGCAGCCCGTCTGGAGTCAGGCTGCCCAGCTGGGAACCTCAGCTATCTAACTAGCTGTGAAACCATGCAAGCGTGACTCAACATTCCTGTGCTTCAGTCTCCCTTTTCGTAATGCTGGGATAATAACAGACTTGTCCTCATAGGGTTGTCGTAAGGATCAACTGGTCTAATACACATCAGCTGCTTCAAATGGTACTAGATGCAAGGTGGAGGCTCAGTAAATGTCCACGATTATATTATTAAATACAAAGAACAAATTCCTGGATCCCCCAAGAGCTCACAGTGACAGACACAAAACAAGTTCCCAAAGAGTGAAGCACCTTGAGGTGCTATGAAGCCACATGGCTGAGCCCCAGGCTCTGGAAGCCCCATAGGCTCACTGTATGCAGGGTTTGGGCCCCACCTCCACTCTCATATCATATCACACTGGTTCTCCAGGGCAACGGGAGTAGGCTGCAGGTAGCCCTCCAAGTCCCGGGCCCCAGCCGGCTGCTCCATCCAGGGTCACAGGGTCCCGGCTGTTCCTGGCTCCCAAAGGGTGGAGCACCAGGGCTGCGGTGTCACTGAGGCACTGCCCAAGCCAACAAGCCGCAGATGTCTTCCAGAGGGAGGGAGCGCTGCAGCACGAGGAGGCAGCAGTGGATAGAGCGGACAGGCCTGCGGGCCTCAGCCCTCCTCGAAGCAACAACGGCAGTGGCACCAACAACAGCGCAGGCCACAAAGTTCAGATCCCTTGATCGGAACCCTCCTCCTTTCCTCCATCAGGGGACACAAGGACACGTGTGAGATAAACGAATCAGACCTCTAGACTCTGCGCAAGTCATATGAAAGAAAATTAAAGCAAACAGGGAAACAAACTCAAAAACGGCAAGGACTCGGTCTTCTAGGTGCTGAGTCTCTTTCAGCGCCTAGGCCAGTGTCACTTAATGATACTCAAACACTCAATGAACACTGGCCAGGGAGGGCCCCTACCTGCCCTCCTAATCCCAGAGCAGGCACGTCTTGTTCATCTTCTGACACCCGGAATGTATCCTTCACTTTGTTCTTCCCGCCTATCTGTTCACTCGTTTCCAAACTTGGGCCCGGAGGATCCAAGTCCATGTGAAAACCATCTATGAGGTACAGTATCTATTCTTCAAAGTTCTTAATATTTCGGGCTCTGTGAACACCAGTGAGAATCTGAGAGCTGTGAGCCTCTTCCCAGAAAAATGCTCATGCCCCCAAATATGTGCACAGTATTTCTGGAGGTTCATGAACCCTAGAAGCCCCTCTGTGAGCTAAGAACAAGAACTCTAGTTTCAGTTCATACAGGGTGCCTGACTGTCTTATTGTTCACATCACCTCTCTCTCTGTTTTGCTCTCTCACTCTCTCATTCTCTGTCTCTTTCTCTCACACACGTTATCTTGGCATGATGGAGGCAAAGGACACACTGTGCAGATGGTCAGAGGCAACTCAAAGCTTCATCCAATCAGGGCCCCTCTCCCATCCCCATCCCCCTTTCCTAATTAGATCAGGTTTTTCCTGTTGAAGGTCTGAGAAAAGGGAGCAAAGCAAGGGAAGGCACAGCTCTCTAGCCCCTCTGCCAGAGCATAGCCTGATGGCCAGACAGGGCCCAGTACCAAGAGGGAGTCTTCCTGCAGCCAGATGGCGAGGCCCTGCCTGCCTGGTGCAGGGCGCAGCTCCTGCTGCTCCCACACCTGCCCTGCCAGGCCTGCCCAGATGGCCACCCTTGCACCCCTGCCAACTGCAGCCGTGGGTCTCAGGGTGGGCCAGCAGCCAGAGCCCTGCACTGGGAGAAGGCTAATGGTCCTGAGCCCCCAGGCCTCTCGGGGTCCTGTCTGAGGCCTATTCTCTCCAGCCCCTACATCCACTGGGCTCATTCCCCTTCAATTTCTCTGGCTCATCACAGAAGCATTTGCACCCATTTCATCAAACCTCATGATCCAGCTCCTCTCAGAGGGTTCCGACCCACCCAGCACCAGCTGCTGGAAGGCAGAAGGAGAGAAGTGAGCGAGCCCAAGGCGAAACCTGGTCCCCAGCCTCATCTCACCTCAGGAAGAGACCCAAAAGCAGCAAGGCAAGAGGACCTGCAGGGCTAAGTGGAAGGGGAACTGAGACTAAGGAGAAAGCAGCCACACAGGACAGGAACACCAGCTCAGCAGGGCCTCGGGGGCCAGGCCGGCTCACCATCCAGAAGGCACAATCCTGTGTGAGCTCTGCAGGCAGGTGCTGACACTTGGGTTTAGGCTAAGGGGCTCAGGTATCTAGTCTGGGCTCTTCCTAAGAAGATCCAAACTCCGCTCCTGAACAGGTGGAGCTGCTCTCTCTGAATGGTGGGAGGCCCCAGGTCAGCATCCCTGCCCCTGGGCCAGCTCAGATGGCATACTGGGTCTTTCTCACATACCCAATAAACCACAGATTGTGTGGCTCCAGGAAATCCTGCTGGATTTCATTCCTGTCCCTGCAGCTGACAAAGGAGTCCGATACCTCTTAGCCCCCAAGGTCTGAGCAGCCCACAGATTACAGAGACGACCCAGGGAGAGGCATGGATGCCCTTGGTGAGAAGGGGCTGTGGGTTTCTGCATGGTTGTGTGGGCACAGCCCCTTCCTTGGGGTCTCTGTGGGAAAGTGTACAAGGGAAACTTTAGTTAGGGGAGTCTCTGACCCTCAGGTCACCCTAGCAATGGAGAGTCACCACTCAGGACTTATTGGTATTTATGCACCACCCCTCTTTATGCCAAACACTGTGTCAGGCACTTGGGAGACACAATATGAGGATAAGGTCCTTGTCCTGGAGGAGCCCACGGCTTGGTGGGCAGCCTGTTATGCCATTCCAAGACGATACAGAGAGGAGGAGGGCCAGGGACAGTCCAGGCCCACATGCCAGCAGGCAGTGGTCAGGGAGGAGGAGACTAACTGATCAATAGTAAGAACAAAGCCTAATGCTCCCTCTGCCTCACTGCCACCACCACCATCAGGAAAAATTAGGAAGAGGAGCCTAAGGACATGTGAAGAAACCATAGGCTCCTTCTGCAGGCGAACAGTCCTGGCCCAGGATGGGTAGCCATGCCCCATGGCAGGAACTAGGGGAAAAATAATTCACATTCCTGAGGCTTCTGCTCTGACCCTGACACATCTCTCTTACCCAGGAAGCAGGCAGAACAGTGGCGCGCTCTCAGCTGAAAGCCTCAGCCCTGGAGCCAACAGATTCAGACAGCAACTTTGCTCTCCAATCAAAGAAAACTGTGTTCTCTGCTGAGGAGAGGGGAGTAAGCCCCAGAGCGAGCTCCCAGGGGTAAGTGAAGAGGGACAGTAGAGCTAGGGCAGCCCACAGAGTCATCGTCCTAGAATTTAGGACTACAGGGACCTGGGGATGACTTTCAGCTGTCAGGGAGGGATAAAGCCGCACTGAGGTTGGGCAGGGGGTGTCTTCTCTACCAGGGGCCTTTGAGCCACAGTGGATGTTCTTGGAAACAGTGAATGCCCAGCCCGCCTCTCTACCCCAAGCCTGCAGATCCACAAAAAGCTCTAGCCATCCTCAGAATGGACACGGGGAGCAGGAGACCAAGAGGAGAGGAGGAGTGGGCTCAGTTGCTTAGCCCCTTCTGGGCAACAGGTTCTGAGCACTGACTGTCCCCATACCCGGGGGGATAAGGGAAGGAGCAGGAGTGGGCCTGCCTGGACCTCAGTGGTCAGCATCCTTGGTGAAGAGCTGCATCCTGCCTGTTCTGGCTTCCTGAGAACAACACTCCACCCGGCTCCAGTCCCACTGGGTAAGGCAAAGGCCAGCTCTTGCCGTGTCCACAGGGAGAAACCCAGCCTTCACCTCCTTCCTGGGGCTTCAGCACCTCCAAGGATGCTTGGGCTTTTTTAACAGGAGGAGGAGTGGAGCTTTGTGCTGGCTCTGCCCTGAGGGGGAGGGGTCAGAGATCAAAGGGCAGTGAGCTGCTGCTCCCAGAAGATTGAAAGACCATAAACTGGGGAGAAGCGGGCTCAAATCCCGTTAGAAAAAAGGCTCCCCGATTAGGCTCCGGGGTCTGCGATGAGGAGAGCAGAGCTGGGAGGGGGAGGGTCACTAGTTCAGGGGCTATAATAAGGGAAAGAGGCAGAGTTTGGGGCGCACGTCCCAAATTAGAAGGTCGAGAATCTGAACAAAGGTGGATGAAGGCTCCGAGCCCCGGGGTCAGGGACTAAGATCGTGTCCGCCAGGAACCGTGACACCAAGGGGCCCGGCCCCGGTCAGGCCACCTTTGTCCCTCTCGAAAGCCCCAGACCTCCGACCACCTCTCCTCCTTGCCACCCCCCGACCGGCGTGGCACTCACCCTGTCGCTGCTGGCGGGTGGTCCAGAGATCCGTTCCTCGGGAGGAGGCGCTGGGGGGCCAGGGGTCTCGACCCGAATAAGGCGGTGGGGTGGGGAGCCGTGGCGCGGGGGCGGCGTGGGGCCGGGAACGGCAGGGGTGGCTAGAGCAGCGGAGCCGGACGGCCCCCCGGAGTAGGGGTCTTCGAAGTCGCGCTCCCTCTGCAGTCGGTAGGCGGCCAAGATGTCCGGGGGAGGTGCGGGGGGCGCGGCCGGGGAAGGTGCGGGGGGGCGGTAGTCCGGCTCCGGGGGCGCCGGCTTGCCCCCACCTCCGCCGCCGCCCCCCCCGCGGAAGCCCAGGTGTTCCCGGAGCCACTTGGCCACTCCGCCGCTGCCGCCCCCTCCTGGGCCGGTTCCCGCACCTCCGGCGCCCCGGCGCGATCCAGCCGGGCCGCCCCCCGCACTGCCCTGCGCCCGCGGCCCCGGGCCGGAGCCGGCAGGAGAAGCTCCGCTCAGTAGCATGAGGCCAGCCAGACTGAACGTGGGGAGCTCGGTGGCCGGGCAGGGGGCGGGGGAGGGGGCGGGGAGGGGGCGGAGCTTGGTCGGGCGGCGAGAGGGGGCGGGGCTTGGCCGGGCGGCGAGAGGGGGCGGGGCTCGTCAGTAACAAGGGAGGGGCGGGGTTCCGCTACCTAAAGGAGGCGACCTCCCCCAGCCCGGCGGAGAGGAGTGGGCGGGGGTTTCCAGCCTATGTAGACGCAGAAATGAAGTGGCGACCCTAGGGCAGGGAATGCGACCCCTGAGGATGGACTGAGGATGAATCCTCCATGTGTCGCCACGCGCGCCCCTCTGGGGACGCACCTGTGCACGTCTGTTCCCCCTCCCCAGCTCCCACCTCGCGCGAGACGCCAAGAGGGGAGTCTTCGGACTCCGGGGTTCCTGGCCCTCCGGCGCCTTCCGCCCCTCCTTTACCCTCCCCAAGGCCTCCCAACTGGGAAATAATATCCTGGGAGGAAAAACTGGGGTGGGGTGGGGGCGAGACAGGCGCTGTTCTGTAAGATGTGTCTGTAACTACCGGCTCCTGCGTGCTGCCTTGGGAGCCCCACCTACCTCCTCCTATCCAACTGCTCTCTGTGCACATACTCGAACCCACTCCAGGTAGACGTCTCATATCACAGACAGTCAGCTCCCTAGAGGCACCCACTTCTCCCGAATGGTTTCCACACAAGCCCTCCTCACAGGCAAACAGCCCTTGCACAAACGCTTCCCACCCGGCCCTGATGGCAGCTCACGCATATACACAGAAATCCCTTCAAGTCCCAGGTTTCATTGCCAATCAGCTTAGTGACAGAATAGAAACAGACAAGTCAATAAATCAAGTCTAGAAACAGTTCCAGTGTTGTCTATCATAAACCCCTTATCCTCCAGAGGCTCGGATGCTCAAGCATTTTTGTCTTAGAAATAAAACCAATTTCTCCCCAGGAATCTTGTAGCCCTGAGGCCAACGCCAACATTTGCTTTTGACTCTGATGGAAAGGTAGCAGCTTCACCTCACCAACATCCCTCTGAGCACTACCTCAGTGTCTCCCTCACTCTTAGGCTCATATCTGTCTTGTGAGGGAGCAAAGAGCCACATAAGGCCCCACAGGGAAGGGGGCTCAAAGCTGGAGTAGAGTAAGATGTGATGGCAAAACTGAGAATACCTTAGGATTCCCAGGGCCCCAGGTCTCAAAATATTTGTTGAGTTTCTGCTTTGTGCATATTCTGGTTGGTGTTATAGGACAGTGCTTTCCAAACTGCGATATGCACACGAATCTCCTGGGGAATTTGTTAAATTGAAGTTTCTGATTCTGTAGGTCTAGCTGGGATGGGGGTCCCGGTGTAGTTCCAACAGGCTTCCAGGTGATACAGATACAGCTGGCCCTCCCACCACACTTTGAGTAGCAGGACTGTAGGAGATACTGAAATAGCTGATATTGTGTCTGGTTTCATGAGCTATAATAGAGAAAATAACGTGCACATTGTAACAATGTGCAGCTTAAAAAATTGACTAACAAAGCAAAGCTGGACATGGAGATAATAAATTCTAGAAGAATTGTCCAGTTGATCCATATTGGAGGGTCTCCTCAATCACCAGGTGTCTGACAACAATAATTGTGGGCTCTAGCCAGATCTCTGAGGATCAGTGGCAAGATACTCAATGCCACTGATTCTCACTTTCCTTATATCTGCAAAGGGCATGATGACTGTTGTGTGAGGATTAGGGGAAATGATGGATATGAAATGATGGAAATGGTGGAACAGGATTTGAAAACTGTAAAGTGCTTACCATGGTAGATGTCAAATGAAGCCACATATGTTTAAGAAATATGGAGTTAAGCTGCTGACAGCTCAGAGGAATGGAATCAATCAAGTCTACACAAAAGATAGTAGGCTTCATGGAGGGGGTAGACCTAAGCTGGGTAGGATTTGGACAGATGAAGCAAAGGAGTGAAAGATCATTCCAAGCTAGGAGGTCAGCATGAGTTGAGTGAAGGGATTGAGGTGGGAACCAGCCTACCATAAAGAAGGGGTGGGTTCATAGTGAGGAAGAGTAGGAGGTAAAGTCACATGAGGAGGGGGGAGGATATCATAAGGGTAGAGTTTAAATGATAATTAAAATGCTGTAATACCTTATGTGCACCATGAACTTACTCTTGTTTTAAACTATCTGTTAATGCACTTTCCTCCCCCACCAGAGTGTGTGCTCCTGGAATCAGGCATTGTTGAGCACCTCATGGGACCAGGCAGCTTGCTAGGAACCAAAGATACAGAGGTGAGGCCCTCTCGGCAAGCCTCCTCTAAGACCTGGGTGGAGTTTGCCAGATCCAAAGTCTTGCAGTTAAGCATGTTAAGCATTGTACTATAGACTCAGGATTCCGAAGGGGAGCCGGGTGTTCCCATCACTTAGTGCAGAGCCTGTCATGTGGCAGGAGCTTAACAACTGTTGAAATGAATAAAGATCATTTCTCTTGTTCGTATTTTTATATAGCTATAATTGTGGTATACACAATTTTATGTCCTTATTTTTTCCACTTAACATTGCATATTTTCCCCATTTTTATTATGTAAGCTCTATTTTCTTCCAATTTTTTTTCAAAATAATTCAAACCTACAGAAAAATTCAAAGAAAGTACAGTGGAAATCTGTATAGCCTTCAACTAGATTCACTACTTTTTAACACTTTGCCACATTTGTTCTATCCCCCCACCCTTTTTTTTCCTGAACCATTTGATGCAAGTTTCAGGTATCATGATACTTCAGCTCTAAATACTTCAGCAGCCATTCCCTAGGAATAAAGAATTCTTGCATGGGGCCATTAAGACCATTACCATAATAGTATTGTCTATTATACAGTCTATATTAATTTTTTTCCATTTCCCCCCCAAATGTCATATATATATATAGTTGGGGGTTTTTTTGTTTGTTTGTTTTTTGTCCTGATTCAGGATTTATCAAGGTTCCCCTGTTGCACTGGTTTGTTTCTTTAATCTCTTTAAATCTTGAACTGTTCCCCATTTTTTTCTTGCTAGTTTGTTTTTCATGACATTGATCATTCTGAAATGTCCAGGGCAGTTGTCATGTAGAATGTCGCACATTTTGGATTTTTCCATAGTTTCCTCATGATTAGATTCAGGTTAGACATTTTTAAAAAGACCATTACATGAGGGATGTTGTGGACTTTCTAGTGTGTTACACTGGCAGGCCAGCCAATAGTGCACATTTGTCCTTCATTGGTGACGCTAGGCTTGATCACTTGGTTAAGTTGGAGTCCATCAGATCTCTCCATTTCACAATTTCACAAAGTAAGTTGTGGTGTGATAACCTAAGACTATTAGCTCCCAACATGTTTTACCCAGTAGTTTTAGCTTCCATTGATGATCTATGCTTACATTTGTTATTACACTGGGGATTGCAAAATGATGACTCTAATTGTCATTCTGTATTTGTTTTTTTTTTTTAATTTTATTTATTTATTTATTTATTTTTGGCTGTGTTGGGTCTTTGTTGCTGCGCGCGGGTTTTATCTAGTTGTGGGGAGCGGGGGCTACTCTTCCTTGCGGTGCACAGGCTTCTCATTGCGGTGGCTTTGTGGTGGCTTCTCTTGTTGCGGAGCACAGGCTCTAGGCGCACAGGCTTCAGTAGTTGTGGCACACGGGCTCAGTAGTTGTGGCTCATGGGCTCTAGAGCACAGGCTCAGTAGTTGTGGTGCACAGGCTTAGTTGCTCTGCAGCATGTGGGATCTTCATGGACCAGGGCTTGAACCCGTGTTCCCTACATTGGCAGGCGGATTCTTAACCACGGAGCCACTAGGGAAGTCCCTGCATTTGTTATCTGACATTCATTTCTGTAAAGAAGAGTTTCTCCCCCTCCTCCTCCCTCCCCCTCCTCCTCCCCACCCGCCACCCCCCCCATCCCCATGGTCTCAAAAACTCTTTTTTTAAAAATTCAATGTGATATAATCCATTACCATCATCATTCTGTTTGATGCTCAAAACTGTCCCAAATTGGGCCAGCAGGAGCCCTTTCAAGAGGCTTCTGCATTCTTTTGACTTGGTCTCACCAATCTTTAAACACTTACTTGCGTTCTCACACAAGATGTTCCAGACTCAACTTGTACTTACCCTGCTGCAAAATGTAACCAGTCGTTTTTTCAAGGGAGTCTTACTCCTTTTAGTTGGAAATGGTATTTTAAAATTGACTTTGTACTTTAAAAATGGCAATTTAATATCTCATCAAATGAGCCTACCTCAGTTTAGCTCATCACTTTATTTGTTTAGCATTTAGGCTATTTCCGTTCTCCTCCCTTCTAAATAACTGTAACAAACATCTTTATGCGGATAACTTTTCCAAGTTTAGGATTATTTCCTTTGACAATATTCCCAAAAATGGAGTTGTTGGGGCAGGGAGTGTACATTTTTTTCTTACTCTTGATACACATTATCCATCTGCTCTCATAGAAAGTCTTAAAAGTCAACAACGACTTCTAAATGTTAAGCCCAGTTATTTTGTCTCATTCCTCTTTCTCCTTTGCAGCACCTGAGTCTGCTGACCTCCTCTGTGCTTGCAACTGTCTTCTCCCAAACTTTCTGTAAAATGACACTGTTCTCCTTTCTCTCAAGGCAAATCCTCTCTTCCTCCCTTAACCTCCTAAATTTTCACATGTTCCAACACCTAGACCTTAGAGCTCACTTTTCTTACTGGGTACTAAGTGGGGTGTCCTCCCTTCTATTTGTTTGACTTTGAATGCCCAGTCCCATCCTGAGCTCCCATTCCTTCTGGTTTTGTCTTCTAAGTCTGGCCCTTGGCTTTGCTCTCCAGCCTTGCCTTGGGTCCATCTCAGTCCACAACCTTGAGAGGACAAACATATCCCAGTATACTCATATATGCACTCTGTTCTTAGAGATTCTGCATGTAGATGGAGCTTCATTTGGGCCGTGTTTTCTATTTGTCTGATATAAAAATAACATGGGGGACTTCCCTGGTGGCGCAGTGGTTAAGAATCCGCCTGCCAATGCAGGGCACACAGGTTCGAGCCCTGGTCCGGGAAAATCCCACATGCCGCGGAGCAACTAAGCCCGTGAGCCACAACTACTGAGCCTGCGAGCCACAACTACTGAAGCCCGCACGCCTAGGCCCATGCTCCGCAGCAAGAGAAGCCACTGCAATGAGAAGCCTGCGCACTGCAATGAAGAGTAGCCCCCGTTCACCGCAACTAGAGAAAGCCCACGCGCAGCAACAAAGACCCAACGCAGCCAAAAATAAATAAATAAATTTATAAAAAAAGAAAAAACAAAACAAACATGGTTCTGTGTTGCAAGAATACAACTTAAGATGCAACCATAAAGAAAACCGGGCCACTTCTCTCATTTATGGACTCAAGCAATCTCTTTTCAAATATTTATGGAGAGGCTGTATTCTTGGAACACAAATATAGTAGGATTCAGTTTTGCCTTCAATGAACTTGAATTTTCTAACTTTAGTGGTTTGTGATTTAAGCTGGATCCTGACAATAAGATAAGAGATGGAAGTGGAGGGTCTCCAAATGAACTATCAAGTCTAGTCCCTCTTCCCAACTCCAAACCCAGGAGGCTTCCCTGACTTTCCAACCTGAAATAAAAATAGGGCTGATTCCCAGCAGAGCCCAGGCTCCCAAAAGTTTTTTACAAGCACAGTAAGGAATTCCTTTCCCTTATCTTATCACCCCAAATAGTGTCCCACCCTCCCTAGCTGGGAGCCAGTGCCTGGGGAGAAAAAGGACTGGATCAGGTGGAGATTCCCCTGGGTATGTATACTCTTTCCTGTAAAGGGAGATTGCCTACCAATGCAAATCTAACACTTCAGGTCTGACTTCTGGGGGTGAGGAGGAGGAAGGGAAGAGGTCACCTGTATTATGCAAGAAGCAAGGGGGGAATATATTTGCATACATATATACATATATAAATATTTATTTATACAAAGACTGCCACAGAAAAACATATTGGAAACTGGCAATAATTGGTAGATAGGGTGAACAATGAGAGGGAGACACTTTTCACTGGGCTTGTGCATATGTATTCTCTATTTGATAATGAATAAACCATTTTTTTAAATAAATGTATGAAAAGGAAAAAAAACAGCAAGGCCACAGGGGCGCTGTTTTGTTGGTGTAGGAGAATTATTTAGACACTGATTTTCCATGTTTTTCAGGAGGTAAGGGGTTACAACTGATCATAGAGGTGTTTCAGTTTTCAGAGTAGAGAGATGCAGCGTTTCATTTTTAAAAAATGAGTTACGATTTATACAAAGTGTTATGGGTTGGGGGGAAAAAAAGGAATTAAAAAGGACAAGCCCCTTGCCGTGCCATTGTTCCCACAATGCCGTGACTCGGATTCGAACCGAGGTTGCTGCGGCCACAACGCAGAGTACTAACCACTATACGATCACGGCGAGCTACCGGGGACCTGTCGGCGGCCCTTTCTGATTGTCTTCTTCAACAGTTAAAGGCCTTCCCATTCTGCACGTCACCAAAGGGTCCACCTATGGGGCGGGTTCTGGCCTAAGGCCGGGTCTGAGAATGCGCAGGCGCATTGCTCTCTTGCCAGTTGGTCTGGTTTTCTCCTGTTTTGGCCCATTAGCCACGGGAGGTGGGGATGAGGCAGTGGGAAAGGGTGGGTTCCATGTAAGAGTTTAGGGGGTACCACTTGGGCATCCAGAGACGGGACTGACCGGAGCTGAGTGTTCACAAGCTGTGTAACTCTCATTCCTTGGAGGACGCCCATCTCCTCTGCCCCGAGACCCTTCCAGCGACCCCAAACCTGCCGGGGGGCGCTCCTCAGGGCTTCTCTCTGTTGATTCCCCCAGGAGTGATCTAACGGCAGCCTCTGTGGATAATGTGGATGCCCGCAGAACTGGGCTGTCCACTTAGAAGGGACTCAATGAACACACCCTGCCGTTCCCCTCCCCTCCAGCACCCGCTTCCTTGTTTCTCTTATCCCCGCTACGGCCCTGACTCGTCCCTCCGCAGGGCTCCCGCCGGACCCGGTGTCCTCCTCTGTTGCGTCGCTGGGCGCAGCAGGGACTGGGTCTGATTTTCCTTCTTGTACATCAGTGCTCTCGTCTCCATGGCGCCTAGAACCAGGCCGAGTCCACAGTAGGCAGTGGCTTTTTGCTAAAATGAGAACATACCCCTGGTTCTAACGAGTGAATCCAGAGAGACCACCGGTCTCTTCAGTGTCGTCTGCTCTAATTACTGGCCCCCTTCAGAGCCGCCAGAGGGATCTTGCTAAACACGAATAGAATCCTCTCCCTCCTCCACCTCTCATCACCACCCCCGAGGCTGCGGGAAATTTGTCTACCTTTTCCAGCTCATCCTGTGGCCTTCCCTCAGTGTCGTTTCCCATTCCCTAGTTACTTGCTTTCATTCAGTCAACAGGTCCTTGAGAGGCGCCTGCTACCTGTCAGACCAGGGCCTGTGGGCGTAGTGGGGGTGGGGAAGAGAGAAGATTTACAAAGAGGAATTATGATTGTTCCTTTTGGAGCCCTTAGCACACGAGATAATCCTGGCTGCTTGACAAATTCCCTTTCTGCCTTTAAGAGCTACTTCAAAGGTCACCTCCTCTGCGAAGCGTTCTCTTCCTATTATTGGGAGCCCCTTTTCAGTGCTGCCATGGACATCGGTACATATGTCAATTATAACACTTATTGGCCTTATGAGTGTTCGGTGCTTTGTCTGGGCTGGGCATGATAAAGTGCATAGCCCAGGGTAAGCGGAAGCCTATATGCTCCCGAAGTTCAATTCAGCGACACCTGGCGTAAGCATCGTTTCCAACTGTCACAAGGGGATTGGGATCCATTTTCAAGAAAGTTATTACAAACTAGAGATAAAAACGGAGGAGACCCCTTGCCGTGCCACTGCTCTCGCAATGCCGTGACTCGGATTCGAACCGAGGTTGCTGCGGCCACAACGCAGAGTACTAACCACTATACGATCACGGCGAGCTACTGGGGACCCGTGAGTTTTTTTTTCTCGTCTAAGCACTTCTCTGTTTAAGGCCCCGCCCCTTGGCCGTGTCACTGCTGGTTTCCGCCCACCTCTAACCTCGCCTCTCCCTGAGGGAACGCAGGCGCACTGCACACTTGCTTTCTAGATATCCGTCCGCCCTCGCCCGCCCGCGAGATCCCCCCGCTTCATTACCGAGGTGCGGGTTTTCTGCGAGTTCCCCTTACTCCGCATCTCGAAGGAAGTTGTGCGGCTGGGTCCGAACTGATTTTACTTCTTGTGGGATTTAAGAGACGGCCCCATTCCTAGCAAGAGCCCATTCAGATAGCGTGAGCGCCAGGACACGGTGGGTGTGAGAGGGACCCAGCACCGCCATTCGGACGATCCCCGGGCCTCACATTCGTACAGGCTGCGGGAGAGTCCCGGTCGTAGGCCTGGCCTCCTAGGAGTCCTTTAGTTTGCAGAGGACTTTCATGTCCTCTCTTTCACGGGCCGTGCGGACGACCAGCAGAGACTTCAGCCGGGAGTCCACGGCGCCCCTACTCCACTTCAGGCTGGGCGCCAGGGCCAGAGGGGCCTGGTCGACAGTGAGCGGCTTGGGAAGGCGAGAGCGGCAGCCACCTAGACGAGGACGACACTCAATGACGCGCCCCTCGCGGCGTCCCAGTAGCTCGCCGTGATCGTATAGTGGTTAGTACTCTGCGTTGTGGCCGCAGCAACCTCGGTTCGAATCCGAGTCACGGCATTGTGGGAACAATGGCACGGCAGGGGCGCCTTTTTAGATTCCGGAAGCCACATTCTTCGGCGGTTTCGCCCCAGCTGCTGCTTGACGTTAGGTCAGGGCCGAAAGTATAACGCGGCAAAGGGTGAACGCGGGGACTTCAGTGAATCAGCCAATCGTCATCTTCCTTCCTATATGATTGTTTAATTTGGGGGAGGTTATTCCGTGTTGTACTCATTATCTTTCCTCATTTGGCCCCTGTCAGTGGTGAAGTCATCTATTGGGTTTTCTAAAAAGCCCTCACACTCGCTAAAACTTCAGTACTTTGGAGTGCAGGGATTATAGGAATACTGTGCAAACATTTATTAAGCGTTAGAAGAGTGCAGAGTAGACAATACAGTGTGACGAGTGAAAAATCTGACTGCTCTGGAGGTGCTGGTTCCCGTAGCCACTATGAGGGTGCGAAAGAGGACTTTGTGGCCTCCATCTCCACAGCCTCCTGGGTGAGAGGGATATTCTCGTTGAGAATTTTTCCTAATCTGCCTCAGGTTTAAAGCAGATTTTGTTTGTTACTTTGTTTTATGAGCACTTAAAAAATCCAGACTCAACAAATTTAGGTCTGTCATTTAGGCATTAGGCGAAAATGGAAATATGTTTTGGATTTGGCTCTCAGGTGGCTGGCAGCGGCTGTGTCACTGTCAAGGAAGGAATGAGATAGGACTCAGTGAGCAGTGAGCCTCTCCAGCTTCTCCCAGGGAACCTGGGGGTGGCAGAGCAAGTCAGGAAGCATTCCTGGGAGAGATGGACATTGCAGTGGGGTTGTGCTCCGTTTACTGACAGTCTGTCAACAAAGGCTTACTGAACAGCCTGTAAAAGCAAGAAACTGTGGAGGGCTGTAATTTTCCGTGTCTCCCCACTCCCACTTCCGTAAGTTTGATGACTTTAAAGCCACACAACAGGACAGCTCAGACCACGAGAGAATAGAATGAGGGAAGGTGAGCCTGAGAACTTGCCAGACTTTGGACACTGATTTAAGTGTTATACGTATAGAAAATCAACATCACCAGCAAAAAAAGAACCAGCCAACAGAAATGTGACAACTTCTGTTCCTCTGACCACTTACCAAATAACTGTACCGAAGGTTTTTTAAATCTGCAGCCTAGAATAAGATGTCAGGGTGGGAAGCAAGGAAAGGATCCAGCTTTTTCTCTGATGGCCCTCCCTCCAACCCCCATTCCTCTCCTGCTGGTGCTTCAGTGCTGGGCAATGAGCTGCTCTCAGAATCTGGGGAGAAATTCTGGGGCAGTCACTTCCTGAGAGTATTTTGAGTAAAAACAGTCAACCAAGAATATGAAAACTACAAACATACATCAATGGAGGTAACCCACTCTAGCCATTCACATCCATCCAAGGCAACTGAAGTGTATTTGAGGGCAGGAATGCACTAAAGAAATCTGAACAGAAAGTTCCCAGTTGCAGGAAGAGTAACAGAAGGGGAAGGTGCTCTCCTAACTTCTGACTGCTGACCTTCTTGGCAGGTATGCAATTACCCATGGAGATGGGTGCATCCAGCTATCAAAATGTCATAATATCCTCTTCTGAGGTCGCTCACGCGATTCCCCTTGCTCTGATTTCAGGCCCCCAAACAGATTTTTGATAATGATTTGCCAGCCCACGTAGACATTCCTGCAGGGAAAGTATTGCTCTGAACAAGTTTCTGATTAGTTGGCGTTTGTTCTTCTTACTGTTGGCATTTGGTTTAGACTTTTAAGGGTCTGGCTGGTATGATTCATTTCCCTTGAGTCTGCTTATCTCTGGGTGTACTGACAAAATGGAGTTTCCAGGCTGGCAAAGCTGAGAGCTAGAGACTCTGGCTGCTCTGGGACACCCTCTGAGCAGTCAGTCAGTTCCCTCCCCTTGACCTCTTGATTTAAACCGCGTTTTGCAGTTTCTGATTCTGGGAATGTGTCCTTTCCCGTACCCCTTCCAGCTGGAGGTCGGAGCTTTTCTCTAGGGTCTCAGCACCAGGAAAGAGGCAGGCAAACCTTCAAGGGACAAACCTTGAAGGGGAGAAATGTACTTCATAAGCTTCAGAGTGTTTACGTAAATGATCAACCCCGTGGCTTGCTGGTCAGACTTGGTACATCTGGGAGCTGCTACTGCTGTAACTGCCAGTCACCACAGGGGTGCAGTACAGACTGGACCAGCATCCTTTGGTGTCACCCGGAAGCTAGTTCAGATTCAGAATCTTGGTCCACAACCCAGAACTACTGCCTCAGAACCTTCATTTTAACAAGATTCTCTCCGGATTATTCATTTGCACCTTAAAGTTTGAGGTGCTGGTCTGCTCTAGAGGACTACCTGGCTCTGATGCAGCCCTTCATTATTTACCTTGTGAGTACTTGGGGTTACTAGAAAGGACCTGCCTGAGTCTGCTGGGCCTCATCGTCTACTGGGCTTCATTGATGAGGGTGACATTGAGGGTTTTTTTTTTTTTTTTTAATTTATTTTTATTTTTGGCTGCGTTGGGTCTTCGTTGCTGCACGCGGGCTTCCTCTAGTTGCAGTGAGCGGGGGCTACTCTTCGTTGCAGTGCATGGGCTTCTCATTGCGGTGGCTTCTCTTGTTGCGGAGCACGGGCTCTAGGCGTGCAGGCTTCAGTAGTTGTGACTCACAGGCTCTAGAGCGCAGGCTCAGTAGTTGTGGCGCATGGGCTTAGTTGCTCCGCGGCATGTGAGATCTTCCCGGACCAGGGCTCGAACCCGTGTCCCCTGCACTGGCAGGCGGATTCTTAACCACTGCGCAACCAGGGAGGTCCCATTGAGGTTTTGAGGAGGAGAAGATGGAGTTCTGGGAGGGAGTCACCGAGGGCCCATGTTTGGGAGCATCTAGGAAGGAGGAAGCAGCCCTGGACTTCCACTAGGAGGTACTGCACCCCAGGAAGTGGATGTAGAATGCTGAGGCTGGATAAAACTTAGCCTAGAAGATACCACTTTGGATTTAGCCCCGATAACACTGAGCCCATTCCTCAGGGATTCTCTGGATATTTAGGACTCAAGTTCCAGTCATTCATTCATTCAGTAAACTAGCATATTTTAGCTCTTAAAGTGCTGTACCTCATGGGGGGCTGCAAAGCTGTATATGATCCTTCTTGCCCAAAATAGTTTATTTTCCAGCTGAAAGAAAATGCTAGTCCACAGGCAACAGTCAGAAAACAACACAAGGAATGCTGTAGAAGAGACATCTCTTGATGCAATGGAAGGAAACTCTCCAAGGAAGAGCTAACATAAACTTCCAGAATTGTAAAATAATTGAAGTTTATTTTCAGCACTTCCGGCACCCTCATTCTGATCCCCTTCTACCTCTTTGTGTTGTCCTTATCTCATTCATTCTCGTTCATTTATCAACAGTATTTACTAACAGCCTACTATGTGCTAGGCACTGTTCTAGGTTCTGGGGTTATAGTAATGAATAAGACAGATGGGTTGTTCTCATAGACCTATAGTCTAGTGCAGGAATCAGAAAGGAATGTTAAATAAAAAATAAACAAAAGAATGTGTGCCAATGGAAAATAACGTGATATAGTGTCCTCCTGTTCCCTGCCTATTATCCACCCATGTACCGCCTCAGCTCCTTTGTCTGTACAAAGTAAGATGACTGATAATAGTAAGTGTTGCCTTTTAATAGGGATGGAAGTTTTACACTAAAAAGAAAAACTCTAACCCAGAGTGGCCCACATGTGTCATAAAGAGCCTTCAGATGTGAGGCAGTCTTGTGTGGACAGCGTGAGGAGGACTCCGTGGCGAGCTGCGTGGACCTGCAATATAATCCAGTACAAGCAGGTGGATGCTGAGGGCCAGTGAGCAGGACCAGATGACCCTATAGGTAGGTCAAGAACTTGCCAAGGACACAAGGAAAACAAAACATCCACCCAGAAATTAAGAAAATTTTTTGAAAGAATAAAAAGCAGTGAAGTGATCAATTTCAGGACGAATAAAAACCACCAGAACTTTGTTGGGAAAAAATAAACTATAAAATAATTATTTAAAAAACTTCCAGTTACATATGAGGCAACATAATTTTTTCAGTGCTTAAGACCTTGGGAGGTTTAATCGAGCCCCGTTGACACCCTAAATCAGTCCCCTGGATCAGAGATGCAACCCCTAGGGAAAGAAAGGGAGGAGGGGACCCTGAATTAACATTGTATTGCTGTCACTAGGTTGAACATACTTGGATAGATAATAAATTTGGTAAGCAAAGAAGTAAAATTGCATTTTTTTTTGCATTCTTGAGTTTGTCAACTGAGATGTGCACCTCATATATGTGCCAAGTGACTAGCATAGAGGTGCTCAATATACATTAGTTGGTCTCTTGTTCCCAGGTACTTCTGTCTACACCCACAAAAAAAAAAGCCATGGGAAGATCCTACAGGACTATTCCTGTCATGAGGCCTAAAACTCATTCTTGAGTCAAGAAGATTGCAGGAGCCACGTCTCAGAAGCAAAGGTCAAAATCAGTGGTTTCCAAACATTATTCTAGAGCTCGTAAGCAGGGATGAATTTTTCATCATGGAATGAGAAAAAATAACGTTAATGTGGTAGGCTTTTCAAAAGGCTAAACGTGTTTAATTCAAAGAACTGTTGTCTAGGCTAAGTTATGGTCTTCCTACTTTTGAGGTGTTACAGTGACTTCTTAAAAAGTAGGTGATAATTTTTTTAAAGTCTTTAAATTTGGAAAAATTAAAAATTGGCAATCCTATTTTGGTCTCCAAAATTACTTTTGAAATTTTACTGGTCAGTGAAATCTAAAAGTACAAAGCTCACTACAGAGCCCAGAGAGCAAAGCATCAGACTGAGAAGAGATGGTCCTCAGTTTGTAGTGGGTCTGCAGAGAAATGCTTAGAGGGAGAAGGGTCCCTGTTCTGTCAGGCAATGGTCCAGCCTAACCCCTATCCACCCACCTAACAAATAGTAGTCCCTAGTATGATCTGTGCTAGGCCTTGGAGATACAAATTCGAATAAAACATTCTTACTCAGAGATCATGTTACAAATTCGAATAAAATATTCTTACTCAGAGATCATGTCAGTGCAGGGTTAATCAGATGAGTGAAGAAGTAATTACAGCTATATACATACAAAGTATATTGGAACTTAAATCATTCATTCCTCCAGGATATGACATTTGAGCTGGGTTCCAAGGCATGCAGAGTAGTTTTCCTGGCAGAGAAGGTGAAAGGGTATTCTAGGCAGAGAGAAAGGCACAAACAAAGGCCAGGAAGTGTGAACAAACAGCATAGGGAAAGATAAAGCTGTGACGTAAGATATGGAGGGGAGAGTGGATGGAGATGTGGACTGAGAGAAAAACACACAATGTAAGTTGTGAGTTAAGTTTTATCTGAGGACCTTACTGAGGACTATAGCCCAGGAAACAGCCTTTCAGATAGCTCTGAGGAACTGCTCCAAAGAGGTAAGGGAGGAGCCAGGATATATATAAGCTTTTTTGCTGGGAAAACGTAGTCAAGCATCAAAAGATTACTGCTAATTACAACAAACAGGTATCTCAAGTTAGCGATTTTAGTGCTTTTCTGTGTCTGGGAAAATGCAAGCATCTGAATTCATTTGAAAATTTTTCTTAGATATGCATCTTAACTATCTAAAGGCCACTGTACCCAAAGCATAGAATGTTTCCTTTGTTTCTTCATCCTGAATTCCCCTAAGGGCACACTGTCTGTGGGCAACTGCAGTGGCTGATGGCCTGATCCTTGTAGAACTGGAACGGCAGGCAACATTTTTTTTTTCTTAATAGAGAGCAAGGGTGGAGCCAAATTGATGAATCTCTTGCCCCTTATTGAGACAGGACTTTATCCTGGAGGCTGGTGGATAGTGACATTTTGTGATAACTTATTGCTTTGGGGATCCCTTGAAAGTTATAGGCTTGTTCTCCAAAATAGTGCAGCTATGATAGAATGTCAGGAATTCACAGAGGCTTTTTTTTTTTTTTAATTGAAGCATAGTTGATTTACAACGTTGTGGCAGTCTCTGCTGTCCAGCAGAGTGACTCAGTTACACACATAGAGACATGCTTTTTTAAAAATATTCTTTTCCGTTATGGTTTATCCCAGGAGACTGGATATAGTTCTATGCACAGAGGCTCTCTTATAAGCATTGTAGGACCATTTAAGTCTCCAGTTTTAAGCAGAAGAAGGACATAATCGCATCTTCCTTTTAGAAAGGTGAGGTGTAAATGGGTAATTATTGACAAAAGTCTTAATTCAAAGGAGAGATAGAAGAGGATTTCAGCCCCCTGGTCTGGTGGTTGAGGTTGGGGCTTGGGGACTAATCTAGGGGGAGAGGCTCTTCCCTCACATCACACCCGTAGGTGTTTCCTCTTGAGCTCAGAGGTAGAGGGGATGGACATGTTGGATGAAGGGAATGAATGTGAAGCTTGAGAGAAGGTCTAATATCAAGGGTGGAATATTTTCTAGAATCACAGTAGTCAAATAGTATGAAAATAGATGTATCCGTGTTACCCTTATGTATATATACTATATTGTTAGTATTGAGATGTGGATATACAAATTCAAATGTAACTTTAAGAGGGAGAGACACATGCACAGGTTGCAACAAACTGACTTGACCCTTACTTTCCCCAACTTCCTCGTAAATTTCAGAGTCAAACTACTTCTGTGTCATCACTACTCTTTGGTTCAGTAGCCTCAGACTGAGTCTAGATGAATTCCTTTCTTACCATATCATCAAAGCTACTAAGAACTCCTTTTCCACTTAATTCTCTTTAGATCAAATGCTCTGAGAGAACTTGTGGTGGTTTTAAAATATGTTCACAAATTCTTTGATACTCCTCTCTTCCAGAGGTAGAGCTTTATTTCCCTCCCTGGACTGAGGGCTGGACTTAGTGACTCCTTCAAACAAATAGAATGAAGTAGAAGTGATGGTGTTTCACTTCCTAGATGAGGTCATAAAGTGCATGTCGCTTCCTTTTTGCTGTCTCTCAGATCACTAGCTCTGAAGGAAGCCAGCCACCATGTCAAGAGGACACTCAAGCAGTCCCATGGAGAGACCCATGAGGTGAGGAACTGAGGCCTTCTGCCACAACAGGCATCAAAGAAATGAGATTTTTGGCCAATAGCCATGTGAGTGAGCCTCCTTGAAAGCAGATCCTCCAGCCTCAGCCAGACCTTCAGATGACTGCAGCCCTGGCTGACATCTTGACTGCAATTTCTTGAGAAACCCTGAACCAAACCACTCATCTAAGTCATTTCCAAATTCCTGAGTTAAGAAACTGTGAGATAACCAATGTTTATCTTTTTTTTTTTTAATTTATTTATTTTTTGGCTGTGTTGGGTCTTCGTATCTGTGAGGGCTTTCTCTAGTTGCGGCGAGCGGGGGCCACTCTTCATCGCGGTGCGCAGGCCTCTCACTATCGCGACCTCTCTTGTTGCGGAGCACAGACTCCAGACATTCAGGCTCAGTAGTTGTGGCTCACGGGCCTAGTTGCTCAGCGGCATGTGGGATCTTCCCAGACCAGGGCTCGAACCTGTGTCCCCTGCATTAGCAGGCAGATTCTCAACCACTGTGCCACCAGGGAAGCCCTGTCATTTTAAGCTGCTAAATTTTCGGGTAATTGTTACACTGTGATCGATAATGAATACAGATTTTGTTACCAGAGGTGGGGCGCTGCCATAACAAAAACGCAGAATGTGAAAGTGGCTTTAGAACTCGGCAGACACTGGAAAAACTTTGAGGAGAGTGTTAGTATAAGTCCAAATAGCCTTGAAGAGACTGTCTTCCTCAGTTTCCCCATCTGTAAAATGAACAATTTGGGCTGGATGAATACCTAAATATTTTATAATTCTCTTAATCTTTATCTAATCAAGGTCTATAAATAATATTACCCTAAACAAAGTAGTTATAGGAGACAGCGAATAACTGACCCAAGGCATAATTCCCCAAGGCATAGCTCCACAACAGAGACAAGAGGCCCTGCACCTGACTTTTGTGCTGTCTGTAAACCTGGTTTCAGCCTGGTTTAATCTCAGGAAACTGAAGCTGGCTCTACCTTTAACAGGTTGCTTCAACAGCTCACAACCACATGCCCCACAAGGAGTAGGGGTTTCTGATTCTTTAACAAAGTCTGGTCCAGAGAAGAAGGTTCTTTATATTCGTTCTTCACCTCAATGATTTAACTAAAAGGTTGTCCAGAATAAGATTGTTTTTCTTCTTACCACTGAATTTTACAAATCTCTGTCCTTATATATATTGCTAGTGTCATCCTGTCACTGCATGGGACCCCTTCAAGGGCCCAAGAGTGGGCTCTTGTCCAACACTCGGAAATGAATTGTCCGAGGAGACACACGTACTGACAAAGCAAAAGATTTTATTGAAGAGGGGCACTCAAGTGGAGAGCAGCAGGGTAAGGGAACCCAGGAGAACTGCTCTGCCTTGTGGCTTGCAGTCTCAGGTTTTATGGTGGTGGGGTTAGCTTTCCAGGTCGTTTCTGGCCAATCATCTTGCTTGTGCCTTCATTTGGTCCAGTCAGGGCCCTTCCGGGTGGTGCGCGCATCTCTCAGTCACAATGGTTTTCATCGTGAGGGTTTCTGGGAGGTTGGCGAGACGTATTATGCACTGGTGTCTCCTCCCCTTCTTGACCCCTCGTGGGTTTTCCCTGGGTTGCTTTTGGACCCTTCACGGGTTGTGTGTTCTTTTGAAGCATCCTGAGGTGGGAGACTTAAGCAAATCTGTTATTGTTGTGCCTGGCCAGGGTGGGCAGTTTCAGCCAATGGTTCCCTAACAATCCTATCATCTTTAATTTGCTTGGGTCTCAGAAGGCCGTAGTACAGATTTCATGACTCTTGAAAAGAAAATTGTTGGAATGCTTTATTTATATATAAATTGTATTCATAAGTTATTCAGATATATATGAATGGCTATTTTGGCAGCGGAAACCCCAGCAATTTTTAATGGGCCCTAAAAAAAAAATTGTTGGGTCTGTGCTGAGTGATTTAGGGGCCTGCTTTCCTGGAAACCAGCAAGGCAATGAATGCTCAGCCACTAGACAACAGAGTATCTTTTTTTTTTTTTTTTCACACACACACACACTGTATTTTATTTTTACAAGAGATAAATAGACTGACACCAAGCATTGTACATGGATGACCACAACAAAAGCAACAATGATTGCAATTACCTAACATGAAACACACTCATACTATGTCATAATATTGACATTCAGTCCAGTAATCCTCCACTGTAACAGCTCCTTTACTTTGCAGTGAAAATTGATTTGTATATTCTTTGCCTCTGAGTCCTTGTGTGATTTTTTTTTTTTAATTCAAACAGAAAGTCACAAAAATTATGCTCATCCTTATCAGTTCACTCAGTCCCATGTAATTAATTTTTTTTTCAACTTGATATTTTGTTAACACTTTTATGAGTTCATCAGTTTTTCATTAGAGTTCTGAAAATGCTTATTCATTCATTTCAGCAGTACAGTCAGTTACCAGAAACCTGTACTTGTCAGAGTCTTTTCCATGAATTTCTTGAAGATGAAACCCTTTTATAGGAACATATTTGCAAAAGCATCACAGTACACCCAGAACTGTCTGTAAATGACAGAAGACTTAAAAATGACTACGGTTAAAGATTTGATGAAAGTTCATAATAATGCAGTTGACAGCAAAATTAGTTATTTCTGAGATATACATTTTAAAGTAATAACTAGGATTATGACTTATAACATTATACCAGAACATATAAGATTTTTAGAAATTTCATGTAATGTCTGAAACATTTATATTAACATATTTCCATACAAATAACCCAATGAAAGTTTAGTATTAGTTGTTTTGTTTGTTTTTTTATACTGCAGGTTCTTATTAGTCATCAATTTTATACACATCAGTGTATACAAGTCAATCCCAATCGCCCAATTCAGCACACCACCATCCCCACCCACCGCAGTTTTCCCCCCTTGGTGTGCATATGTCTGTTCTCTACATCTGTGTCTCAACTTCTGCCCTGCAAACTGGCTCATCTGTACCATTTTTCTAGGTTCCAAACACATGCGTTAATATACGATATTTGTGTGTCTCTTTCTGACTTACTTCACTCTGTATGACAGTCTCTAGATCCATCCACATCTCAACAAATGACCCAATTTCGTTCCTTTTTATGGCTGAGTAATATTCCATTGTATATATGTACCACACCTTCTTTATCCATTCGTCTGTTGATGGGCATTTAGGTTGCTTCCATGACCTGGCTATTGTAAATAGTGCAGCAATGAACATTCGGGTGCATGTGTCATTTTGAATTACGGTTTTCTCTGGGTATATGCCCAGTAGTGGGATTGCTGGGTCATATGGTAATTCTATTTTTAGTTTTTTAAGGAACCTCCATATTGTTCTCCATAGTGGCTGTATCAATTTACATTCCCACCAACAGTGCAAGAGGTTTCCCTTTTCTCCACACCCTCTCCAGCATTTGTTGTTTGTAGATTTTCTGATGATGCCCATTCTAACTGGTGTGAGGTGATACCTCATTGTAGTTTTGATTTGCATTTCTCTAATAATTAATGATGTTGAGCATATTTTCATGTGCTTCGTGGCCGTCTGTATGTCTTCTTTGGAGAAATGTCTATTTAGATCTTCTGCCCATTTTTGGATTGGGTTGTTTGTTTCTTTAATATTGAGCTGCATGAGCTGTTTATATATTTTGGAGATTAATCCTTTGTCCGTTGATTCGTTTGCAAATATTTTCTCCCATTCTGAGGGTTGTCTTTTCGTCTTGCTTATGGTTTCCTTTGCTGTGCAAAAGCTTTGAAGTTTCATTAGGTCCCATTTGTTTATTTTTGTTTTTATTTCCATTACTCTAGGAGGTGGATCAAAAAAGATCTTGCTGTGATTTATGTCAAAGACTGTTCTTCCTATGTTTTCCTCTAAGAGTTTTACAGTGTCCGGTCTTACGTTTAGGTCTCGAATCCATTTTGAGTTTATTTTTGTGTATGGTGTTAGGGAGTGTTCTAATTTCATTCTTTTACATGTAGCTGTTGAGTTTTCCCAGCACCACTTATTGAAGAGACTGTCTTTTCTCCATTGTATATCCTTGCCTCCTTTGTCATAGATTAGTTGACCATAGGTACGTGGGTTTATCTCTGGGCTTTCTATACTGTTCCATTGATCTGTGTTTCTGTTTTTGTGCCAGTACCATATTGTCTTGATAACTGCAGCTTTGTAGTATAGTCTGAAGTCAGGGAGTCTGATTCCTCCAGCTCCGTTTTTTCCCCTCAAGACTGCTTTGGCTATTCGGGGTCTTTTGTGTCTCCATACAAATTTTAAGATTTTTTGTTCTAGCTCCATAAAAAATGCCATTGGTAATTTGATAGGGGTTGCATTGAATCTGTAGATTGCTTTGGGTAGTATAGTCATTTTCACAATACTGATTCTTCCAATCCAAGAACATGGTATATCTCTCCATCTGTTGGTATCATCTTTAATTTCTTTCATCAGTATCTTATAGTTTTCTGCCTACAGGTCTTTTGTCTCCCTAGGTAGGTTTGTTCCTAGGTATTTTATTCTTTTTGTTGCAATGGTAAATGGGAGTGTTTCATTAATTTCTCTTTCAGATTTTTCATCATTAGTGTATAGGAATGCAAGAGATTTCTGTGCATTAATTTTGTATTCTGCAACTTTACCAAATTCATTGATTAGCTCTAGTAGTTTTCTGGTGGCATCTTTAGGATTCTCTATATATAGTATCATGTCATCTGCAAACAGTGACAGCTTTACTTCTTCTTTTACAATTTGTATTCCTTTTATTTCTTTTTCTTCTCTGATTGCCGTGGCTAGGACTTCCAAAACTATGTTGAATAATAGTGGTGAGAGTGGACATCCTTGTCTTGTTCCTGATTCTAGAGGAAATGCTTTCAGTTTTTCACCATTGAGAATGATGTTTGCTGTGGGTTTGTCGTATATGGCCTTTATTATGTTGAGGTAGGTTCCCTCTGTGCCCACTTTCTGGAGAGTTTTTATCATAAATGGGTGTGGAATTTTGTCAGAAGCTTTTTCTCCATCAATTGAGATGATCATATGGTTTTTATTCTTCAGTTTGTTCATATGGTGTATCACATTGATTGATTTGCGTATATTGAAGAATCCTTGCATCCTTGGGATAAATCCCACTTGATCATGGTGTGTGGTCCTTTTAATGTGTTGTTGGATTCTGTTTGCTAGTATTTTGTTGAGGATTTTTGCATCTATATTCATCAGTGATATTGGTCTGTAATTTTCTTTTTTTGTAGTATCTTTGTCTGGTTTTGGTATCAGGGTGATGGTGGCCTCATAGAATGAGTTTGGGAGTGTTCCTTCCTCTGCAATTTTTTGGAAGAGTTTGAGAAGGATGGGTGTTAAGTCTTCTCTAAATGTTTGATGGAATTCACCTGTGAAGCCATCTGGTCCTGGACTTTTGTTTGTTGGAAGATTTTTAATCACAGTTTGAATTTCATTACTTGTGATTGGTCTGTTCATATTTTCTATTTCTTCCTGGTTCAGTCTTAGAAGGCTATACCTTTCTAAGAATTTGTCCATTTCTTCCAGGTTGTCCATTTTGTTGGCATAGAGTTGCTTGTAGTAGTCTCTTAGGATGCTTTGTATTTCTGCCGTGTCTGTTTTACCTTCTCCTTTTTCATTTCTAATTTTATTGGTTTGAGTCCTCTCCCTCTTTTTCTTGATGAGTCTGACTAATGGTTTATCAATTTTGTTTATCTTCTCAAAGAACCAGCTTTTAGTTTTATTGATCTTTGCTATTGTTTTCTTTGTTTCTATTTCATTTATTTCTTCTCTGATCTTTATGACTTCTTTCCTTCTGCTAACTTTGGGTTTTGTTTGTTCTTCTTTCTCTAGTTCCTTTAGGTGTATGGTTAGATTGTTTATTTGAGGTTTTTCTTGTTTCTTGAGGTAGACTTGTATAGCTATAAACTTCCCTCTTAGAACTGCTTTTGCTGCATCCCATAGTTTTTGGATCATCGTGTTTTCATTGTCATTTGTCTCTAGGTATTTTTTGATTTCCTCTTTGATTTCTTCAGTGATCTCTTGGTTATTTAGTAACATATTGTTTAGCCTCCATGTGTTTGTGTTTTTTACGTTTTTTTCCCTGTAATTCATTTCTAATCTCATAGCGTTGTGGTCAGAAAAGATGCTTGATATGATTTCAATTTTCTTAAATTTACTGAGGCTTGATTTGTGACCCAAGGTGTGATCTAGCCTGGAGAATGTTCCGTACGCAGTTGAGCAGAAAGTGTAATCTGCTGTTTTTGGATAGAATGTCCTATAAATATCAATTAAATCTATCTGGTCTATTGTGTCATTTAAAGCTTCTGTTTCTTTATTTATTTTCTTCTTGGATGATCTGTCCATTGGTGTAAGTGAGGTGTTAAAGTCCCCCACTATTATTGTGTTACTGTTGATTTCCGCTCTTTTTTTTTTTTAATTTTTTGTTTATTATTTATTTATTATGTTTTTATTTTTGGCTGTGTTGGGTCTTCGTTTCTGTGTGAGGGCTTTCTCCAGTTGCGGCGAGTGGGGGCCACTCTTCATCGTGGTGCGCGGGCCTCTCACTATCGCAGCCTCTCTTGTTGCGGAGCAGAGGCTCCAGACGCTCAGGCTCAGTAGTTGTGGCTCACGGGCCCAGCTGCTCCGCGGCATGTAGGATCCTCCCAGACCAGGGCTCGAACCCGTGTCCCCTGCATTGGCAGGCAGACTCCCAACCACTGCGCCACCAGGGAAGCCCCTCCGCTCTTATAGCTGTTAGCAGTTGCCTTATGTATTGAGGTGCTCCTATGTTGGGTGCATATGTATTTATAATTGTTATATCTTCTTCTTGGATTGATCCCTTGATCATTGTGTAGTGTCCTTCCTTGTGTCTTGTAACATTCTTTATTTTAAAGTCTGTTTTATCTGATATGAGTATTGCTACTCCAGCTTTGTTTTGATTTCCATTTGCATGGAATATCTTTTTCTATCCCCGCACTTTCAGTCTGTGTGTGTCCCTAGGTCTGAAGTGGGTCTCTTGTAGACAGCATATATATGGGTCTTGTTTTTGTATCCATTCAGCACACCTGTGTCTTTTGGTTGGAGCATTTAATCCATTCACGTTTAAGGTAATTATTGATATATATGTTCCTATGACCATTTTCTTAATTGTTTTGGGTTTGCTTTTGTAGGGCCTTTTCTTCTCGTGTTTCCCACTTAGAGAAGTTCCTTTAGCATTTGTTGTGGAGCTAGTTTGGTGGTGCTGAATTCTCTTAGCTTTTGCTTCTCTGTAAAGCTTTTGATTTCTCCATCGAATCTGAATGAGATCCTTGCTCGGTAGAGTAATCTTGGTTGTAGGTTCTTCCCTTTCATCACTTTAAGTATATCATGCCACTTCCTTCTGGCTTGTAGAGTTTCTGCTGAGAAATCAGCTGTTAACCTTATGGGCGTTCCCTTGTATGTTATTTGTTGTTTTTCCCTTGCTGCTTTCGATAATTTTTCTTTGTCTTTAATTTTTGCCATTTGATTACTATGTGTGTCGGCGTGTTTCTCCTTGGGTTTATCCTGTATGGGACTCTCTGCGCTTCTTGGACTTGGGTGGCTATTTCCTTTCCCATGTTAGGGAAGTTTTCGACTATAATCTCTTCAAATATTTTCTCTGGTCCTTTCTCTCTCTCTTCTCCTTCTGGGACCCCTATAATGCAAATGTTGTTGCGTTTAATGTTGTCCCAGAGGTGTCTAAGGCTGTCTTCATTTCTTTTCATTCTTTTTTCTTTATTCTGTTCTGCAGCAGTGAATTCTACCATTTTGTCTTCCAGGTCACTTATCCGTTCTCCTGCCTCAGTTATTCTGCTATTGATTCCTTCTAGTGTAGTTTTCATTTCAGTTTTTCTATTGTTCATCTTTGTTTGTTTGTTCTTTAATTCTTCTAGTTCTTTGTTAAACATTTCTTGCATCTTCTCAATCTTTGCCTCCATTCTTTTTCCGAGGTCCTGGATCATCTTCACTTCATTATTCTGAATTCTTTTTCTGGAAGGTTGCCTATCTCCACTTCATTTAGTTGTTTTTCTGGGGTTTTATCTTGTTCCTTCATCTGGTACATAGCCCTCTGCCTTTTCATCTTGTCTGTCTTTCTGTGAATGTGGTTTTTTTTCCACAGGCTGCAGGAATGTAGTTCTTCTTGCTTCTGCTGTCTGCCCTCAGGTGGATGAGGCTATCTAATAGGCTTGTGGAAGTTTCCTGATGGGAGGGACTGGTGGTGGGTAGAGATGACTGTTGCTCTGGTGGGCAGAGCTCAGTAAAACTTTAATCCGCTTGACTGTTGATGGGTGGGGCTGGGTTCCTTCCCTGTTGGTTTTTTGGCCTGAGGCAACCCAACACTGAAGCCTACCTGGGCTCTTTTGTGGGGCTAATGACAAACTCTGGGAGGGCTCACGCCAAGGAGTACTTTCCAGAACTTCTGCTGCCAGTGTCCTTGTCCCCATGGTGAGCCACAGCCACCCCCCACCTCTGCAGGAGACCTTCCAACACTAGCAGGTAGGTCTGGTTTAGTCTCCCCTGGGGTCACTGCTCCTTCCCCTGGGTCCCGATGCACACACTACTTTGTGTGTGCCCTCCAAGAGTGGAGTCTCTGTTTCCCCCAGTCCTGTCGAAGCCCTGCAATCAAATCCCACTAGCCTTCAAAGTCTGATTCTCTAGGAATTCCTCCTCCAGTTGCCAGACCCCCAGGCTGGGAAGCCTGACGTGGGGCTCAGAACCTTCACTCCAGTGGGTGGACTTCTGTGGTATAAGTGTTCTCCAGTGTGTGAGTCACCCACTTGGCAGTTATGGGATTTGATTTTACTGTGATTGCGCCCCTCCTACTGTCTCATTGTGGCTTCTCCTTTGTCTTTGGATGTGGGGTATCTTTTTTGGTGAGTACCAGTGTCTTCCTGTCGATGATTGTCCAGCAGATAGTTGTGATTCTGGTGTTCTCACAAGAGGGAGTGAGAGCACGTCCTTCTACTCTGCCATCTTGGTTCCTCCCGACAACAGAGTATCTTGATATTCTACAGAACAGCTGGTGACTCACCCTAAGACATTTCCAGGGTTGCAAAGGCCCAACATTTTAATGAGGCAGAAGGTTGGGATTGGAAAATATGCAGAAAATAAGTCTGATAACACTTCTTAACAATTTCATAGAAAAACCCTTATGTTTCCAGTGGTCTCTTTTTAGGTCCCCTCCTAAGCAGTTGGTTGTGTATCAGTTTGGAAAGGGCAGTAGTCTTTGTGATTAATGTCCAGGATTATGGCTACCCCAAGACATGGCAGTGATATAGGTACAGTTGTCAGTCAACAGAGTTCTCCCACCTCCTGTCTCTGGCCAACTTACATACTCCTCCCCTTCCCCTTCAGCCTGTTCTAATAGAGTGCCCTCCTGCTACCCTCTTCCTACCCTGGCCCCCCCCTCACATATATATGTATAACTTTCTAATCAGGTCCCATACCCTGGGGCCCTGTTCTTTAATTTCCAAGATAATCAGTTAATCATTTAAGGTCTTATCTTAAATGCTTTATAATTGTTTATTAACCTTTGCTGAGGATTATGCTTTGCCAGCATCAAGTGCTTTATTGTAGTTTTCTATCTTCTGGGAAATAGGGGAAAAACTATCAAGTAAGCAAACCTGGTTTGCTGATTTTAGCTTCACATTCTTGTAGACACCAGCTCTGGTTCCTAAGCTTTCCCTCCCAGGGATCTTGAACCTTCTTTCCTCCAATTAAATATATCTCTTTATCCAGTTCCCTTCAGAAGGAGTCAGCTGACCTACTAAGTTGTTGAAGGGTGTTAAAAATATTATCCTCCTACCCCAAAGTAACATGATCATTTTAATGGAGACATCTTTTTTTTTCCTTTTTTTAGATTTAATCCTCACAAAACCCCTTTCAGATAGGTACTGTTAACATCCTTATTTCAAACATGCTCTGTGCCTCATTGCCAGTAAGTAGCAGAGCCTGGGTTTGAAACCAGGAAGTATAGCTCCAGAATTAATGGAGACATCTTAAGCCCAGCCCACCTCCTTGATGCTGAGACCCTGAGACCAAGACAGACTAAGAGAGAAGACTCTCTGTACCACCAGGGCTTCATAGTATACCTGGATCTTCAAAGCGTTCTTGTCCTGCAGAATCTGCCTCATTTGTGACTTAATATTTAAGATGTGGCGAAGGAGAAATGGAGTGTGAGAAAAAGCAGTGTTGTGTCCATTTATGTGGAATAAAAGATGTATAACAGGGGCTTCCCTGGTGGCGCAGTGGTTGAGAATCTGCCTGCCAATGCAGGAGACACGGGTTCGAGCCCTGGTCTGGGAAGATCCCACATGCCGCGGAGCAACTAGGCCCGTGAGCCACAATTACTGAGCCTGCGCGTCTGGAGCCTGTGCTCCGCAACAAGAGAGGCCGCGATAATAAGAGGCCTGTGCGCCGCGATGAAGAGTGGCCCCCACTTGCCGCAACTAGAGAAAAGCCCTTGCACAGAAACGAAGACCAAACACAGCCATAAATAAATAAATAAATAAATAAACTTTTAAAAAAAAGAAAAAAAAAAAGATGTATAACAGGAAGAAATTTGGCTTGGATAAGAGTGGGCCTAGAAGGTATGTCTGCTCATTGGAACCTCTCTGAGCATAAATCTTGAAGCATTATAGAGGAAGCAGGTGTCTTGTTCTGCTCAGGTTGTCATAACAAAATACCATAGACTGGGTGGCTAAACAACAGAAATTTATTTGTGCTGGCCAATTTATTTTCTGGCGAGGACTCCGTTCCTGACTTGCAGATGGCCACCTTTTTGCTTTGTCCTCACATGGTGGAGAGAGAGTGACCACTCTGGTGTCTCTTCTTATAAGAACGCTAATCCTATTGGATTAGGGCCCTGCCCTTATGACCTCATTAAACCTTAATTACTTCCTTACTATAAATATAGTCACATTAAGGTTTAGGGGTTCAACATATGAATTTGGTGGGGGGTGTGGGGGAGGGACACAGTTCAGCACATTAGCAGCAGGGAAGGCTTAATCCAGACCCCTTGCTCTGTGCCCAGAAAGTTGGGGGCATGTCCTCCAGTGGTAGAGCCAGCATTCTACTATTTTGGAAGCAGGGATTAGAGGCAGGGGTGAGGCTTATAAATCTCTGCTAGGAGCTGAAGGGCACCCTGGGTACATGTAGTGATACAGTATTTAGTGTTCGCTTCACACATTCTGCTGCCTATCTCTCAGCATCAGAAGTTCGTTTGCTCAGAAGCTCTAACACCTGTGGCCCACAGGTCCACAGCCTGGGGCCAATAGGTGTTCAATTTTAGGGTCTTGAGAAGGACTCCCTGGCCTCCAATATTCATTTAGTCAACAACTAAAGAGCCAGGCAATGATCTAGGCACTGGGGAAATAATCCTGAATCAGACAAAGTCTACCTCCCTCATTTGCTCACCAATTCTTCAAAGCCCTTTACAGAGCACAGAAACTACATGGTTACTTCCTGACTCTGGTTCCCAGGGAAGCAGCCAATCTCAGATCTTTTCCTGAGGACAGATTTTGATCAGGCTGGAGAGGAGGAAGACAGAGGATGGAGAAAAGGAAAAAGAGAGAGGGGGCTTTACCTCCAAAGACTCTCTTTGCTGGCTTCCTGTTTATCTGTGCTGTCCTTAGTGCATGTCTCAGACATGGCCCCTCCTCTCTTCGCCCCTGTCTGACCCAGGTTGGACCCTATTTCCCTCTACTCTCAGGTGATATGGACAATGGTTTCCTTGGAAAGGCTTGCAGAGGTGGAGAGGAGAGGAGTGAAGCGAGGAGATGGTAGCAACCACTCTGTTCCATCTTTCTCACAGGCAGCTCCCACTCTTTTAGGCCATGGAGTCAACAGGACTGGAAAAGTTCTTGAGAACTTGATGACGTATAGACTGAATCACAGGCGGAGTTTGCAGACTTCAAAGCTAGTGCAGCCCGGCTGCCCTTCCCTACTGTCAGAATTGCCTTAATTCCTTTCAGGAGAATGCCATTATACTTATCTTCGTTGCAACACTGCTTGTGGAAGGCTTTATCAGTAACTGGAGCAGCTTCCTGAGGAGATGTGAACTGAGGGGTGAATCAGTGCTCCAGCTACAATGCCCCTATCAGCACCCTCTGATTAGGGGAGACAAGGCAATTTTGGGACCTACCGATTGGGAGTTTGTGATTCTCCTTGAGAAATACCCAACTGTCTGGATTCAAAACTAAGATTTCCACTTAACAGAAGTTGGGCAAGTTGTTTAACCTCTCTAAGTCCTGGTTTTTATAAAATAGGGGTTTTAAAAAGCAGTAACTATTGGACTTCCCTGGTGGCACAGTGGTTAAGAATCCACCTGCCAATGCAGGGGACACAGGTTCAAGCCCTGGTGGGGGAAGATCCCTCATGCCATGGAGCAACTAAGCCTGTGTGTCACAACTACTGAAGCCCGCGTGCCTAGAGCCCGTGCTCCACAACAAGAGAAGCCACCGCAATGAGAAGTCCGCGCACTGTAACGAAGAGTAGCCCCCACAGCTCGCGGCAACTGGAGAAAGCCCACGTGCAGCAACGAAGACCCAACACAGCCAAAAATAAATAACTAAATTTATTTTTTAAAAAAGCAGTAATTATCTTGGAGGGGGTTGGGAGGATTCAGTGAGATAATGCATGAAAGGCCCTTGGCTCAGAGCTTGGAACCTAGTAAGCTCTCCATAAAGGTTAGCTATTTTTATTAATAATAACTGAGTTTTTGGTAATCACATTAGGACATGCTTTGTGTGAGCCTTTTCTCTCTCCCCCTAAAGGCCTCTGTCAGGTTCCACTGAGCTCATTCAGTGCTCTGACGTGGAGCTTGACAAAACCTCATCAGTGTCTGGACTGGGCCCGTGGTGCCTGGGTGCCAAGCTTAAGCAAGACCTCCCAGGCAGTCACCACTAAGGCTGCATTCTCCTATTATGAAGATAGGGGATATACACTGATTCTTGCCATACTATTTCAAAGAGTTATTGCCAGGATCCAGTGTGTCAATGTACAGGAATGTAATTCATGCAAGAAAAAAAGCCATACAGATTCAGTGCAACACCTTGTCATAGTTCCTATCCCAAAGAGGTTACAATACAGCTAAGGGGATATAACTTAAACCAAGTGATAACAGTATACATGTGACTGAAGTGTTAGCCACTTGGATGTCCCCAAAGTCCTCTGGCCTACTGGGAACCCCCATCCTTCAATATTTAAATAAAATTGTCTTGAACCCGCATCTCCTGTAGAGTGAGAATAATCACCATCATTCCCAATCTTTCTGAGAATTCTTGGGGCCCCTCTCCTTGTTGTCTCTGGCTCTGTTTGAACACTTCTGCTGAATTTTCTAACTTTGCTGGATGGGCTGCCTTTTTTTTTTTCAATATCATATCCCTGCCCCCACCTCCACCCCAGCAGCCCTGAACACCATCTGGCTTCCTGAATTCTCCAAGCATCACTGGCACTGAGCTGTATGTGTAGCAGATTTTACTGAAGACTTGAGGGAAGGAAGGTGAAGTTCTAGCTCAGTACAGCAAATGTTAAATGTCCCTTTCCCTAATTGCCCCTGAAAAGACCTCACTGGCCCGCTTTTTATGTAGAGACCCAGCAACCACCCTATTGCTCCATTTCCTTCTTCTCCTGCCATCTTCTACCTGCTCCTCCTAGGTTCAATAATTCATGCTATATTACTTATGTAGGACAAAATAGACACACCATCTATTGAATGCTTACTTTGTACCAGGTACTATGCTAAGTGCTTTTACGTTTCTCAAATAACACGCGTTCTCACTTTCCTTTGCTCCATGGAGCTTCTGACTCCAAATCTTTCTAATCCTGCCTTAAAAGTAAAACAAAACAAAACAAACAAACAAAAACCCACCCACCAAAAAACCAAAAACCAAAAAACCATACACACAAAAACCCAAAGAGACAAACCCTGAAGTGGTTAATAACAAATAGTTTGGCCAAGGATTACTTTCTTATTACTTGTTTTCCAAACAAGGATAGACTTTTACCAATGGGATATAGTTAGAGCATCTAGGGGGAGGGTCAGGAGTGAGAAACCAACACCAACTTTCCTAGACTTTGTCCACCTCACAATTTAGCCATGGAAAATAATTGGCCAACTATAAATCAATAAGGAATACTAGAGGTCAGACTTTTCTAATCAAAACCCAAGCTAAAAGTCTCCCAAGAAGTTCAGCAAATAGAGAATAAAGGTTCTAGTCATAGTCCTGTAAGACTAATTGTGGGAGGTAGTTGTTAACGCTGAATCTCTGGAACACATGAGCGTGCTCACAGGGCCTCGCTGGGTTCTCCACAAGCATCATCCATTCGCATCATAAAGCCTTGACTGCTCATCTACCTGCTCCGTGACAAACACGCCCTGAGCACTGTCTGCCTCAGTCTCCAGCTCCACTCTGCAAGGACTGAGGAGGCCCCCGCAGGCATTCCCGAGGCTGTTTGAGTTCTCTCTATCACAGCTTTCTCAGGCAAAGCACTGCAAGGTATAAGTAGGAGAGGTGGGAAACAGAGAGGAAGGGGTTTGAGAGAGAGAGAGAGAGGAAAGAGGAAGGGAGGTAGAGTCAGAGAGATAGAGAAATTACAAACAGGATGTCGGGAAAGAATCTTTAGGAATAAGATTCCTTAACACCAGGGCGGAGAGCTTATAATTCCTTAGGATTTAACCATATTTTCACTCTGCTTTCTGTAGTGAGATAACATGTGGTTGATCTTTCAATTAAGTATTTCTAGAAACTCTTTACTGAAAAAGCAGGTTATCCAGCACTTGGTCATTGAATTGGCCAAGACTAGTGCTGCGGAACGGAAGGGTATTTATCACCTCCCTCCTCTATTTCCACGCCCTCCACACATTCAGTGTCTCACTACTCTGAAAGGAACCCGTGTGGGAGACAAAGCTACAGAGAAAAAGACCTTAAATTTCTCATAGGCAAAATTTTAAAAAGCAGCAGAATTCCATGAAAAATGGCAAACATTTCAAAAAATAAATCATAGTTGGATGTGTAAGACATTAAAAAATAAGGGGGTGGGCTTCCCTGGTGGCACAGTGGTTGAGAATCTGCCTGCCAATGCAGGGGACACGGGTTCATGCCCTGGTCTGGGAAGATCCCACATGCCGCGGAGCACCTGGGTCCGTGAGCCACAACTACTGAGCCTGCGCGTCTGGAGCCTGTGCTCCACAACAAGAGAGGCCGCGATAGTGAGAGGCCCACGCATTGCGATGAAGAGTGGCCCGCGCTTGCCGCAACTAGAGAAAGCCCTCGCACGGAAACGAAGACCCAACACAGCCAATAATAAATAAATTAAAAATAAATAAATAAATAAGGGGGTGCTTGGAAAACACTAGTCATCACCACCCCTTTAAACTTGCCTTTGTTTTTTTTTTTTAACTTTTAATTTTATATTGGGGTATAGCCGATTAACAATGTTGTGATAGTTTCAGGTACACAGCAAAGCGACTCAGCCATACATATACATGTATCCATTCTCCCCCAAACTCCCAACCAGGGCGTCCCATCCAGCCTCCCCTCCCATCCAGGCTGCCACGTAACATTGAGCAGAGTTCCCTGTGCTATACAGTAGGTCCTTGTTGAAAGCAAATTTTTTTTTTGGCCATGCCACACAGCATGCAGGATCTTAGTTCCCTGACTGAGGATTGAACCCCTACCCTCTGCAATGGAAGCACGGAGTCTTAACCACTGGACCACCAGGCACCAGGGAAGTCCCAATAAGATCTTTTTTTTTTTTTTTTTTCCTTTGGTCACACTGTGCGGCCTGCGGGATCTTAGTTACCCAACCAGGGATTAAACCCACACCCCCTGCACTGGGAGCGTGGAGTCTTAACCACTGGACCGCCAGGGAAGTCCCTAAACCTGCCTTTTTATTTTGGCCATACTGCAGGGCATGTGGGATCTTAGTTCCCCAAACAGGGATCAAACCCCATGCCCCCTGCATTGGAAGCGTGGAGTATTAACCACTGGACTGCTAAGGAAGTCCCTAAACCTGCCATTTTAACTGTCCCCAGTAATTCACATGGCCTGGTGTTCAGGGTCAACCCTTTTAAAACTTGTGACATTGAAGAAGTGGATCTTTAGATGCTTTCCTTTGCCCCCTACTCCATGTCTTGTTTTCTCCTTCACAAGGTCTTCTCTCTGGTGAGAGGGAACAAAGGTCCTAGCTCTAACTCAAGCTCTATACCTGGCTCTAACACATGCCTACTTCTACACAGGGCCAAGTGAGGAAAGCACCACTGGGGGGACAGAAGGAGAAAAGTAAGTAAAAGGAATGCTTTACCTAGTGGGTAACAGAGGGGATTTGGGAGGAGATGGCATCTGAGAAGATAACTGTAATTTTGTGTTTAGAACAATTAGTGCTGAGACATCAGTGGATCTTCTAAGTGGAAAGGTTTTTGGGAAGACAGGAGAATGAGGGGAGACTTCTCAAGGTGACCGTTAGAGAGAGGGACTGGATGTCATCTCCATGAAGTGGAAGGTGTGTAATAGGCTGTCGGGTTCACTGAGGGCCTGAGTGCACCACCAGCAGAGCACAGGGTCCTTACACCATGCTCACCAGGCAGCTGCTTGCAGCTTGATAACGGGCGTTACCCACAGTCAGTTCAGTTGTGGTTAATAGGAAGATCTTAAAGGTCCATTTTGCTCTAAAAATCTATAAGATTCTACAAGATAACCTGCTCCACCCCTCCAGACAGCAGCTATTTTATGACCCTGGCTGGCACCAAGGCCAGATGGAATTGAGCAAGGGAGGAATGGGAGGGCCTAGAAGTTCTTCTCCTTGGAACTTTGATTTCTTCAATCACCCTCTTGAAAGCAGGATAATTTCCAAATCTGTTCTCTTCATTAGGTGGTAACAAGATAATATAATACTATATCCACTTAACATTAGCTCAGCCAATGATTAGAAAGTTGAATTTTCAGTTTGTTGGTTCTCTGCCTTTCCTCTAAATATAATTTCTTCATTTTAAACAAATTTTCTGCATTTTCTCGAAAGGTTGCTAAATGACATTAGCACAGCATGAACCCTGGCAGATCTATCCTTAGAGCTCAAGAAGGGATAACCCACGTGGGAAGATGTTAGCTCTTAAACTAATGCTATTTTGTTACAGCCAACTACCATTCTATTTACAAAATGACAGGCAACATTTTTTTATATAGATGTCTGCTCCACCTCTACCCCTCCGCTCAGCCCTCCAGTGTAATCTGCTATTGTTTGCAGCTACCGCTTTAGATCTGGAAGTCCTGGAAGGTAGAAGTGAAGACTTTTTAATTGTATCCATTCCTGCTATAGAACCCAATACTTGTCTTCACAGGCCTTTGTTAAAATGCCTCTTCCCAGAGGACAGGACCCTTGTCTGTGTGGGTCACAACTGTATGCTCAGCATCTAAGGCTGCATCCAGCACAATTAGTAGGCACTCAGATATTACTTAGAGAGTTCCACTTCTGGCCAAGATGGAGTAACAGGGACCAGACTTACTGTCTCATTCTAAACAACTAAAAAGTCCTGACCAAATATATGGAACAATGATTTTCAGATGTTGGACAACAGGCAGCACAGGATGGTGATCCTTGAAAGAAGGGTGATAAAATGAACCCTATGATTGTCTCAGCTTACTGCCTGGAGAGAGTTTCCAGGCCGTAGCTCAGAGAAGTGCGAAAGGGCCCAGTGATCTCGTGGAGTTCAGAGTTCAGTTCAAGGTGGCTGGAATTCACAGGGCAGAGTACTGAGGAGGAGAGAGTAATAGAAAGCTGATGAGGACATGCATGTGAGGAAACCAATGAGGCCTGAGAAAGATGAACTGGAAAAGAGCAGGCAGAAAAATCCTCAGAGCTCACGTAGAACTGGGAAACTATTAACCCAAGTGGAAAGACCTCCTAATCCTTGGGGCAGTGAGTAGAGTTCTCAGAAAAGGACTGCCTCATAGAGCCAAATTAGTCCTAGTTTAAAGGCTGTTTTGTTTTTGTTTTGGCCACGCAGCATGTGGGATCTTAGTTCCATGTGGGATCTTAGTTCCCTGACCAGGGATTGAACCCACACCCCCTGCAGTGGACATGCAGAGTCTTAACTGCCAGAGAAGTCCCTTTAAAAGCTGTTTTGGACCTATATAACAACCCAGAAAAAAACAAGACTTGCTAGATTCAAGCTGTTTCCAAGTAATAACTTAGCTACATCCTAGAATGAAGTCCAAAAATATTTAAAGGAATACAGAAAATACAACACCCAACTATGTAAAACTCATATTAACTGTCATCTGACTTTAAAGTACCATCTTACTTTAAAAAAATTTTAATTTACTTTATGTAATAAAGCATAAAAATAAGGCTCATAACAAGGGGGAAAATCAATCAATAGAAAAAACACAGAAATGACCCATGATAGATTTAGAGGACAAAATCATTAAAACAAGTATTTTAATACATCCCATATGTATTAAAATATGTTCAAGAAGGTAGAGAAAGTAATGAGCTTAATGAGGAGAGAAATAGAAGATATTAAAAAAAAAGAAATTATAAAAAAGATATAAGTTTGAAATTAAACTTCTAGAGATAAAAAGTACACTATCTGAAATGAAAAGTACACTGGATGGGATTAATAGCAGTTTACACACTGAGGATGAAAAGATTAGTGAACTTGAAGACATAGCAATAGAAACTATCTGAAATGAAACAGAGGAGAGAGAGAGAGAGAACACTGTATTAGAGATCTGTGGAATATCTTCAAGGGCCTGATGTATATCTAATTGGAGTCCCAGAAAGAGAGAATAGATGGTGGAGACAGAAAAGTATTTGAAGGTACACTATTTTAAAAATTGTATGGTAAAGTATCTTTCATTAAAATTCATTTTTTTGGTACATAGAAATATAGTTGATTTTTGTATTTTGTTTTTGCATACTCTTGTAGAGATCATTCCCACCAGCAGTGTATGAGAATTCCAGTTGCTCTGCAAACTCATCAGTACTTGGTATTGTCATTTTTTTCTTTTTAAAAAAAATTTATTTATTTTATTTTTGGCTGTGTTGGGTCTTCGTAGCTGCACACGGGCTTTCTCTAGTTGTGGTGAGCCAGGGCTACTCTTTGTTGCAGTATGCAGGCTTTTCATTGCCGTGGCTTCTCTTGTTGCGGAGCATGGGCTCTAGGTGCACAAGCTTCAGTAGTTGTGGCTTGCGGGTTCTAGAGCGCAGGCTCAGTAGTTGTGGCGCATGGGCTTAGTTGCTCTGTGGCATGTGGGATCATCCCAGACCAGGGCTCAAACCCGTGTCCCCTTTATTGGCAGGCGGATTCTTAACCACTGTGACACCAGGGAAGCCCCATTTTTTTCTTTACTTTCTTTCTTTTCCTTTTCTTCTCTCTCTCTCTCTTTTTTTTTAGTTTTAGCCATTCTAATGGGTGTATAGTTGTATCTCATTGTGGTTTTAATTTGCCTTTTCCTGGTGACTGATGATGTAGCATCTTTCCATATGCTTTTTTGCCATCTGATATTTTCTTTGGTGAAATATCTAAGTCTTTTGCCCATTTATCAAGTTGTTTGGTTGTTTTTTTCTTAATATTCAGTTTTGAGAGTTTTAAATATATGCTGGATATAAGTTCATTATCAGATATGGAATTTGCAAATGTTTTCTACCTATTTGTGGTGTATCTTTTCATTCTCTTTATAGTGTCTTTTGAAGAACAGAGGTTCTTTTTTTTTTTTTTTTTTTTAGAGAGAGAAAGCCTTATTTATTTATTTATCTATTTATGGCTGTGTTGGGTCTCCGTTTCTGTGCGAGGGCTTTCTCTAGTTGTGGCAAGCGGGAGCCACTCTTCATTGCGGTGCGTGGGCCTCTCACCATCGCAGCCTCTCTTGGTGCGGAGCACAGGCTCCAGATGCGCAGGCTCAGTAATTGTGGCTCACGGGCCCAGCTGCTCCGCGGCATGTGGGATCCTCCCAGACCAGGGCTCGAACCTGTGTCCCCTGCGTTGGCAGGCAGACTCTCAACCACTGCGCCACCAGGGAAGCCCCAGAGGTTCTTAATTTTGATGAAATCCACCTTATTAATTTTTCTTTTATGGATTGTGCTTTTGACATTATATGTAAACATTTTTTGCCTAATCCAAGATCACAATGGTTTGCTCTTATTTTTTTTTTCCTAGAAGCTTTATAGTTTCTGATTTTGGATTTCGGTCTATGATCCATTTTGAGTTGCTTTTAAAATAGGGCACAAGTTATGAATTGACATTAATTTTTCTTTTTTGCATATGGATACCTAATTGTCCTGGTGCCATTTGTTGAAAACATTATCCTTTTTACATTGCGTTGCCTTTACAACATTGTGGAAAATCAATTCACCATATATTTGTGGGTCCATTTCTGGACTCGTTATTCCATTGAACTATGTGTCAGTGCTTTCCCTGATACCACACTGTCTTAATTACTGTCTATTTATAATGAGCCTTTGCCTTAATCTTCTCAGGCTGCCATAACAAAATGCCATAGACTGGGTGGCTTAAACAAGAAATTTATATTCTCATAGTTCTGGAGGCTAGAAGTTTGAGATCAGGATGCTAGCATGATCAGGTTATGGTGAGAGTTTTCTACCTGGCTTGCAATCTGCCGTGTTCTTACTGCATCCTCACATGGCCTTTGTGCTTACACAGAAAGAGATACTTCTCTTTTTTCCTCGTTTTATAAGACCACTAATCCCATCACGAAGACAGCACTCTCATGACCTAATCTAACCCTAACTACTTCACCAAGGCCCCATTTCCAAATACCATCATATTGGAACTTATGGTTTTGACATATGAATTTTGGAGGGACACAGTCAATCCATAACAACCTTGAAAACAAGTACTATGAATCTTCCCATCTTGTTCTTCTTTTTCAAAATTGTGTTGACTATGCTAGTTCCTTTGACTCTCCATATAATTTTAAAATCAGTTTGTCAATTTTTATTTAAAATCTTTGGGAAGAATTGACATTTTAACAGTATTGAGTCTTTTAATTCATGAACATGGAATATGTCTCCAATTATTTGTTTTCTTTGATCTCGTTCACCAGGGTTCTATAGTTTTCAGCATACAGGATGGGGGTGGGGGTGGGAGGGAGGTCCAAGAGGGAGGGGATATAGGTATACATATAGCTGATTCACTTCACTGTACAGCAGAAACTAACACAACATTGTAAAGCAATTTTACTCCAATAAAAATATAAATAAATAAAAATAAAGTAAAATAAAATAAAATAAACCTAAGTATTTCACGTTTTTTGGTGCTCTTGTAAATGGTACTCTTTTTAAAATTCAGTTTCCAATTGTTCATTGCTGGAATGTAGAAATACAGTAGATTTTATTTATTGATCTTGTATCCTGTAGCCTAATTAAACTCGCTTATAAGTTCTGGTTGTTTTTGTTTTGTTTGTAGATATTTTGAGATTTTCTATGTAGAAAAGTATATTGTCTGTGAGTAGAGATAATTTTCTTTCTTCTTTCCAATCTGTATGTCTTTTAGGTCTTTTCTTGTCTTATTGTACTCTCTAGACCTCCAGTATGCTGTTAAATGGCAGTGGTGAGAGCATTCTTGTTCCTGATCTTAGGGAGAAAACGTTTATTTAGTTTTTCATGATCAAAAATGATGCTAGTTGTAGGGTTTTTTGTTTACCTTCTTTATCAGATTGAAAAAGTTGCCTCTATTCCTAGTTTGCTATAAGTTTTTATCATAAACAAATATAGAACTTTGTTAAATCCTTTTTCTGCATCTACCGGGGTAATAATGTGGCTTTTCATTTTTAGTCTGTTGATGTGGTAAATTAGATTGATTTTCAAATGTTGACTAGCCTTTCATTCCTGGGATAACTTCCACTTTGTTATTATACATTATTCTTTTTACGTATTGCTGGATTTGATTTACTAGTGTTATGTTGAGGATTTTTTTCATGTTACGTTCATGTGGAATGTTGATCTGTAGTTTTTTTTTATGTTACCATCTGGTTTTTGTATCAGGGTATTGCTGGCCTCCTAAATGAGTCATCAGTGTTCCCTCCTCTTTTACAGTCTGGAAGAGTTTATGAAAACTGGTATTATTTCTTCCTTATGCCCTCTGAAAAAAAATGCACAACCTAAAAGTTGAGAGTTATGTTTTGTTCGGCGGACTTTCTTAGGACTTCAAGCCCAGGAGGCAGGATCTCAATTAACTCTGAGAAACTGCTCCGAGAGGGTGAGGGGGGAGCTCAGATATGTAGGAGTTTTGCAACAAAGGGCAGGTAGTCGGAAGTCAAAAGATTATTGTTAATTAAAGAAAACCAGATATCTCAAGTTAAGGAATTTAGCGCTTTTCTATGGGAATATGCAAGAGTCCTGGCTCTCTGAAATCATTCCTTTGATATGCACCTCAGCTATCTGGGGCCAGTATCCTGTATGTTCTCATCCTGAGTTCCCTCAGGGCTTACGAGCTCATCATTGGAGGTGGCTGCAATCGCTGATGACTGTGCATTCCTTTGTTTACAGATGTGGCAGGCAATATTTTATTTCTCACTTAGATATTTGGTAGAATTTTAATATTTGAAGACATCCGGGCCTAAGTTTTCTGTGTTGGAAGGTTTTTAAGTGTACATTCTTTAATAGATATAAGACTATGCTGATAATCTACTTCTTCTGAAGTGAGCTTTGGCAGTTTTGAGTCTCATGGAATTTGTTTCATTTAAATATTTGAATTTGTGAGCATAGAGTTGTTTTTATTATTCCCTTATTATCTTTTTAATGTATGTAGGAACTATAGTGGTGTCCCCTCTTACTCCTGATATTTGTAACTTGTTTCTTCTCTTTTTTTCCTTCACCATTCTAGCTAGATACTTATCAATTTAATTGTACTTTTCAAAGAATCAAGCTTTTCATTTCATTGATCTTCTTTATATTTTTTTTTCTCCTGGTCTCACTTTCCTTGTTTTCTGCTCTTAATTATTTCCTTCAGTCTGTGTCGGGTTTGATTTACTCTTCTATTTCCAGTTTCTTAAGGTGACGTTTTAGATAATTGATTTTAGACCTTGTTGTGGGTTTGTTTTCTAGTATAAGTACTGCTTCAGTTGCATCTCATAGATTTTGATTTAAGATTTTTTTTTTTGATGTGGACCATTTTTAAAGTGTTTATTGAATTTGTTACAATATTGCTTCTGTTTTATGTTTTGGTTTTTTGGCTGTGAGGCATGTGGGATCCTAGCTCCCCGACAAGGGATCAAACCTGCACCCCCTGCATTGGAAGGTGAAGTCTTAACCACTGGACTGCCAGGGAAGTCCCCCCCCCCATAGATTTTTATTTTATTTATTTATTTATCTTTAAATTTATTTATTTATTTATTTGGTTGTGCTGGGTCTTAGTTGCGGCAAGTGGGCTCCTTTGTTGTGGCATGAGGACTCCTTAGTTTCGTCATGTGAACTCTTAGTTGTGGCATGCATTTGGGATCTCGTTCCCTGACTGGGGATCGAACCGAGGCCCCCTGCATCAGGAGCACGGAGTCTTAATCACTGCCCCACCAGGGAAGTCCGGGATTTTGATATTTTAAAATTTTGATCAATTAAAATGTTTCTAATTTACCTTGTGACTTCTTCTTTGAGTCATGGGTTATTTACAACTATCTTGTCTAATTTCCAAATATTTGGGGACTTTCAAGGTATCTTTTTGTTAAACATTCCTAGTTTAACTCCTTAATTGCCTTAGAACATATTTTGTATGATTTCAATTATTTTAAATATTCCAAGGTTTTTTTTTTCCCCCTAGAATATGGTCTGCCTTGGTGAATATTCTGTATACTCCTAAAGTCAATGTATATTCTGCACTTGTCAGGTGAAATGTTTAAATATGTCAGGTCAAGTAAATTAATGATGTTGTTTAGATCTTCTGTTTTCTCATATTTTTTTCTATTTATGCTATCAATTATTGAGAGAAGAGTATTAAACTCTCCAGCCATAGTTTTGTACTTGCCTATTTCTCCTTTCACTTTTATCCATTTTTGCCTTGTATCCTTTGAAGCTACATTATTTAGTCCATATGAAACAGGAGGGAAGGGGGCAGGGCACAACCTTTAAAAGAATGACATAGCTGTTGAAGATGTGACATAAACTGGTTAGAACCAACTAGGTCCAAGATGGTGGAAGATTCAACTTCCAGTGGACCTTGAGCCTCATTATACACTCATTGTAATACATTAACATGCTAAATGACACACCTACCAGCACCAAGACAGTTCCAAGGCTGACCATAAAAGGCCGAAAAGTGGGTGGTGGCTCAATTCCTGGAAATATCCGCCCCTTCCCCAAAATAGTTGCAATAATCTTCCCACTCATTAGCCTATGAAATTACCCAGCCCATAAAAACTAACCACCCCATATTTGGGGCCCTCTCGCCTTCTGAGATGACCCACACTCTGTCTGTGGAGTGTGTTTCTCCCAAAGCCATTCTTGCCTTTTGAGAGGGACTGTATTCTGTCTATGGAATGTGTATCTCTCTAAATAAATCCACTTCTTACCTACCACTTTGTCTCTCACTGAATTCTTTGTGTGATGAGACATAAAGAACCTGAGCTTCGTTAAGTCTTGAGACCAGGTGTGTGACCTCAATTAAAAGACAGTGTGGGGCTTCCCTGGTGGCGCAGTGGTTGGGAGTCTGCCTGCTAATGCAGGGGACACGGGTTCGGGCCCTGGTCTGGGAAGATCCCGCATGCCACGGAGCAGCTGGGCCCGTGAGCCACGGCTACTGAGCCTACGCGTCTGGAGCCTGTGCCCTGCGACGGGAGGGGCCGCGATAGTGAAAGGCCCGCGCACCGCGATGAAGAGCGGTCCCCGCACCGCGATGAAGAGTGGCCCCCACTTGCCTCAACTAGAGAAAGCCCTCGCATGAACCGAAGACCCAACACAGCCAAAAATAAAATAAAATAAATAAATAAAGTAGCTATAAAAAAGAAAAGTGCTTTAAAAAAAAAAAAAAAAAAAGAGGGTTGGTCTTATATATCCTCATATTAGAAAAAATAAAAAAAAATAAAAAAAAAAATAAAAGACAGTGTGTTCAAGTCCCCATCTGAGTTGTGTGGTTTCACATACACATTTAGGATTGTGATATAGTCTTGGTGAACTGACTCCTTTCCATTAATGTAATGTTCCTTTTTATCTCTGGCAATATTCTTTGTTCTGAAGTCTACCTTTCTAATATTAATATAGACACTCTAGCCTTTTTTTTTGGTATTAACATGATATGTCTTTTCCCATCCTTTTACTTTTATTCTGTGTTTTTATATTTAAAATGGATTCCTATAGACAGCATATAGTTGGGTCTTGCTTTTTTTTTTTTTAAATCCAATCCGACAATCTCTGTATTTTTTGGTATGTGTAAACTATTTATATAACGATTGACATGTGTTGACTGAAAAAAAATGCACAACCCAAAAGTTGAAAATTATGATTTATTCGGTAGACTTACTGAGGATATAAGCCCAGGATAATACAGCTTCTCAGATAGCTTTGAGGGATTGTTCCGAAGAGGTAAGGGAAGAGCCCGGATGTATAGGAGTTTTTGAAAAAGAAAAAAAAAAAAAGAAAAAACAGGTAGTCAGAACATCAAAAGATTACTGCTAATTAAAGAAAGCCAGACTTTGAATGTAGCACTTTTCTATGTATGGGAAGATGCAAGAGTCTGGGCTTATTGAAATTATTCCTTTGATATGCACCGTAACTATCTAGAGCCAGTATCCTGTTCTTTCTCTGTCTTGAATCCCCTCAGGGTGCGCCGCTGGGGTGGTTGCAGGGGCTGATGGCTTGAGGCCTCAACATCCTTTGTTTACTGACATGGCAGGCTGAAAGGACTCTAGAGTGAAACCTAGAGGAGTTAAGCTCACAAACCGCAGGATCTTCACTAGTGATTTTGTCTCAACAGACCAGCTTTGGAGTGGGGAACAAAGCTTTCAAACCCAAAGAAAAAGGAGCGACAGATTGTCAGCCTCCAACTAACATCCCAACCAGGTTTATGTACGTACAAAACTTATACTTACAAGTACTTACTTAATTGGGAATTAAAGGAAATCTCACCCTGAAAATGACTAAGATGGAGCTCTTTATTGTGTTTGCTGTTAAGTTAGAGAAAGCCGGCTTGATAAAACAACTCTTCAGAAACATTTGGCAGTCAGTTGAATAGACTGGGATTCTAAACAGGGAATTCCCAGAACTCTTAATTTTCAGCTTAGTTGGAGATCATCTCACTGATACAAAAAGGCAAATTAAAGAAAATATAGCTGGGCAAGTCAATCTTTTAATATCATTTAGGTGGCAGACCAGTTTTTTGGAGAATTAAAAGTAACTCTTTGTCTTGCAAATCTCTACAAATCAGAAATGTAAATACAGTCCCCAGTGACCTGAGACAGCCTAATTCACTCAATCAGGTAGAACCTGAAACCAAGGGAGAACAAAAAAGGGAAATAAGGGCTTTTTAAACTCAAACCACTGGAAAGGCTCCCCCAGCCCAAATCTGATTCATAGCCTCCGTAAGGGTTTATCAAGGACAAATACAAATCTTAAAAGTCTTTTCCACAAATAGTAAAGCCTTAGTCATCTGAGTAAACAAATTTAACTTATTTCAACTGTAATTTATAAACTAGTAAGTTTATATTGTAATACCTGATTCATAACTAAGTGTTAAAGTGAAGCTATGAGATCTCTAGTTTTGTCTGTTTATATGTCTGTATGTACATTATACATATGAAATGTCTCTAACCTCCAGAAAATATTATCAAAACTAAATTTATAAAAGAGTTCTATCTAACTGACTTAAAAGTAAGTGCTTACAAATTAAATGTTTCTAAATATAAAGGAAGCAGGCCAGAATGACTTTCAGGTTCACGTAATCTAGGAAATATTAATATTAAATTAATATCTGGTATTAAGGCTAGCTTAAGCTTGTTGATTTAATCAATATAGACATGTCTTACTTTTATTGTACCTAGGTATACTGAAGGTCAGTAAGTTCATGTTATTTCTATTGCAGAGTTTATCAGCAAAAAAAAGAAAAGAAAAAGAAAAAAATTAACTTGGTATGATGATATTTTCATAAGTTATAAAATAAAGATAAATGAGGTAAGAATTTTCATGTGCAGTCTTTAGGAATAATTATGTTTTGGGTGTGTCTATCTAAAATAGTTTCTCCAGATTTTTTTTTTCTTTTTTGGCTGTGTTGGGTCTTCGTTGCTGCACGCAGGCTTTCTCTAGTTGCAGCGAGTGGGGGCTACTCTTCGTTGCAGTGAGCAGGCGAGATGGTGCCTTCTCTTGTTGCAGAGCATGGGCTCTAGGCGCGTGGGTTTCAGTTGTTGCAGCACACAGGCCCTAGATCATGAGGGCTTCAGTAGTTGTGGCATGCAGGCTCAGTAGTTGTGGCGCACGGGCTTAGTTGCTCCGTGGCACATGAGATCTTCGAACCCGTGTCCCCTGCATTGGCAGGCAGATTCTTAACCACTGCGCCACCAGGGAAGTCCCTCTGATAACTTTTAGATCATACTGTTACTCAAAAAACTGTGTTTGCCTCTTGAGCCAAAAGATACAGCCAAGCCAAAGACTGGGAGAAGGAAGGATTTATTACTTGCAGCAAGTAGGGAGAACATCAGGGATCTTTCCCAAAGCACTGTCTCCCCAAACAGCAAAACTGGGGAAGTTTTAAGCTAAGGGTACATGCATATTCACGAAGGGGCTTGGGTGGTGTATGCGTATTCATGAAGGAGCTTGAGCAGAGGAGAATTCAGCATAGAATTGGGGCAAAGGTCAACAGAGTCCAAGCTTCAGTTGATTGAAGTCAGAAAAGGTCAACATCATCATTCCATCCTCTACCTGGGTGGGGTCCTTAGTTCCTGCAGAGCTCAAAGATATGTATCAGATTGTTATGTACATCCCTTGAGAAGGAACCAGGATCTATTTTATCCCTGAACTATTGTTTCTTGACTGTTTTTCCTTTGTTCCTGTATTCTCTCACTTCCCTTAAGATCATTAATTACTGAGACATGATTAAGGGCAAGCACTGTGGCCAGGCTTAGACCACAAACTGACTTAGGCCCACAATGGCTTCTCTTATGTCAGGAAAGCCATACCTGGTTCTCTTTCTCCGGGGACCCCCTCCCCTATCTGCTTACAATACCACTGAACTAGGTAAGAAATTACAAAACTCTAATGAAAAACATGATGACTTCATCCAGATCAATAGGAATGAATTACCTGGGGCTGAATGAACTGATAAATATGGTTTATAATGTTATGACTTTTTTCTGAAATATACTGGCTAAACATCTTGAGGCAGTTGATCATATACTTATCTCTACATAGAATAATTATAATAGAGCAACTCTAGATATGGGAAGAAGCAACAAGGGAAAATACTTCCTGGATTATAAGAGACTAGTAAGAAAAGAGAGCCAGAGAATTTCAGATTATCAACAGGGCCTAATCCAAAAAAATCCCCAGCACATTGAGTGGCCTATCAACAGAATCTTCACCTGATCCAGCAATGAGCCTTCCTAGGGTAGTGGGACAAAATTGGTCATGAAATGCCTACCAAATATTGGTCAAATTTATGTCCAAGAGAGGGTGCTGTGGACAAAGAATGTCACAAGCCATTTTATTATAGTAAATAAAGGATGTTGAGGCCATCAAGCCATCAGCCACTGCAGCTGCTCCTGATGGCGCACCTGGAGGGAATTCAGGATGTAGAAAAAAACAGGTTACTGACCCTAGATTGTTAAGGTTCGTATCAAAGGAATAATTTCAATAAACCCAGACTCTTGTCTCTTCCTATTCACAGAAAAAGGCTAAATTCATTAACTTGCAATGCCTGGTTTTCTTTAATTAGCAGTAATCTTTTGATGTTCTAACTATCTCTTTGTTTGTGTTTGTTTTTTTGCAAAAACTCCTCTATATCCTGGCACCTCCCTTACCTCTTTGGAACAGACCCTCAGAGTTATCTGAGAGGCTGTATCCTGGACTTAAGTCCTCAGTAAGCCCACCAAGTAAAACATAATTTTCAACTTTTAGATTGTGTATTTTTTTTTTTTTTTCAGTCGACTTGTCTTTCCCTAGATTTGGGGATAATTGGTTGCCCTGCAACCTCAGGTCACTGATGGGTTAAAGAAAATTGTAAATTTTCAGATTATCTGAATTTTTAAAATTGTTGTTATGAAGATGGGAGCAAGACTTTTCCAGCTTTCTACATCCTAAACGGAAGATAGAAGTTTTATTCTGCTTTTTACCCCTAAATTTTTCTCTCTGTGCTGTTCAGATATTTTCTCTTGACCACTCCTTGAGTTCACTCACCCTGTCTTCTGTTTTATCCAGTTTGTTAAACCATTTTAGTTAGTTCTTTTTTTTTAATTTATTTTTTTATTTTTGGCTGCATTGGGTCTTCGTTGCTGTGTGCAGGCTTTCTCTTGTTGCGGTGAGTGGGGGCTACTCTTTGTTGCGGTGCGCGGGCTTCTCATTGCAGTGGCTTCTCTTGTTGTGGAGCACGGGCTCTAGGCATGTGGGCTTCCGTAGTTGTGGCACGCGGGCTCAATAGTTGTGGCTCGTGGGCTCTAGAGTGCAGGCTTAGTAGTTGTGGCTCACAGGCTTAGTTGCTCCGCGGCATGTGGGATCTTCCTGGACCAGGGCTCGAACCCTTGTCCCCTGCAGTGGCAGGCAGATTCTTAACCACTGCGCCACCAGGGAAGCCCAGTTAGTTCTTAATTTTAATCCCTAGAATGTGCATTTATTTTTTACAAATTTTAATTGTCTTTTCTAAATCTCCATCTTTTCATCTATTTCTCCACCTTTCCCGTTATTTTCTTGAAAAGATTAATCATAGTTATTTTAAAGTCCCTGTTTGATATTTTTAATATTTGAGTCATTTACGGATTTGTTTCTATTATTATTATTTTTTTTAAGAATGTCTTGTTCTTTTAAATTAGATGCTGGACATTATAATTGAACATTTGTAGAGGCTCTGGATGATATGTTATATATGCTTAAAGAAGGTTAGCATTTCTTTTGTCAGGAAGATAGGGTAGAAATAGACTGACTTGATTCTGTTGAGCCTTTGTTTTATGTTTGTCATTTCGGCTTTGTCTTTCCCCTAGGGCATAGTGTTTATTCTTAAGGCATGTTTCTTATTACTAGGCTATGGCCCCTTTAGGGTCTCAATAGAAAGCCTGATGTGTTTATCAAGGTCCAAAACAAACGCTTGTCTCTCCAGTACCACACAGTTGCTGAAATCTCTGCTCAGGTCTTTTTTTTTTTTTTAATATATTTATTTTATTTATTTATTTTCGGCTGTGTTTGGTCTTCATTGCTGCGCGTGGGCTTTCTCTAGTTGCAGTGAGCGGGGGCTACTCTTCGTTGTGGTGCCCAGGCTTCTCATTGAGCTGGCTTCTCTTTGTTGGGGAGCGCAGGCTCTAGGGGCACGGGCTTCAGTAGTTGTGGCACGTGGGCTCAGTAGTTGTGGCTCGCGGGCTCTAGAGCGCAGGCTCAGTAGTGGTGGCGCATGGGCTTAGTTGCTCCGCGGCATGTGGGATCTTCCCTGACCAGGGCTCAAACTCGTGTCCCCTGCATTGGCAGGCGGATTCTTAACCACTGCGCCACCAGGGAAGTCCGTCTGCTCAGGTCTTTCAGCACTCCAAATACTGTTTTTCACTGAGTTTCTTGGTGTCTTGTTCTGAGCATCTAAAATTTTTGAGTTGGCCAATGACTTTGAAATTGGTTGCAGGTTTTTAGGCTCCTTCTTCATTGTTCTCTTTTAATGATTTTTTTCCTCCAAAAAGAAAGACTGCTTGAGCATTATTTCTCTGCATTGTGATTTGAAAAATAAAATGCCCTCAGATAAAGAGCTAGGATGAATGTGGAACTCAACTGGTATGCTTCCCTTCTCTCAAGGATCAAAAACCTTCAAGTCCTGCTTCCATTGGTTGCTCTGCAGTGCCTTCATCTGTTGATTTATATATTTGTCTAGCCTTTTTAGTTGTTCTCAGCAGGAGGGTTAGTTAAATGTAAGTTACTTCATTAAGACCAAAATTGTAAGTTTCTATATGCTCTCTAGTTCCCCTTGTTTGTACTAGTAATCAAGGAGAGGTCAAAGCAGGAAGGATAAAATCATTTATTATTTATACCCTACTTATTTCCCAAATGGGTTTGAGGCAGGCCACCTGGTTTTCCAGGAGCAACCCCTAGACTTTAGGAGAGCTCTAAGGCCAAGCTTCCATGGAAATGACCATAGCTAGCCTCCTGTCCTGACTCTGCCCTAACCAGCTGTATGACTTTAGACAAATTGCTCGTTTTCTTTGAATATAATTTTCTCTGTACCTAAAATAGTATTAGTAGTTGACTTGCTTACAGGAATATTATGAGGATGAGCAGTGAAAGTACAGGAAAATCTTTTGAAAAACTGTAAAAGGCTGCAGAGACAGAAGCATCTCTTATATTTCACCCTACAGCCCAGAAATAGCACAGAACCAGGAGTGAGGATCCCAGGATATTGGTTTGGCTTAGCCACTAACTAGCTGTTGACCCTGGGTAAATCATTTCATTCTTCCTGATCTGTACTTTGAGAGAGTTTATCAAACTGTAAATGATAAGAGAAAAAGAAAACATTTAAACAATGAAGCCCAAGCCTGTGAGCCAGCAGTTACTCAAGGGGAGGTATCAGCCAAATTAATTCTCTTCCTCTCCACAGTTGGGTGTTATCAACTGTACCTGCATTTAAAAGAAACTTGGATCTGCTGGAAAAGTGAGATGAGTGCTGTAGGCTGCATTTAGAAGATGAACATGGATTTTTCACACCTTCTAGAGGAAAAAGAAAGAGGGAAGAGGAAGGGCAAGAGAAGACAGATGTGATCACTGGCATCATTTCACCTGGACTGAATGCTACGCTCTGTGCCTATAACTATACCTGGGCTTGACCCCAGAACTGGCAATTTTCTAAGGTAAAAATGAAAACAGAGATGAAGTGTGAGCTAGGATGAGTCAGAGAGACTTCACAGTCATACTGAGATTGTAATCAGATGTCAGCTTGAAAATATCTTTAATTTTCCTGAGTTTCTATAAGAATGTACAATAGTATACTACAACTGCAAGTTTACCTACTGTTTTTCAAATTCTTTTTCTGTATTCAATTACTTAATTTTCCTAATCATCTTGTCAAATGGCATTGGGCAATTAGGCAGGGCAGGAATAACAGAAGGGGCCCAGAGAGGCAAAATGAGTTGCTCTAGGTTGCAGAATATAACACACATTTACTCTGGTAGGGCTTTTATGTTTGTGTGTGTGTGTGTGTGTGTGTGTGTGTGCGCGCGCGTGCGCGCATGGAGCTAGGTGAATAGAAATATGTTTTCCTATTTTGGTGATTGTTATCATCATCTACATACCCAATAATCTAAGCCAGAAATCTGTATTTGTTTGTTTCACTTATTTTACAAGTCTTTGTTGATTGCCTAATATTGTGGCAGGCCTTGAGCCTGGGGATACAGTGGTGAACAAGACAAAGAGCCTGTGCTTGATGAGATCATGGTCTACTGGGAGACAAGTAAGCATTTAGAGCACTAAATGCTCTGTAGACTTCTGCAAGAGCATGTTGCAGTAGGGGTGTGGGGAAAGGGGTCTTAAGTCTCATCTGGAGGGAATCATGGAAAACTTCATTGAAGAGAGTAGCCTTGCAACAGAGACTTGAAGGTGGTGTAGGAATTTGCCAGGTAAGTAAATATGAGCAGGGTGTTGGAGGCAGAAGGAACAGCATACACAAACAGTCACACAGGCACAAGGGAACATAACGTGTTTAGGGAACAACACACAGCTCAGTATTACTGGCAGGCAGGAGCAGGAAGAAAGTAGATCATTTTGAACAATTTTGAAGAATTAACTTCCCCCTTTCATTTACTCCCTTATGCCCAATTAGTCACCACATCCTGTAGATTTGTTTCCTTCTCTCCATCTGCTGCTTTGGTTAGAGAGCCTCGCCATGTCTGACCTGGACTATTGCTTTTGTCTCCTGACTGGTCTCCCTGTCCCCAGTGTGCATCCTTCCAATCCATTCTCCTCTTGCCTCCGCAGTTGGTTCCAAATAAGCCCAAACTTTTAGCCTGGCTTACAGAGCCCATCTCCATCTGGCACTTGACTGCATCTCCAGACTTATTTCTTGATAAACTACCACCGTCTCATTCACATTTCCCCCCTCCCTTCCTTAACTAATTTCTTACTTTATTTTGTCCCTCCTTCGTTAGTTTCTCATAAATTTCCCTCTGTTCTTTAGCTATTTTTTTTAACATCTTTATTGGAGTATAATTGCTTTACAATGGTGTGTTAGTTTCTGCTTTATAACAAAGTGAATCAGATATACATATACATGTATCCCCATGTCTCTTCCCTCTTGCATCTCCCTCCCTCCCACCCTCCCTATCCCACCCCTCTAGGTGGTCACAAAGCACCGAGCTGATCTCCCTGTGCTATGCGGCTGCTTCCCACTAGCTATCTATTTTACATTTGGTAGTGTATATATGTCCATGCCACTCTCTCATTTCGTCCCAGCTTACCCTTCCCCCTCCCCGTGTCCTCAAGTCCATTCTCTAGTAGGTCTGCATTTTTAGCTATTTTTTACAGCCTCCTTAGTGTATCAGGGAAGTCTTCACCTCTGTGCCTTTGTTTCAGTTTCTCGCTCTGGTGGTATATCTTTCCCCTTCTCCATCAGTGATTCCCTACTTACCTGTCAAAACTTTCCAGACTCAGGGCCAATGTTACCAACTCTGTAAAGCCTTTCTTGACACATGTCTTTCCTCACTGATTTGTAATTCCTTCATGGCAGAGGCAATATCCCATTCATCTTTGTGTCCTCAGCCATGGGTGATGGTGAATACTTAACAAATATTTGTTAAATGGATTAGTTAGTAAAAGACTTCCTAGCAGTCATTTAGAATTGAATCATGTACAGTCCTTCATTCTTTTGTTTTCTAGCAACTGTCGTTCCCGTACAAAATGATGCTAAGTTTTCTGAGTACAGAGATCCTTCTCTTATTTTTCTTCTCCATACTACCCCGTGCCTAGTTCTGTGCTGGGCAACGCTCCTGCTGATGTGCCTGTTAGGAATTCCTGCAGAATTCTTAGACCTGACCCTGCAAAATACTCTTTAGAACATATAAATATTTAACTTGAGAGTTGCACTCCTCCTCTACAGAGAAGGGCAGGCACAGCAAAGGAGGGCCCAGGGCAAAATGGGCCAATCAGGAAATCCCTCTCTCTCATCTCCAGCCCATCCCTTCAGAGTCAAGATCTCGTGGAGCTGAGTTTTTCTTTCTGTCCTTCACTGAGGCGCCAGAGGAATCCTACAAACTGGAGTAAGTAATGGTCTTGGAGGAGGGCAGGAACCTGATTTGCCAGATTTCTTAATTGATCATATTTAGACCAAATTCAAGTAGTTCTGTGCCTATACAGGAAAGCCCTGATTTAAAAAGCAAAAGTTGTTTGTTTATGTATGTTTAATAAAATATTTAAATGGTTGAAGAGATCACAGTAAAAAACAAAAACAATTCCATAAAATTGAAGGAAAATTTCTACAAAGTAAAAAAAATCTCAGATGAACCTATATTATAACTTTGAATGTTTATCTATTAAGGTTGCTTATAGTGAGGCTCAAGTGTTTGTTTCTTTATTCTCTCATTTTGTTTTAAAACTTTCTTTACTGGGGATAATGAACATTCATACTGATTATTCTACGTGTAGGTTTCTTTTATTTATCTCATGAGGTACTCTCTTAGATGCTCCAAAAACAATTCTCATGCTACATTATAGTCAGGAACTGGAAAGTCTGTTAATCTTGGTTTCTCAGTAATAAGATTGGGGGCTGTGGTCTTCCCAGCCCTCTGCCTTCTTGTTTTCTTCTTACTCAGCACAGCTCAGTGGGGCCACCTGGAGGCTAACAGGAGTAGTTGCCCTCTAACCATTCCTTAAGGGGACTGAAGAGGGTCCTTTTTAGTCCAGGTCCTGGAGCCCTGGGTGAGCCACTGATTCATTTCAGTTCCCTTGCCCTTCATTTCTCTTTTCCTATCTTATTTCTCCTTCCTTTGCTATTCACAATAGGAAGTAGAAGTCTGTATTTCATTGTTTATTATTTTAGAATTATGTTTCCAGTTTTCTCAATTCTCAGTTCTTAAACAAATCAACTAAATCTCTAAATATTTTTAGTTTTGTTTTCCTGTGGGTAACTGGCCCTAAAAGTTCTATCCGGCCCCATATTATAGAACAACTAATCTTTCAGCCTTGGCTCTGAATTTGTTTTTCAGGAGAACAGGAGATGGAGAAAACAAATGGGAGAGAGGGCATTGCTCTGTCCACAGTGGAGACTGGCATAGAGAACCCAGGGCTGGAGCTCACGGTAACTCATCAGTTTAGTTTCTGCACATCTCTGTGGGCTGATGCATGGCCTCATGTAGGGTCTTTGGTTGCTCACAATCCCTATCACCCCTGGCAGGGCCTTATGACTGACCTCAACTCTACCTGTGCTTACAGGAAGAAGGAATAAATCCTGCGGGAACCAGGAAGACTGAAGAGCAAGGACACAGCCTTGGGGATGGATTGGAACCTCCCACTCAACAGAGGTACAGGTGTTCTGGCATTGATTCAGTTAAGGCCTAGGGTTGGCTAGTATGGTTGGTGGACTCAGAAGAGGTCAAACTTGCCCTGTTCTCAGGAGCTTATGATCTTGTTGTCGAAATAAGACTCACAGCCACCTGCTGTTACCAAGTGCACATATACATTTTTATGTAATTAATTGTTACATAAATCTGTGCCATAAGTAATGAGTTCAGCGATATCAGTGTTGGTTGGACCAGCAACAAAAGAACAAAAATGAGAATGACAACAACTAACATTTATTGAGTACTTACTATTGTGCAGAATGCTTTATGAAATTAATTCATTTAATTTTCATGCCAACAGGTGGGTACTAATTTTAGTTCCCTTTTTCAATTAGAAAATTGAGGCTTAGATATTAACTTACCCATATAATTTTTTTTAAAAAGCTCTTTTGGAATACTCAGATTTGGGGATGAGGAGAAAGAGAAATCAGAAATTTAAAAAGATGGAGAAGGACCCACCAAGAGAGATAATAGAGAAAGGTAAAAAGTACAGTCTTGAAAGTCAAAAGAGAAGAAAGTGTCAAGAATGAAGGTACAATCAATCCACAATGTTCTGTGTATCAGGAGACAAGGAAGGAGAAAAAATCTCTGAATTTGGTCATGGTCATATTCGCAGAAGTAATGTCTATAGAAGTTGTTGGGGTAAAATAGGTCAGATGGAAGTCGTGTTCCACGGTGTGGAAAAGAGTCTGGGTATTTATAAAAAAGTGCAGAAGTCATACGTTGAGAAGCTTAGAAGAGGATATTGGATAGTTTCTAAAGGGAATATATGGATATATGGATATGTGTTTTTTTTTTCTTTTTTTCTTTTTTGGCTGTGTGGTGTCTTCATTGCTGCACGTGGGCTTTCTCTAGTCGTAGCGAGCGGGCACTACTCTTCGTTGTGGTGCGCAGGCTTCTCATTGTGGTGGCTTCTCTTGTTGTGGAGCATGGGCTCTAGGTGCACGGGCCTCAGTAGTTGTGGCATGTAGGCTTCAGTAGTTGTGGCACACGGGCTTAGTTGCTCCGCGGCATGAGGGATCTTCCCAGACCAGGGCTCGAACCCACGTCCCCTGCATGGGTAGGCGGATTCTTAACCACTGCGCCACCAGGGTAGTCCCGGATATGTGTTTTCTTCTCTTTATTTTTAGGAATTAACTAAGTGACTTCATAGAGAAAACAAGCTTAACTTTTTAAATTCTATTTTCTTCTCCAGAATTTCACGTCTGTATACAAATTGATATATATCAATGTGGACATTACTACTTTGTATTTTTGTTTTTCCACTTATTTTATACATCACATTTCTATGAACTGACAGTAAGCTTTCTATAAATTTTTCATGCTTACATAATATTTCATACTTTGTTTAGCAATATAGTGGTTAATGTGAATTCTAGAATCAGACTGCTTAGGTCTATATATGAACTCTACCCAGTGATGTGCTGGTAAATGTTTAAGAATTGGCTCTCCAAGAGTAGTTTTGCCATGAATATTGGTTCATATTTTTGCTCGCCTTAGTGAGTAAGACCCTGGGTTGGCAAACTTTTTCTGTAAAGGGCCTGATAGTAAATATTTTAGGCTTTTCAGGCCATAGGGTCTCTGCCACAGCTACTCAACTGTACCATTTTAGTGGGAAAGCAGCCACAGATGATACTAAACAAATGGGCATGGCTGTGTTCTTAAAACTTTATTTATAAAAACAAGGATGGACTGGCCCACAGACCATAGTTTGCCGCTTCTTGATCTAGACAAAATAATAAATCAACCTTTGATTTGTAGCATTTGCCTGTAGTATAAATACTCTCAACATGGCTTATTTCAAGCTACCAATGGGATGTCATTGAATGAGGAGTTGGGAAGAGATGGGCAATGGCACATCATTACATAAGATTTCCACCATACACACAGAAGAGAGACCCTTAAGAGCTTAGGTAACAGTAAAGTGTAGCAAAATAATTAGGAGTTGTCCTGAGATTTATGACCTGTCTTGTTATAAACCAGAAGCTTGGTGTCATAGTTATGGCATATTAGTCAGCCTCTGCCTCTTCCAGTAGCATCAGGGCCTCCTGCTTTGCACCTGCCATGCTGTGGCTCAGCTTCCAGTGACGTGTCCTGGTGTGCCTGGTGGTTGTTGAGACAGTGGTCAGGCTACCTATAGATTAAAGCCTATTTAAACACAGGGCTGTGTCTTTCTCTATTAAACTTAAACCTTCTGACTTATGTGGAGCCTTTAGAAGATTGTTTGATAATTGGTTTATATTTAGCCCAGTGACTGTGCTGGGCATAGAAAAGACAGAGTATAGATCCACCTTAAAGTGCCCCGCCCAAGTTAGGGAGTGGGTTCCATGAAGCTGTTGATCAGCTCTTGACTCTTCTAATACTGGGATTAACTTTTTTTTTAATTTCATTTTAAAAAATTGAAGTGTAGTTGATTTACAATGTTGGGCTTGAATTCTTATTCTATTTTATTTTTTTCTGGCTGCGTTGCACAGCATGTGGGATCTTAGTTCCCCAACCAGGGATGGAACCCGTGTCCCCTGTAGTGGAAGGATGGAGTCTTAACCACTGGACCACTAGGGAAGTCTGTGGACCTTCCTACATTTTGTCAGGTTGCTGTTGGTATCTTAAACTGCTCTGATGTATAATTGTGTCCAGTTCCCTCAAATCTCATCAACTTTATGTTTTCTCAGATGAAAAATTTGTTACATAGGTGTTAAATCATGCTTTAAAGTTATAACTTGCATTTCTTTGAATCCTAGTAAAGCTATACATTTTCCCCATTTAGTTTACTTTCTGTATTTCTGTGTGTGGTTTGCTTTCCTTCTTTTACCACCTATAGTAGAATCTGGATTTTGAAACTCATTTTGTTCCTGCTGAACTATTCAAATAGCACCCATACAGATTCTTGTTTCCAGTCCTTCCCACTTGCTACACACCTATCTTATATAGATTCTACCAGAACTGCCTAAAGCATGACTCTGAACTGCCTTGTTCAAAAACCTCTATCATTCCCGACTGGTTGGCATTCAAGTCTTCCCCACTCCTCCTGCTCTCCAACCATGGTTTGTACCTAACTTGACTTTCCAAAATTAACTCTTACAATTCCCTTTCTAATGCTCCTCTATGCATTAGAATTAACCCTCAATTGTTCCTTAAATATAACCTTTCATTTCCTGCCTCTGTGTCATGTTTTCCATCATTCCCTCTGAGTGAAATATCTTTTCATTTTACATCTTTCTGCCCAGATACAACATATCTTTTAAGGCCCACCTCAAGAGCAATCATGTCCATGATATTGTCACAAATGGTCTTCCTCCTCCTCAACCTCACTGGCCACAGTCCAAAGAGGCCCCTTCTTCCTCAAAACTCCCATAATATTTCTATTTGATCTTCTCTAATAACACTTAAAAGTTTTGACACTGTGTTACAGATTTATATGTATATTGCATCCCCTAAACTGGACTGTAAATACATTGAGAGCAGGATCCATGTCTATTTCATCCTTTTATCTCCTATAGCACCTGGTACAATGCTTTACCCATAGTATATACTCCAAAATTCAAAAATATTCAGAGTTCAATAGATACACTTTTGAAGTAGAATTGACAAGATTTGATGACTGATTAAGGCCAGCCATTCTCAGGACACATACTCATACCCCTGTCTTTATCCTTTCTTCTGTTCTTGGTTCCTCAGGATATCCTTAATCTGATTCTTCAGTGCAAACTATTTTAGCTTCTCTTTCTTTTCATTACTCTTTCTGAATTTAGCCATTTCTATAAAGCAATTTAGCAAAACATAAACATTTTAAAGAGAGTTCTTTCTGTTGTTGTTAGAATTCAAAAATGTATGGTGGTGGTGAGGGGTGTTTGTTTTAAAGAACTAGTGAACTTGAGCACATCTGATGACTGAAAGAAGGAGCCAGGAGAGTCAAAGAAAGAAAAGGAATGGACAATAGAAGAGGATGGAGATAGTGAGATAAATAATTGTCAGATAAGCCCTTAGGAGTTGCAAGGAGGTGGAATTGAGATCAAGAGTTGGAGGATTTGCTTTGGTAAGCGGGAAGGCCAGTTTTCCCTAAGATTTTAGAAACGAGGCTCAGAAGCTATTGGATCAGAGATGTGCTAAAGGATCTAGGGCGAGAGAGACTGAATTTCTGTAAAATAGAGGGTATACCTGCTGAAAGCAAAGGAAACTAGGCTTCATAAGAGCATCCCTCTCCCCCTCAGTCCCACAGACCCTCAGCCATATGCCCTTATGCCCCCACCCCCACCCCCACAGTGATGCTAGGGTCCTGGGGCTGGCTTAGCAGGGAAGCATCCTGTCCTAAGTTTAGGTCTGGCTGACGGAAGGGCCAGTAGACCTGAGAAGGGCTCTTCTGCCCTAGAGGAAAAGAGTCATGTACTTTTTCCTAGCTTGTCTTCTAAATACTAGCTCTTCTGGTTCTTGATTTCAGAAATGAAGAGTTGGATCATTAAAATTTTCTTTTACGTGAATGGTTTTTTCATTCAAGCCAATTACCAGGAAAAAAAGGATAATGATCATGTACCAAATTAATATTGCTTTAAATCTTGCTGAATTTCAGCTATAAATTCTGTTCAGACAGGCCTAGTCTTCACGTGGAGCCCAGTAAAGTCATCACAACTTAAAACAATTAAGTGGAACTTTGGTGCCAAACTGGACTGCCTGAGCTGTCTTCAGTGGTTTGGCACTTCACTTTGTTACATGTGGACTCACCTGCTTATTTACCTTTAGTAGTTGTTTTAAAACTTCTATTCTTTACAAATTCTCAACCCCATTTTTTCTTACCCATCCCCATCTCCACTGCTATATAATAGCTATACAGTCTCCACTGTATATAATCCAATATCATTCCTTTCTAAGAAGACTAAGTATTTTTGTTACTAAGACCCCCATTCATCACTTATAATTTTCTTTGTCTTTGTCCTCTTTTTTTTTTTTCCATTCTCTCAGAAAAAGAGCAGTCTCCCTCTTGCTTTTTAAAGGTAACCTTCCAGTCTCTGCTTTTTAATTGGCGTTTTTAGGCCATTTACATTTAAAGATTTAAATCTACCATCTTGCTATCTATGTGTGTGTGTGTGTGTGTGTGTGTGTGTGTGTGTATGTTTTTGTTTCGTTTTGTTTTGCTGCACTGTGTGGCATGTAGATCTGAGTTCCCTGACCAGGGATTGAACCCACGCCCCCTGCAGTGGAAGCATGGAGTCTTAACCACTGGACTGCCAGGGACGTCCCAGCTATTTATTTGTTTTTATTTGGCTCCACTGCTCTTTTCTTTTCTCAACATATCAAATTTATTTCTTCCACTGTTAACTTTCCCAGTCATCCATTAAGAATAGATTGTCTTTTCACTAGTTACCCAATATTACATTCCTCCCATCAATTAAAGTCACCCCATGCCACTGATTTTATGAAAGTTTTCTTAATGATAAAATTTAGGATTTGGGAAGCATTTATAATTTCATTTGTCACTCTTGGCTCCACAAAACAAAACTAGACAAAATAAAAAGTAAAGGCCCAATTCACAATCAATGAGAATTTAGCTCAGCTGTTTATCCAGATCCTTCCTCTCATCTCTGGATTGCAACTAAATGTAATTTTTAAAGTTGAAATATGTTTGACGTATAACATTCTGCAAAGATAAGGTATACAACATGTTAATTTGATATATTTGTAATATGATTGCCACTGTAGCAATAGCTAGCACCTTTATCATGTTACATAATGATCATTTCTTTTTAGTAGTTGGACTCAAGTTCTAGCCTCTTAGAAAGTTTGATGATTATAATACAATACTGTTATCTATATTCACTATACTGTGTATCAGTTCTCTAGGGCTTATTTACTACTTGTTGAAAGTTTGTACCCTTAACACCATCTGTCCTATCCCCTCACCACCCCATTCCTTGGTAACAACCATTTACTTTCTGTTTTTTAATGTTTGGCTTTTTAATTTTTAATTTATTTTATTATTATTATATTTTTGGCCATGCCACAAGGCTTGCAGGATCTTAGTTCCCCAACCAGGGATTGAACCAGAGCCCCGGCAGTGAAAGTGCCAAATCCTAACCACTGGACCACCAGGGAATTCCCGAGTTTGGCTTTTTTATAGATTCCACATGTAAGTGAGATCATACAGTACTTGTCTTTCTTTCTCTGACTTACCTCATTTAGCATGATATTCTCAAGGTCCATCCATGTTGTCGAAAATAGCAGGATGTCCTTTTTTCTCATGGCTGAATAATATTCCATTGCATATATATATGCCACATCTTGTTTATATATTCATCCATTGATGGGCACTTAGATTGTTTCCATATCTTGGCTATTGTGAATAATGCTGCAGTAAACATGAGAGTGCATATATCTCTTTGATACCCTGTCTTCTTTTCTTTTGGGCATTTACCAGAAGTGGAAATGCTGGGTCATATGGTAGATCTATTTTTAATTTTTTGAGGAAACACCATATTGTTTTCTATAGTGGTTGAACCAATTTATATTCCCACCAACAGTGTATAAGTGTTTCCTTTTCTCCACATCCTGGCCAACACTTGTTATCTCTTGTCTCTTGATGATAGCCATTCAAACAGGTGTGAGGTGTTATCTCATTGTGGTTTTGGTTTTTATTTCCCTAATGATTAGTGATGTTGAACATCTTTTCATGTACTCATTGGCCTTTTGGATATCTTCTTTGGAAAAAATGTCTTTTCAGTTCCTCTGTCCATATTTAAATTGTATCTTTTGTTGTCATTGTTGTTATTGAGTTGTATGAGTTCTTTATGTATTTTGGATATTAACCCCTTATCCAGTATATGGTTTGCAAAAATTTTCTCCCATTACATAGGTTGCCTTTTATTTCATTAATTGTTTCTTTTGTTGTACAGAAGCTTTTTTTAAAATTTTTGGCTGCATTGTGTCTTTGTTGCTGCGCGTGGGCTTCCTCTAGTTGTGGTGAGCGGGGGCTACTCTTCATTGCGGTACGCGGGCTTCTCACTGCAGTGGCTTCTCTTGTTGCGGAGCACAGGCTCTAGGTGCACGGGCTTCAGTAGTTGTGGCACGTGGGCTCAGTAGTTGTGGCTTACGGGCTCTAGAGCTCAGGCTCAGTAGTTGTGGCGCACGGGCTTAGTTGCTCCGCGGCATGTGGGATCTTCCCAGACCAGGGCTGGAACCCATGTCCTCTGCATTGGCAGGCGGATTCTTAACCACTGAGCCACCAGGGAAGTCCCGCTTTTAGGTTTGATATAGTCCCACTTGTTGACTTTTGCTATTGTTGTTTCTGCTTTCAGTTTCCTATCCATAAGAGTATTGCCAAGACCAGTGTCAAGGAGCTTCCTCCCTGTGTTTTCTTCTAGGAATTTTATGGTATCGGGTCTTATGTTTAAGTTTTTGATTCATTTTGAGTTAATTTTTGTGATTGGTATAAAATAGGGGTCCAGTTTCATTGTTCTTTATGGGTTTATCAAGTTTTCCCAACACCATTTGTTTAAAGAGACTATCTTTTCCCCATTGGGTGTTCTTGGCTCCCTTGTCAAATATTACCTGACTGTATATGTGGGACTTTAAGTCTGGGCTGTCTATTCTATTCCATTGGTCTATGTGTCTTTTTATGCCTGTACCATACTGTTTTTATTACTATAGCTTTGTAGTATAGTTTGAAATCAGGACATTTGATACCTCTGGATTTGTTCTTTTTCTTCAGGATTGCTTCAGCTATTTGAGGTCTTTTGTGGTTCCATACAAATTTTCAGATTGTTTTTTCTATTTCTGTGAAGAATGCCATTGGAGTTTTGATGGGGATTGTATTGAATCTATAGATGGCTTTGGGTTGTATGGACATTTTAACAATATTAATTTTTCTGATCCATAAACACAGATGTCTTCCATTGTTCTTTTTTTTTTTTTTAAATGCCTTTCCTCTTTAATACCCTTTCCTCTTTTTATGCCTTCTTTCGGGTTAATTGAAAAAAAATTTTTTTTGGCTGTGCTGCACAGCTTGCAGGATCTCAGTTCCCCAACCAGGAATTGAACCCGGGCCCTTGGCAGTAAAAGCATGGAGTCCTAACCACTGGACCACCAGGGAACTCCCTGAATATTTTTTTTTTAATTTTTTTTAAGTTTATTTATTTATTTTTGGCTGTGTTGGGTGTTCGCCCCCGTGCGAGGGCTTTCTCTAGTTGCGGCGAGCGGGGGCCACTCCTCATTGCTGTGCGCGGGCCTCTCACAGTCGTGGCCTCTCTTGTTGCGGAGCACAGGCTCCAGACACGCAGGCTCAGCAGTTGTGGCTCACGGGCCCAGTCGCTCCGCGGCATGTGGGATCCTCCCAGACCAGGGCTCGAACCCGTGTCCCCTGCATTGGCTGGAGGACCCTCAACCACTGCGCCACCAGGGAAGCCCACCCTGAATATTTTTAAATGATTCCATTTTACCTCCTTTATTGGCTTATTAGGTATAGCTCTTTGTTTTGCTATATTAGTGGTTGGTTTAGAGTTTGTAGTATATATTTTCTTTCTTTCTCTCTCTCTCTCTCTTTCCTTCCTTCCTTCCTTCTTTCTTTCTTTCCTATGCGGCATGTGGGATCTTAGTTCCCTCACCAGGGATGGAACTGGTGCCCCCTGCAGTGGAACCATGGAGTCTTAACCACTGGAGCACCAGGCAAGTCCCCCGTAGTGTATATTTTCAACTTATCAAGTCTACCTTCAAGTGATATTATACCCCTTGGCATATAGTATAAGAAACTTATAATAGTATACTTGGCATATAGTATAAGAACCTTATAATAGTATACTTCTGTATGTCCTCTTCCAGCCTTTATATTACTCTTGTTTATGTTTATACATTTTACTTTCACATATGTTATAAACCCCATACTACAATATTATTATTTTTGTTTAAACATTAAGTTATCTTCCCATATGTTCCAACTTAAATATACCTGCACCTGCATGAATCCTTATCTTTTCCCCTCCTTATCAGAAGGCCTACTCTCCCTGAGTTTGAGGCCAACCTCTTTATCCATCTTCTTAATGCCACCCTTCTCCATCCCCTTCAACAGGGCCTCTTTCCCCTACGTCTTCAATTATTCCTTCCCTCAATCTATAAATATACTCAAGTTTCTTTCCTCAAAAATCAACCTTATCTCAAACTTGTGTAATCTTTTTCCTTCATGGCCAAGTTTCTTGGAAACGCGGGATTTCCTTGCTCTTTCCATTTTTCTCACCTCCCCATTCAATTTTCAGCCCAGTACAATCTAGTTTTCACCATCACTGCTCTGCTGAAAATCTTTTACTCAAGTGAGCAATGAAAACGTACTTACCAAGTCCAATGTACACACACTTTCACTGGGCATCTGCAGCATGACCCTCCTGACCCTTTTTTTCTGGAAACTCACTTTTTGATTTTAATGGCGCTATCCCCTCCTCATTCTTCTACCTCTCTGGATGTTCTTTCTTGTCTGTTGTTTTCCAGAGCCTGTCATTTGTCTTCTCTTCTCACTCCTACACTTAATGTCTTGATTCCTAAAGCCACATCTGAAGCCTGAATCTTTGTTCGAAGCTTCTGGCCTATATATCTAACCACTTACCAAACACCTTCATCTAGGTGTGACATACACACTTCAAATTAAACATTAAAACCAAATTTCTGTCAGCATGGGTTTGATACTTTTCTACTCAGTCAGGCCCTAGTCAGGCTGGGCTCTAGGCACACAAAGATAAATAAACTCACATTTCCTCCTCAGATCTGTTCCTCCTCCTGTCTTTTCTATTTTGGTTCATGTTATCACCCTGACTGAGTCACTCACTGAAGGAACCTCATTTGTCATCCCAGTTTCCCTCCCCTTGATGTTGATCCTCTTTCTCAAACACCTATGCCTTTGTTACAAAGTTTTAAAAGAAGAGATTTTTAAAATCTTCTAAAGTGGAAATGGAAAATAATTTAAAATAATTCAATGCCTTAATGAAAAACTGATTAATGAATTAAAGCGGCCTAATGGAGATACAATTTCATGAGCAAAATTCAGCAAGGTTCATATGATTCTGAATAAAATGTTTATAATAAAAACATGAATTTCCTAATGAATTAAGAGATCCTGGCAACAGTCATCAATGCTAACATCTCCAAAATAGAGACAGCCTGTGCCTCCTGATAAAAGCATGCAACGTCTCTGACACAGTCCTGCACACCCGCCTCCCCCCCTGAAAATGGAATCTGATCAGGTCTCTAACTCTACCTACAATTTATAGGAAATACAGGGGGAAGGAGTAACAGGTTCGATTGTACCGCAAGGATGCAATCATCAAAATGCAGCCTGGGGGAAACCTACAGAACAAACAACCTACTTTCCTCAACAAATAAAAGATGGCAAGACATTCAGATGGAAAGACACTTGAAAGAAGCTTCATCCAGCTGCAACATATGGACCTTAAAAAGATCCAGATTCAAAACCCAAACTGTAAGAACAAAACTAACAAAGAACACTTATGAGAAAATCAGGGAAATCTGAACTCTGACTAGATAACTGATATTAAGGAATTAGTGTCATACTGTGATTAAATTGAAAATTAAACAACAAACAAACAAACAAACACCTATGCCATTCACCTCCTATCAGTCCTCCCCTGCACCTTCAGTTACTTCCATACTGGCCCCTAGCCCATCCCTCACCACCTGCCTCCAGAGTGATCTTTCTAAAAAATACATATATACTTATGTTATTACCTTGCTTAAATTCCTCAATGGGTCTCTGCTTTCTGCAAGATAAAACTGAAATTCCTAAGCATGATATATAGTCTAAATGACCTGGCTTCTGTCTTCTTTGCATGCTTTCTTCCCACCATCCATCCACATGCTCCCTGCTTCTCAGCGACAGTAAATCGTACTGTTCTTTCAAAATGCTTGGCTCACTCAAGTATGCTTTTCCTCCTCTAGAGGTAGCCCAGCCTTCTCTTCTAACTCCTTGAAACACATCCCCTTGGCAAACGCCTTCCCCTTTCCCTTTAGGATCAGTTCATCTGTCCTCTTCTTTCTGAAAGCTTCTTTGACATTCACAGGCACGGTTACCTGCTCCTTCTCCTCTACTCTCTTCGCAATTATAACTTTGGAATTCTGGAATGTTCCCTCTGGAATTCCAGTCTTTCATGTTTAATTAGAAGCCACATTGAGTAATGGAAAGATCTGGGGTTTAAATCCTAACTTTGCCAGCAGGCTCACTTTCCTTGCCTGTGAATATAATATTAACCCTGTGGTTTTGGAGGAAGATGATTGATGAGGTCTTGCAGTACCTGGTAAAAAGTGCTTACGAAATAGTATCTGGTTTTTCTTTCCTTTAGAGGCAGTTTTTTGAAAAAGTGGTCCATATATACTCACACTCACTCAATCCCCTGCAATTCCATTTTCATCCAGTCACTCTCCTGTAAATGGCTCTTTCAAACAGAACCAGTCACCTGTTCACGGCCATCTTCTCATTTGCTATGCTACCTGATCTTACACATCACTGAATGTTGTTGACCTCTCCTCCTTTTTTTTTTAATTATTATTATTTTTTAAAAAAATTATTTATTTTTGGCTACATTGGGTCTTTGTTGCTGTGCACAGGCTTTCTCTAGTTATGGCGAGCGGGGGCTACTCTTCGTTGCGGTGCGCGGGCTTCTCATTGTGGTGGCTTCTCTTGCTGCGGAGCATGGGATCTAGGCACACAGGCTTCAGCAGTTGTGGCACACGGGCTTAGTTGCTCCGCGGCATGTGGGATCTTCCTGGACTAGGGCTCGAACCCATGTCCCCTGCATTGGCAGGTGGATTCTTAACCACTGCGCCACCAGGGAAGCCCTCTCCTTCTTAAAGATCATTTCTCTTTTTCGCTTTTCCTCCTAGCTCTCCAACTGCTCCTACTAAGTCTGTTGTTTCTTCTGGCTGCCCTATCAGAGCAACAGTTCTAATTTCCTGGGAGGATGATGGTAAGCCTGGCAGGGACAGATGGGGATGGCAAGATAGGTGGGTGGATGTGAACTGCACAAGTTACTGGGAGGGAGGTCTGAAAGGGCATCTTGGGCTGGACTAAGTTGCATGTCAGTGCACATCTTGAGTGAAGAACTTTAGGCAGCCCATCCTTACTGGGAACTCCTCCCCCCAACCCCTCCTGTTTTTGTTTTTGTTTTTTTTTCTGTTTAGGGCCTCAGCCTGAATTCAACAGCTAAATGAGCCAGAGCTCCTTTGTCCTCAAATTCCTATTGAAATCGTTAAAAGAAGATGTAAATAGGGACAAATTGTGTCAGCATAGGAACTATATGATGAGCATTAATCATATACTAGAAACTAGAGAAAGTTTTGCTAAAAATGGAACTAAAGGGCTGGCCTGCAAAGGCCATTGGGGAAAGAGTCATGACTCTCCCTAATGAGAGGGAGCCTTACCTAGGGAGACTCTACTGTTTTTCAGAATCCCCGCTACCTCTAACCTGAAGGGATAAGAGTTGTGGAAGGAAGAAGTTGAGGCTGGGTAGAAGGGCCGGTTGGAAAACCCACTAACTAGGTCCCTCTTGTTTTTGTGGATCTTTGAATCTCTACTCTTAGTGTGAAGAAGATCTGACTTTTTATTGCACATCAAGCAGAGATTTGGGTCCTGTGTGGAGAGAGGGTTCTTTTCCAAGGCAACACATCCATCACAATTCAGCAGTTAAGCACCCGGCTGTGTTCTGGTTTAGGTTCCCTTCTCATTCTACCTGGGCTGATGGTTCTCAGAACTGGTCATCCCTCGGTGCACAGAGCCTCTGACTCCAATGTAGGTTTGCTGGCCACCATCTGATAGACTTTTCTCTTGCCTTCCCTGGTTTTCCAACTCCTTTTTGGCTTTCCACTTTGGTTTATTAATAAGCTTTTTGCTTCTCAATCACCATTCTCCCTTGAACACTTTTTGTAACTGTTCTTGAGCTCCTCTACAACACTATCCAGCAACCCTTGCCCATCCAGTTTTAAACCAGCTTTATACACACCTTTGAATCTGGCAAAGTGGTACCCAGTACAGTACCCACTGACCAGTTCTTCTTATGCTATCATCAAATGAAAACTTTGGACACCTTGAAAAGATACTGGTCACTTCTACCTGGAGGCCCTTGCCCTTTACTCAGACTGTCATTTGGTACTGGGTTGACTCATTTTCTTTCTTCTAGTTCTTATTTCAAGCCAGGGCGAGCAAGGATTCACCCAGGGCCCCACTGTCAACAGTCACAGGAGATGGATTTTTGGAAAGCTATCTACGCCTTCCATTCTAACTGCTAAAAGATAGTACCCCAGACCCTGGGAATTTCCATAGCTTTGTCTCCCTTAGTTGGGGGAGTTTCCACAACTTGTGGAAAGGGTCACTGAGAAAATGCACGAACACCCTTGCTGCTGGGCCTGACCTATAGTGACCACTAATGCTATGTTCAGCTAGCACAACCTATCATCCTTACCCTACTCTTTCCCATCCTGTCACTTGAGGCTGCAGGCAGTAAGCATGTAAGTGAGAGCGTTACTATTAGTCCATATCTGCAAAGCCTTCCACACACATACCTGGAGAATTTATGAGTGGGTACAGACATCACAGCAAGTTATGGACAAGATATCAAGTGTCACCATCTACCAGACAGATTTTTTTTTCTCAATTCAGCTTCTGAGTATAACACAGTTACTAACTCTCAAACTGAACCATTATGTAAAGAGCTTGGTTGTATTAGCAAGATCCTAGGCCAAGCAGGATGCCAGGATCATGAACACCCGTGCACATACCTCTATGCACTGCTTCTCAGTTGGTTTAAAAGGGTCTGAGAACATATATTCTCTTTTCCTTGGAATGTCCTGTATAATTTTTTTTTTATTTTAATTTTTTAAAGCAGATGTCCAGTTGTAAATTGGTATGCTAGGATCAGGTTGTTCATGGGTTTTACAGAAATGAGTGTTCTTCAGACTTCTGGTAGTACCCACTGATCTTTAGTTCCCAGGGAATGGTTGAATGTGGTCATGAGGTAATGGCAGAAACCTTTTCTAGGTATGTGGTTTATATTTATCCTGGACTAGTGAGTGTCCCCTCTAATTTTGCAATGGCTTTGCTGAACTGGCATTTGATTAGGTATGATTTTAAATCAGCTTCACCTAATAGATCCGTTTGGGTCCTAACAGGAACAGACGGAATACTTAAATTAGGATAATTAGAGAAGGGTTTATTTACAGAGGGGGTTTATTTACAGAGAGACCATTACAGGGATGTGTGCAAGATGTAGTGGAATCACAAGGAACAATAGTGCAAGAACCTGAGGCTAGAAGCAATGAACAGTTACTATTCCTAGGCCCAAAGGGACAAGATATAAGAGAACCCAGAAGGAGAGTCAGATAAAGAAGACTTCAATATGCTGACCTCAGTCTTTTCATACACTCTGATCTCCTTTTGGGTCCTCTTGGTAGAACCCAACTAGATAATCCAGAGGGTTATGTAATCCCACTGATGCAGTCCACATGGGTTAGAATCCCAGGGCACAGAGCAAGATGGAGAGTGGATCTGGAGGAGCAAACCAAAGATATCTGGCACACATGGGAAGTCTAGGATTGAAATTACATTAGTTCCTTGATATACTTTGCAAATGATATTCCAAAGATATTGACATCCTTCAGGTACACTGACACCTCTAAGCAATGCTTTTTACTCACTACTTTCTCTATTAAGCATGGAAAGGTAGCAGAGTTCTTGAGATCCTAAAGTGTCCTCTTGAATTGATAACTCAGGTGGTGATAAAGAATGTTTTCTCCTTTCTCGGATCACCTGTATCTGATAATACACACTCTACTCAACTAACACAGGGTTGGACTCCCTGAAGAAAGAAGAAATAAGGAGAAGGAGAGAGGATTGAAAAGAAAGGCTTTGTATAAAGAAGAGGGAGTGTGTTAGATGAGAGAGGTAGCAATGGAGAAAGAGCCATGGAAATCTGTGAGCTAAGTCCCCAGGGCATTTGGAGCTAGTGGTTGGTCCCAGCCCTGGCTAAGCTGTCCTGCCTCAGCATGATGGCCAACTGGGACCTTCTTGCTGGGCTCATCTTCTTTGGAGCTTCTAAGAGTTTGGAAATTAGAGCTTTTTGTTCATATGACTTCAGTGTGCTGAGGACATTTAAAAGTGGCAGAGACAGGTGAGCCTGGGGCCTAGGTAAGATGCAGCAAAGGAAGATGGTTAAGAGCTCAGATTCTGAAGCCAGACTGCCTGAGTTTACATTCTGTCTATGCTCCTTACAACTTCCATGACCTTGGGAAAGGTACTTCTCTGTTTTCCAGTTTCCACATCTGTAAAATGGGAATGATAATAGTAGCCATCTCAAGAGTTCTTATTAGGAGTCAATGAGTTAGTACTTTTAAACTTTTTAGAAAGAGTTCAGCACATAGAAAGCACTAGATAAATGTTTGATAAATTAAACTTGAAAAGTTCTACTTGCTGGGTACCTTCTCTCAGGCCCTCTCACCCAGGGATTCTTGAGGGTGGTAGTGTTTTCCATCCAGTCTGTCAATGCATATCTGATTGACTGTTCAGGGTTATGGGTTTATGTGATTTTTATTTTCTCTCAGAAGAATAGGCCCTTTTCTGTATCTGGAAGCTGAGCAATCCCTCGTCCCTAGGGAACAGGAAGGAGTAGGTCCCGGTAGTCTCTCCCTGATGTGACCAGTGTTCCCTTCTGTGGTAGGAAATTACTGAGGATATTGCTAGTCCAGGTTGGGTAGGAGTGTTCTGACCTGCTGCCCATTGGCAAGGTTGACCTGGCCTTTTTGGCATCACTAGAACACTACCTAACTTCCCCAGGATGAATTTCATTAAGAGAAAACTCTTCCTCTGGCCAGGCAATCTAAGTTCTGGGAATTGATATAAACGGGATGGAATAATTTTTGGATCTTAACTTTTGGATTCTCATCAGGAGGAACCTACAGCCTTTCACCAGGGCAAGAAGTTTCTGTAAGACACATGCTGGCTTGTTCAAGAAGATCCTGCTGAGCCTGTTGTGTTTGGGTAAGGTATTGAGGATCCACGGAAGTGAGAGACACAGTCGTTTTAGAAATGTGACCTTGTGTCAAGACTATTACTAGATGGAAAGCAGCTTTATTCACAAGTTGATCTAAAGGGCTATGTGATGTGAAGATCTTAATTACTTGTAGGTGAGCTGTAATTTATAGAGTTTCACTTCTAGGAATAAGTAAGTAAGTTGCACTTCTGAGAATAAGCTATTTTTCAAAATGTACTATTTGATAGACTTAAATATGTCAGAGAATCTGGGCTTGTCTCTTTTTTAGTATCTTGATTAGATGAGGGGCATGGTTCTTGAAGTCTGTGAAAGAAGCCTATAGTATGTTACTTATTTGCTGGTTTACTGGTGAGATCAATGATATAAAATATTTTTAAAAGATAGCAAACCTCTTGGGAATTCCCTGGCGGTCCAGTGGTTAGGACTCAGTGCTTTCAATGTTGGGGCCCGGGTTCAATCCCTGATTGGGGAACTAAGATCCTGCAAGCCGCGGGGCATGACCAAAAAAAAATAGATAGCAAACCATTATTTAAAATATACCGTCAGTGACGTATGGGACTTTGATGTGAATATTAGAGGCAGCTGGGGTAGTGAGAACAAAAATTATATTTTGGGGTGAGTCAAGGGGCCATGGAATGAGAACCATATGGCTGTACCTCCTAGTAGTAGCCTTGTTTACATGGCTCTGCTGAAGAGGAAAGGTTAAAATGACTGGGGTTATAAAGTTTTGAGAAAAGATGACTTTTTAAGAGTATAAAGGTGGGTGCTGATCAAATCCACTTCCAGGGATAGAAAGAGAATATCAGATAAAATAGAAGGGAATGAGATTTTATCAGGGACAAGTGAAAATATGCAACATTCAAACTAAGTTGTTTCCTCCTTGGAATCCCCCAAGAAAACAGTTAGCCATCTATCCTGGCCTTGAGAATTGCAGCTCAGTCTGACAGGGCTGGGTGGTAAGGTCGCTGGAGGGTTTTACCTGCCTTAAGTCCCAGACATTCATGACTAAATCTTCATTTGGTCCTAGGGGGCTCTGCCTTGCTGATCCTTACTCTGTACTTTCTCTTTTTAGCTTATGCTGCCTACTTCCTGGCAGCTTGCGTCTTGAATTTCCATAGGGCACTGGCCTTGTTCGTCCTCACCTGTTTGGTGCTTTTAGTCCTGGTTCACCGCTTTCTGAAAAGGTTCTTTGGTGAAAAGTTAACGAGATGTCTGAAGCCCCTTGAAAACTCCTGCCTGAAGCTTTGGATGAAAGGGTAAGATAAGAATCTCAATATCCCTCATCCCACAACTTGTCTTAAATCCCAGTCCATTACCCTTTTCCTCCTTTGACGGTTCCTGAACTGTCTCTCAGACCCTCCCCTATACTTTACAAAACCAAGGCTCATACGGTATTTGTTTTTCTCTTTCTGACTTACTTCACTCTGTATGACAGACTCTAGGTCCATCTACCTCACTACAAATAACTCAATTTCGTTTCTTTTTATGGCTGAGTAATATTCCATTGTATATATGTGCCACATCTTCTTTATCCATTCATCTGTTGATGGACACTTAGGTTGCTTCCATGTCCTGGCTATTGTAAATAGAGCTGGAATCTAAAAAAAAAAAAAAAAATTAATGGTCATGAAGAACCTAGGGGCAAGATGGGAATAAAGACGCCGACCTACTAGAGAATGGACTTGAGGACACGGGGAGGGGGAAGGGTAAGCTGGGACAAAGTGAGAGAGTGGCATGGACATATATACACTACCAAATGTAAGATAGATAGCTAGTGGGAAGCAGCCGCATAGCACAGGGAGATCAGCTCGGTGCTTTGTGACCACCTAGAGGGGTGGGATAGGGAGGGTGGGAGGGAGGGAGATGCAAGAGGGAAGAGAGATGGGGATATATGTATATGTATAACTGATTCACTTTGTTATAAAGCAGAAACTAACACACCATTGTAAAGCAATTATACTCCAATAAAGATGTTAAAAAACAAAAACAAAAAAAACCAAGGCTCAGCGAGCAAATAGCAGTGGGAGTCTGAGCACTGAACTTAGTCCAGTTTCTTATAGCCTCATGTCTCAATATTGCTAGGGGGCCAGAGGGGTTCCATTTCAGAGAAGAGTTTCAGTCTGTTTATTGTCAGGGCTGGTATCAGAAATGAGAAAAACCATACTCCTCTTCAATGAAGAAATCAAGGGAAAGAGGCTTATAGCAGCATTAAACTATCAAATTGATTTGGTGGTCATGTGTTTCTCCCTTAGTTCCCGGATACTTTTTGTGCTTTTTTTCCCTTTAGTCCTCCAGACTTCCTGCACCCACTGGTGTCTTATAATTCCCTAGAGTTTAAAGAGCAAACTCACTGTTCAGTGTATACTGAGCTGGATGCTACAGCAGCCGCACCTCATCTAACTAACTGTGGCATGCACGTGTCCTTTGATCACATGCCTGGGGTGAGAGGATAACTTGCAGACTCTCTATATGTTCCACTTTTATGCCTTTTGTCCAATGGATGCACGGAAAATAGCTGTTCACGATGTTTGCAACAGCGATCATTTGGAGAAACACACCAGACTACAGCCTAAATTTTGGATCATTGATTTATTTGACATTGGAGAGATAGGGCGAAAGGACTTTCTTCATTAACAGGATGGATTCTGGAAGCCAGATTTATTTATTTATTTATTTTTTATGTTACTTTATTTTTTTAATTTTATTTTTAAATTTTTTATACAGCACGTTCTTATTAGTTATCCATGGAAGCCAGATTTAATTCACTTTGAGTTCACAGTGAGAACAGCTCCAAAATTCAACCCTGACCTGTGATCCCTTCTGTCGTCATCATCGTTGTTCCTACGGCATCTCAACGGACAATGTGCTCTTTTTGTTTTCTTTTCTTTTCATATGTGATTCACCTTCTAATTCTTCTCCCTTAAACTGAAATGACTCCAACACTCAGATATGAGGAGACTAGTTTATGTATTGATCAAGCATGTTTGGTACATCAAGGGACCACAGGGCACTAAGTAGTTGATTTGTGGCTTAGCGTTTACTCTTGCCCTTGGAGTGGTTGGAAATTGGGTGGAGATCCATGGGAGGACTTTTCCTCCTTCTTTTAAAAATATTTTGGTTATGCATTAGAACATTCTTAAAGGATAAGTCTTTATATCACATCTTACTGGTATGATAACTTGAAGAAAAGGAGGTCATGAGATTTATGTCCTCAGATTGGACTCTTTCAGCTTCATTCTGTGAGTAAAAGAGTTGAGGGGAGGGAAGAGGTGGTAACTGGGAAACCACCAGATGAATGATTCTAAAGATATGTCTCTGTGTCTAATCTATTGAGTTGTTTCATTTACCCTTGTGGTGAATTTCTATTTTTTAGAGGTAAAGTTAATGATTTCTTATTCACTCACTGATTTGATGACATGGTCTTGAAATTCCCTCTCCAGTGTGTTCGCGGGAGTCTTCTTGGTTGGCCTTATCCTGTGGCTGGTTCTAGACACAGCCCAAAGGCCAGAGCAGCTGATCTCCTTCACAGGAATCTGCATGTTCACCCTCATCCTCTTTGCCTGCTCCAAACACCACAGTGCAGTGAGTTTTGGGTATTGCAGGGTGGGCATAGTAATACCTAGCCAAGGACCATGTGTTACTAATTACAAAGTGCATGAGCCAAGTATTGATTACAAAGGCATAGAACTAAGTTCTTAACAATCTCTGGAATTTGCCCCTTTGACAATTTTGCTCCTAAGTGAAGTTTAAAGTTCTCACAGGCCCTAGACCATTTATTTTCAAACTGTAGGTTGTGACCCGTTAGTGAGCCTTGATATCAATTTTGTGGATCCAGGCCAGTGTTAAAGAAAAAACAAACAAAATAAAAAATAAAGAAGGAAAGAAAGAAAATAGAATACAATAGAGAATCAGCTTGCATTGTACATAGTAATATTAAAGTATTCTTTTATGATGCTTTTATATGTTTGTGTGCATGTGTCTGTGTGTGAGGTCTAACCTGTAGACATAGTTTTGAAAACCATATAGACATATGTGGCTCTTTATATACTACTGCCCTATTTCCCCCTGCTCTCTGTTCCATCTTACCCCAGATTTACTGTTAACATGCTAGGTTGGTTCCAGAGTACACGTACCCATGTTTAAAACCCCAGCCAGGTAATGAACAAGTCGGGTTTAGAGTTCACATTAGAATAACGTTCTTATTGGTCCCAGGTGTCCTGGAGGACAGTGCTTTGGGGCCTAGGTCTTCAGTTTGTCTTTGGGATCTTGGTTATCAGAACTGATCCTGGATTTAACGCATTTCAATGGCTGGGAAACCAGATTCAGGTATGAGAAATTGAATATGAGAGCTCTGCTCTTGTAGAACCCTAGAGAAAGGAGACTGGGGGAAAGCATGAGGAGATCAGGCTGTGTCTTGTTAGTGATGGTGGTGGGTGATCTGGTGGGAAAGGAGAGAGTATACTGGGGTACAACTAAGCATACAAATAAAGAGAACGGAACTGCTGAGTCCTCTGTCATTCAATGAGTAGCTCATAGTGACTTAGGCTGCTTCCCATGCTGCCAAAGGGAGGCCAACCTCAGTAGCAGCAGTAGGTCCTCATCATACATGAGGCTGATCCTATCTTCCCTGTGTCCTTTCTGGCTTCACTCTTGTTCTGTCTCTCTTTTTTTTCTTTCAGATTTTCCTCAACTATACTGTGGCTGGCTCCAGTTTTGTTTTTGGGGATATGCTGGTCAAGGATATCTTCGCTTTTCAGGTCATATGTTTCATGAGCAAGAATGAGCGTCAGTGGCAGTGAGGGTGAGGGGGATAAAGCGAGATGATGAAGGTGTGTGTCCAAGAGATCAGCCAGTCTGTATACCAATTTGACCCTAAGAAGAGGATTTGATCTTATCCATATAGGAAGCAGCATTAATCTCTTGCCCTTTGATCATTGTCATACTGAAATTGGAATGAAAGAGGGGTGGGAGAAGAAGGCTCTATTATTGCAAATAATAGATTTGCAATACATTTAAAATTTATTCCTAGACTAGCTTGTGTTTAAATATCCAGAGTATCTATACTGTATCAGCTGTGCTTGGGATGCTAAGAACTTAGCTTAGAGACCTGAAACACTGTCTTCTTATGGCACACAGTTGCACATTCAGTGTAGTATCTCACTGGTTGCCCCATCATTCTCATTATAGGCCTTACCGATCATCCTTTTCTTTGGATGTGTGATGTCCATTCTTTACTACCTGGGCTTTGTGCAGTGGGTAGTTCAGAAGGTGAGTCATTCTCCTGCATGGTCAGGAGGTGGGCCTTTGTCTTGTGATCTATCAAGAGGCATGAAGATGGCACTTACTTTGGGAAAAAATGATCATATGTCAGATCTAGAGCATTAGAACCAATGTGAAAAGCAAACTCTTTCAAGCGTGCCTGATATCAGATGGTCAGGACCAGGCCCTAGGCAGGCTGAGGGGCAGAGCAGGGAGAAAAAATGGGCTGAACTGCCATTTCATACTGAGTTTTAATCTACATTTTCTGGAAGCCAAGAGTCCTGAGTTCTGGTCCAGGCTCTGTTTGTAACTTGGTTTGTGGTCTCGGCCTTGTTCCTCTTCTTCTCTAGGCCTTAGTTTCCTTACCAACATAATGGAGGAGGGGTTTTGATGGATACACCCCAAGATTTCTGCTAATGTTAATGGTTTGGATCTTTGTATCCCTTTAGATTGCCTGGTTTTTGCAAATCACCATGGGCACCACTGCCACAGAGACCCTGGCTGTGGCAGGAAACATCTTTGTGGGTATGGTAAGCACCCTGAGGCCTTCTGATCTTTTCTCTGGGGAACAGAGAGTATGGCAGAAAACAGTTTGAGAAATGTATGCTTTCCTTTTGAAAAGTCAAATAGATGAAGACTGTATGGGCAGCCAGTCACTCTGATGAAAGAAAACTTGGAACTCAGCTCATTGCTTTCACCTTTCATACCTAATAATACTTATTTGGGTGTATGTAATGGGGACATACTTAACCACAGATCCAACTTCTTACACAGGAATTTAGGGAAATGGCCTGGTCCAAGTCATCCTCCTTCAGGGGCTATGAAAGATGTTTCCTCCATATTCTGGTTTCTTCCTGTGACCTTTGTTTTCCAGGGTCTCTAAGGAGACAATAGCTTGCCTTGCTCAGGGCTAAAACCAAAGCTTGTCCCCATAATACTTGTTTGATGCATTTGTCTGTATGGAGTAGGTGTTCAATATATGCTACTGACTGATCAACTCAATGTTAGGGACAATGGCTTGTCAAACTGACAAGGAATTAGTATTGAGGTCTTTCTCTCCTAAGGCCCTAGGCTGATTAATGGTATTTGAAGTGTTCTCAGAATACTTCTGTACACTTCTACCATAGCATGATGCATTTTGCTGAACTTCTCCATAATCAGCTTAGTTTCCTCTGCTAGACTATAAAGTCCTAAGAGTAGGAACTTTGCCTTATTCATAGGAATGTCCCTAGCATATCATATAGCACTAGGCACATAGTTGTCACTCATTAAATAATAAGTATTTCTTAGGTCAATGCTAGATATATATTTTTTTAATTAATTTATTTATTTATTTATTTTTGACTGTGTTGGGTCTTCGTTTCTGTGTGAGGGCTTTCTCTAGTTGTGGCAAGCGGGGGCCACCCTTCATCGCGGTGCGCGGGCCTTTCACTATCGCGGCCTCTCTTGTTGCGGAGCACAGGCTCCAGACGAGCAGGCTCAGTAGTTGTGGCTCACGGGCCTAGTTGCTCCGCGGCATGTGGGATCTTCCCAGACCAGGGCTCGAACCCGTGTCCCCTGCATTGGCAGGCAGATTCTCAACCACTGCACCACCAGGGAAGCCCCAATGCTAGATATATTTTACATAGTTGGGTCTTCATAATTTCATACCATTTTCACAAACATTATTTCTTTGGATTCTTTCATCAACATTGGGCTTCAGTCATCTATTTGCAATTCATTTAATGAGTACCTTTTAAGCAATTAATATGTACTCAGTAAGTACACTATACTAAAGTCATTCACTAAGTATATAGTTTTTGTTTGTTTGTTTGGGCCACACCACATGGCTTGTGGGATCCTAGTTCCCCAACCAAGGATCGAATCCGGGACCTTGGCAGTGAAAGCGCGGAGTCCCAACCACTGTACCACCAGGGAATTCCCAAGTATATAGTTTTAGACATTGAGAACATACAAAAGAAATATACTGTTTGTCTTCTATAGCATTCTAAATTTTAAATAGATGAGACAAACTGATATGAAAACACATGAGAAGAGTGCTAGCCGGGATATGATTAGGTGCCAGAGTGGGTGAGCCAGACACTGGGAGAGCCTAAGAGCAGAGCTTAGTTTTGGAAGAGCACCCACACTGGAGGGATGTGTGCCCGGAGCTGGGGCGGACACTCTGGGATGGGGAGCTGCACCTTCTTGATTCTGATTCTCTTCTCCTTTTTTATAGACAGAGGCACCTCTGCTCATCCGTCCATACCTTGCAGACATGACGCTTTCAGAAGTCCATGCAGTGATGACTGGAGGGTTTGCCACCATCTCAGGCACTGTCTTGGGAGCCTTCATATCCTTTGGGGTAAGCATAGTCTGTTTGATCACTCCTGGGTGAGCCCAAGTCTGGGTTCTGTAGATGCTCATTCCTAAGTCTGGCCTTACAGATTGACGCGTCATCCTTGATTTCTGCCTCTGTGATGGCTGCCCCTTCTGCTCTTGCTTTGTCAAAGCTGGTATATCCAGAAGTGGAGGAGTCCAAGTTCAAGAATAAGGAGGGGGTAAAATTGCCCCGTGGGTGAGTCCAATGAGGCATATAATTTGGGAGATGGTGAGGTCAGGTGCAGAGTCAAGAGTGGTGCTATGGTGGCAGAGGCTTCAAGTCTTCTGGAGAAGAAATAATATGATTCCATATCCCCTCTTGTTTACCTCTGCCTTTAGATAATCATGTTGATTTTTTTCTTTTGTTTAACCCTCCCACCTGCCTCTCTCTTCTGCATGCCATCATCCTCTGTCCTTTGTGTCAGTACCATTTCATGGCGATTAAATCTGATACTGCTTCAGCGTAGTTTCCACAAAAAGGGTCACTAGGAACCCCCATCACCCTTCAAGCTGTTCTTGCACTCTCCTGTTGCACTCCTGCACTGCTGGGACACTGGGACAGCTCTTCTCTGAGGAGCCGAGATTACTCTAGACACCGTATTCTTCCCCTATGCCCAATAACCACAGGAAGGAGAAGAGTGTTCTGGAAGCTGCCAGCAGTGGAGCCACAGATGCCATAGGCCTTGCTGCTAACATAGCAGCCAACCTGATTGCCTTTTTGGCCGTGTTGGCCTTCATCAACGCTGCCCTCTCCTGGCTAGGGGAACTGGTAGACATACAGGGGCTCACTTTTCAGGTAAAGGATTCCATTTGTTGGGCTGTCCCTCTAGGGTGTGTTTAAGTAGTCCTTGAATTGTGCATGTCCTCCTGACCCACAGTGCACTGAGGGAGTGTGGCGAGGAGAAGGGTGGAGGAGACTGAGTCAAGGCTCCAGAGAAGTCTTTGTCTCCTGACTGTCTCGTTCTCTCACCCAGGTCATCTGCTCCTATATCCTAAGGCCCGTGGTTTTCATGATGGGTGTCGAGTGGGCAGACTGTCCGATGGTGGCTGAGATGGTGGGGATCAAGTTCTTCACGAATGAGTTTGTGGCCTATCAGCAACTGTCTCAGTACAAAAACAAACGTCTCTCTGGAGTGGAAGAGTGGATTGGAGGCGAGAAACAGTGGATTTCTGTAAGTGACAATCTAGAAAAGCATAAACAGTCCAGGCAGACAAAAAGTGTTACACTAAAGTTTAACACGCACAGATCCCTTTCCAGGATCCCAGGCCTGACCACAAAGCAAGGGTAACAGTATGCTTGGCTTCGGTGCCTGAGCTGCCCTGAGGTCTGTGTGCTAGTCCCCTACACTCTGACCCAACTTCTCTCTAGAATGTAATTACTGAGCCTTTACAGTTGGGGCAGTCCAAGGAGGATACTATTTCTGATAGTCTAAGGTCTCCTTCTTCATTTATAAGTTTAAATTGCTATAAACTGAGCTCCTTTTTTCTCTCCCTCTCTTTTCTCTCAATCATCCTCATTCCTAGGCCTTCTCCTAATTCATAGGCTTCAACAAGAAGAGCACTGGGTAAAGAGGCCATGGTGGTTCCATATCATTATCCCTATAATAACTCATGAAGCGATTATTTTCTGAGCATCCTTTCCATATTCCTTAGAGTAGCACACACAAGATTGGGGGTTCTAAGTACTCTGGAACGTCTATCATGATTATACGACTGTGCACATAGGACTGAGTTTACTTATTTATTTTTGTTTTCCCTAGGTGAGAGCTGAAATCATTACAACATTTTCACTCTGTGGATTTGCCAATCTTAGTTCCATAGGAATCACACTGGGAGGCTTGAGTGAGTTAATTCATTTTCCCAGCTACCCAATATGCCAGCCAGTTCCCAGCATCTGTAGTGGGCAGTCCTGGTGCTTCAGTATGAGTTGAGACCAGATAGAGATGCTGATGTGAAATGGGCCTCTCAGGTGGCAGTTAATTTGGAGTTAAGGTAATCATGCTACCTGGCTATGCATGAAGCCCAGGCTGGGTTTGCAATCTCAACTTCTGTCATTTTTTTCCCTTTCAAGTGGAAGCCCAAAAGACCAATTTTATTTTTATTTTCCCTATGAGGAAGACTATAATGATATTATTTTTATTTTGCCATTAAATGGACATAGTGCATATATAAGTAAAGGTATTTTGTTTTTTATTCAGTAGTGAAGGTACTTTCAGAAATTATGCTGCTCACCAGTTGACTTCACAGAATTAGGCATTGCACAAGGAATCAAAGGCCAAATAAAAGCAGCAGACACATAAGGCAGATAGATAATTAGAGCAAGTGGTGTGAAGTGTTGGATTAAAAGCTACAGGTCACCAGGTGTGGGAGGAGTGAGTATGTGAAGCATACATAGATACAATTAGATTGCTGAAAATCTTGCTGAATGGTGATCGCTGGAGGAAACAATATGAGGAAAATGGAATTGTCCTTGAAGGCAGGGGATTCCAAGAGTTTGGAAGATCCAAGTGAGAAATAAAGTGTAAGAAAAATACAGCTCAGCTCAGTATTTTATGGCACTCATATTCTGGGCTAGAATCATTAAGTTGATTTACTTGGTAGCTGATCGAACAATTTAAAGGTGAAACAATTTCCTTTCAGTTTATCTTTTTCCCTTCTGTTAAACACTTGTCTGTATTCTAATTCTTTTTTTTTAAATATTTATTTATTTATTTTTGGCTGTGTTGGGTCTTCTTTGCCACACATGGGCTTTCCCTAGTTGCAGTGAGCGGGGGCTACTCTTCATTGTGGTGCGCGGGCTTCTCCTTTTGGTGGCTTCTCTTTGTTGCGGAGCATGGGCCATAGGCGCCCGGGCTTCAGTAGTTGTGGCTCCCGGGCTCTAGAGTGCAGGTTCAGTAGTTGTGGTGCACAGGCTTAGTTGCTCCGCGACATGTGGGATCTTCCCGGACCAGGGCTCGAACCCGTGTCCCCTACATTGGCAGGCAGATTCTTAACCACTGCGCCACCAGGGAAGTCCCTGTATTCTAATTCTGATGCCTGATTACAATCTGATTGTGAGCTTGTCATCCAGTAGTGGGATATGCATCATGTGACTAAGGCTTAGGTGAATGTTGCCCTCCTTATTTCTCTGGCACAAAATAGCCCATCTAATTCTGTCCAGGTTAAGAATGCAGATTTCAGTTAGTGAACACCCAAGGCATTTGTACCTGTCTGGAGCAACCCAGGGCTTTGCTTAATTCAGATATATCTTGGGAATGTTCACAAAACCACTAAATAGTTAGTGGTTCACACACTTCACACAATCCTTGACCTGGGGAATGTCTAAGTTAGTGACCCCATAGGACTAATGAATATACACACTTCTTAGGGTACCACTGTCCAGCCTCTGGTGGTTGGTGGTAAGAATACTATTCATCTGCTGCATTTTGATCCTCAGCATTCTTCTAATGGGGTTTCATGGGGTATGCCTAATTGCCTTGTGGGGAAGAGATTGAATTATTTTGTTGTGTTGTCCGCAGCATCAATGGTACCCCACCGGAAGAGTGACTTGTCCAAGGTTGTGGTCAGTGCCCTCTTCACAGGGGCCTGTGTATCCCTTATCAGCGCCTGTGTGGCAGGTAAGTGTCTCAGCTTAGTCTCAGAATATTGTTTTAACTCTCCATCTCACATATGCATAGAAAAGGCACCAAATCTACAGTGTTCTCAATTTATACCCAAAGAATTAAGAGCCTTAAGGAACATGTGTAAAATCTTCCGCTTAGCATCTCTGTCTCCTTTACCCAGGAATCCTCTATGTCCCCAGGGGAGCTGAAACTGACTGTGTCTCCTTCCTAAACACAAGTTTCACCAATCGAACCTATGAGATCTATGTGTGCTGCAGAGAGCTCTTTCGGAGGTGAGTGAGCACTGGGATCCCTGACCCCTTCTCCTTTATGCTCTCCTCCACTCAGGAATCTTCTGGGAGTGGGGAGAAGCAAGGTCTTGAGGGTAATCACACGAATGCTGAATAGAGCGTATAAGAAGGGAGACAGGTATTTGCGGTGGTCTAGATCTCCGTTTTTTTCTCTTATTAGATGCATACTCGCTATTAGCTCTAGCATGGACAAGTGACAGATTTTACCTGTATTGATGGGGCACTGAGAAGTGGAGGGTGAGGGGAAGTAAGGGAGGGTGGTTTCCCTGATCAGAAGTGATGTATTTATTGTAATTGGAACATAGATAAGTTGTAGGTGAAGACATGGCAATGGTCCTAAGTGGCTAAAAACTTATAGCCTTCTTCAGACAGAAATGAAGACTGAGAGTGGATAAAGTTGAATTGATAAAATCATGATGCATTCGGATAGTGTAAAAATGAACTTGTTTACCAATTTCTGGGATATTATTAGAATAGTTTTCTGATTCTGCATGTAAGGAGCTCAGAAGTCACCACTCCATCCTAACAACAAGAAAAAAAAACTGAACAGTCTGAAAAATCAATAACTCTTCTTGGATCTGTAAGAGACACAGGGCAAACTGCTGACCTGAAGACTGGAGAGACAGACAGGCAAACACATAGCTTACTGGAGCAGACTCATGAGCGGAAACTGCCACAGAATCCTGTGCTGGGGCAGGAAAACCTGAAACTAATTGCTGGAGCCTCAGTGAGGACAGGTCTGGATGTTAAAAACTCCAGGGGGACCCAGTTATAGGGGGCAACCCTACACCTTGGGGAGTTTTACCTCCAGGAGCTAGACCAAGTCCTCACAGTAAATATCAGACAAAAACCCCCTCATTCTTCTGGCAGGGGGAGGGGAAAAGGAGCCATTTTGAAATACACCAGAGCACTCTGTTTTTTTAAACAAGGCCTGCTCTCAGGAGAAACTAGTTAACCAGAGCCTAACCAGCTGGGGTAGTATCAGAGCCTACCTGACCTGGAAGAAGGGAAATACCCAACTAAAGCTCACTCTAGCCATCCCATCCCCCTTAAAGGGGGAGGAAAAACTGAGAAACACTTGTGAAGTTCACAGTGCAGAGGCACAGGCTTGCTAAAAGCCTGAGACCTAATCATAGGACTACAGAATGCTTCCCCTCCCCCACACCTCACCACCACATTACTAAGGCCTATTTACAGCAGTTCCTTTTTTGGGTACATCATGTCCAGTTATCAAGAAGAAAGTACAAGGCCCGCTAAAGGGCAAAAAACACAATTTGAGGAGATAGAGCAAGCATCAAAACCAGACATGGCAAAGATTTCGATTTATCAGAGTGGGAATTTCAAGCAACTATGATTTATGTGCTAAGGGCTCTAATGGATAAAGTAGACAGCAAGCAAGAACAGATGGGCAATGTAAGTACAGAGATATAGGAATCCCAAGAAAGAACCAAAAAGAAATGCTACAGATCAAAAAACACTGTAACAGAAATAAAGAATGTCTTTGATGGCTTACTAGTAGACTAAACACATATGAGGAAAGAACTCCTAGCTTGAAGATATATCAATAGAAGTCTTCAAAACTGAAAAGGAAAGAGAACAAAGACTGAAAAAAAAAAAAAACCAGAATAGAGCATCCAAGAATTGTGGGACAAATACAAAACGTGTAACATACACATAATGTGAATACCAAGAGAAGAACAGAAGAAATATTTGAAACAATTATGACTGAGAATTTCTCCAAATTAGTGTCAGACACCAAACCACAGATCCAGGAAGCTCAGAGAACACCGAGCAGCATAAATGCCAAGAAGACTATACTTAAGCATATTTTGAAATTATAGAAAATCAAAGATAAAGAAAAAGTACTGAAAGAAGTCAGTTGAAAAAACAACAGATATGAAAAACATATCATTAAGCTGAAAGAACTATTTACAGGACACACAAAATGAAAGATTTGAGGAACTAGAATGTTTGGTGCTTCAAAAGCAAAAGATGTGTGTATTAGTAGTGATATATGGGTGAATGAAGAGAGTTCTGAGAGATGAGGCTGAAAGATCTTATAAGGCCTTGTATGAAATGATAAGGAATTTAGACTTTGACTTATAGAATTCTTAACACTGGTATGCTTTTTCAAAAGATCATGCTGGTAGCCATTTGGATGTCAGGGAGATCAATAAACACATTGCTGTAATACTCCCAAGTAAGAGATGATGAGAGCTGATACTAAGTAGTTGTGAGAATGAAGATGCACTAGAACAAGGAGAATCAATAGGATTGGTTATTGAAGTGAAGGGCAGGATAAGGATGACTGTACCCTTTCCGGCTTGGGTAAGTGGGTCTGAGGGATGCCATTCATTCACTGACAGAGAGAGGACTAGTTCCAGGAATGAGAGTAAAGGGGAGAGATTATGGCTTAATTCAGGTGGATATGTTGACTTGGAGGTACCTGTGGGACCATCATGTTAAGCAACTCACAAACCAACTTGGGTCTGAAGTTCAGGAGAGAAAAAAGAACTGGAGATAGATTTGGAAGTTGTCATTAAGTAAATGATCTGTTCAGTGTATAGGTAGATGTTTGGGTACCAGCTCCTTAACAGGTTACTATGGCAAATTAACAGACATTACCCTCCTGTGTTTGGAGGTTTTCACCAGAGAAAGCAACCAACATCCTCTGAAAAAATAATCCTTTTGCTGTACTATTAAAGATGAATTATAAACTGGATAGATCATTGGTCTGGCATAGTTATGACTCCTATGTTCTTGGGGAAGTTCAATGGATGTCATTGTAAGCATAGTCTAAAGTAAATGGGTGAAGTGAAAATTGCTAATTTGTGTTTAATGATGAGTTGTCTTTACATCACTGAACTTCACTAAAAAATTAGTAGAATACTCTTTCCTGGTCATTTCTGCCTTCAAAACGGAAACTGACTTTTTGCCTAAAGTCACATACTAAGCATCATTAGTATCTAGAATCTGAAAGAGATAATGTTTTTGTCCAATTCATTCATGCTAAATATATTTGGAGTGACTCCAGACCAAGATAACAACAAAGGAGGCTTAAATTTCCCTCTTCCTATGGATGCACCAAATGTACAGCTATACATGGAGTAATTCCCTCTAAGCAAAATCCAGAAACTAGCTGAATGACTCCTACAACTGAGAAAATACCCACATTGAATTGGGTAGGAAAGACTGAGAAATAGTCTCATCATAAAACCCACCCCTGGCACAGCACCATATAATGGAAGGGAACTCCCAACTCTAAGCTTATCCCTAAGCAGTGAAGGGTTTAGACTGAACATCTAGTGCCCCAATTTTTAAGACGGAACTGTGCCTACCTCCCCACCACCCCCCGCCTGCCCCACAAGGCTCAGTATAGAGGAAGCAGTCAAAAATGTCCATCTCCCACTCTTTCCCTGGAAGGGGTTTGACTGCATACTTTCCAGCTGGTGCCTGAGGGTACAACTTCTAATCAGCCTGCATCTAGGTGCTGGCTGCAATTCTCCTCCTTGGGACACTAAAGAGACCCACACTGAGACACATTATAATTAAACTGTCAAAACTAAGACAAACAAAGCATAGATAAAGGCAGCAAGAGAAAAGTAACTTGTTATATACAAGGGAGCTCCCATAAGACTATCAGCAGGTTTTTCTGCAGAAACCTTACAGTCCAGAAAAAAAGTGGGATGATATATTAAAAAGAAAAAAACTACCAACCAATGCTTGGTAATGCTATACCTGGCAAAGTTGTCCTTCAGAATTGAAGGAGAGAGAGTTTTTCAGACAAGCAGAGGTAGCTATACTTATATCAGACAAAATAGAATTTAAGCCAAAACAGTAATGAGAAACAAAGAAGGTCATTATATAGTGATAAAGGGGTCAATTCATCAAGAGGATGTAATAACTGTAAATTTTTATGCACCCAATATGGAGCACCTAAATATATAAAGCAAATATTAACAGATCTGAAGAGACAACAATACAATAATTGTAGAGGACTTCAGCATTCCACTTTCAACAACAGATAGATCATTCAGGCAGAAAATCAATAAGGAAACATTGGACTTAAACTACATGTTAGACCAGATGGACCTGACAACATTTACAGAACAGTCCATCCAACAACAGCAGAATACACATTCTTCTCAAGTACACATGGAAATTATCTGATAGATTATATGTTAGGCTACAAAGCAAGTCTTAATATATTTAAGAAGACTGAAATTATATCAAATGTCTTTTCTGACCACAATAGTATGAGACTAGAAATCAGTAACAAGAAAAAACCTGGTAAATTCACATATATGTGGACATTAAACAACATGCTCCTGAACAATGGGTCAAAAATGAAATCAAAAGAGAAATAAAATATCTTTACTCACCACCAGGAAAAATCTGTAACTGTGTGAGTTGATGGATGTTAAATAAACTTATATTGTGGTAATCATCTCACAATATATACCTATATCAAGTCATTAAATTGTACACCTTATACAATGTTATATGTCAATAATATCTCAATAAAACTGGGGGAAAAGACTTGAAAAAATATCTTGAGACAAATGAAAATGGAAACACAATATACCAAAACTTAAGAGATGCAGCAAAAGCAGTTCAAAGAGGGGAGTTTATAGTGACAAACACCTACATTAAGAAAAAAAGAAAGATCTCAAACAACCTAATTTAACACCTCAAGAAAAAGAAAAACAAACTAAGTCCAAAGTTATAGAAGAAGGGAAATAACAAAGATCAGAGCAGAAACTAATGAAATAGAGACAAAAAAAGACAACAGAAAAGTTCAATGAAACTAAGAGCCATTTATCTTAAAAGACAGACAAAATAGACATATGTTTAGCTAAGCTAAGAAGAAGAGAGAGGAGACTCAAAGAAATGAAAAAGGAGGTATTAACAATTAATAACACAGAAATACTAAGGATTTTGAGAAACTGCTATGGAAAATTATATCCCAACAAATTAGATAACATAGAAGAAATGGATAAATTCCTAGAAATATACAACTGACTAAGACTGAATCATGAAGAAATAGAAAATCTGAACAGAATGATTACTAGTAAGGAGATTGAATCAGTAATCAAAAACCTCCCAACAAAAAAAGCCCAGGACTAGACAGGTTCACTGGTGAATTCTTCCAAACAGTTAAAGAATAATTAATACCAATCTTCTCAAACTTTTCAAAAAAACATAAAAGGAGTGAACACTTCCAAATTCATTTTATGAGGCCAGAATTACCTGTTGCCAAAGCCAGACAGGGACACTATAAGAAAAAATTACAGGTCAGTATTCCTGATGAACACAGATGCAAAAATCCTCAACAAAAATTAGCAAACCAAATTCAACAGTACATTAAAAAGGTCATACACCATGATCGAGTGAGATTTATTCCTGGGATGCAAGGATGGCTCAACATACACAAATCAATAAATGTGATATACCACTGTAACAAAATGAAAGATAAAAACCATATAATCATTTCAATAGATGCAGAAAAAGCATTTGACAAAATTCAACATCCTTACATGATAAAACTCTCAACAAATTGGATGTAGAAGGAATGTATCTCAACATAATAAAGGCCATATATGACAAGCCCACAGCTAACATCATACTGAATCGTGAAAAGCTGAACACTTTTCCTCTAAGATCAGGAATAAGACAAGAATTACCACACTCACCACTTTTAATCAACATAGTATTGGAAATCATAGCCAGAGCAATTAGCCAAGAAAAAGAAATAAAAGGCACCCAAATCAGAAAAGAAGTAAAACTGTCTGTGTCTGCAGATGACATGATCTTATACACAGAAAATCCTAAAGGCTCCACCAAAAAACTGTTAGCACTGATAAACAAATTCAGTAAGTTGCAGGATACAAAATTAACATACAAAAATCATTTGTGTTTCTATACAATAACAATGAACTATTGGAAAGAGAAATTAATGAAACAATCCCATTTACAATAGCATCAAAAAGAATAAAATACTTAGGAATAAATGTAATCAAGGAGAGGAAAGATCTGTACACTGAAAACTATAAAAAAATTGATGAAAAAGTGGAAGGGATAAATAAATGGAAATATACTCCACGTTTATGGATTAGAATGAATATTATTAAAGTGTTCATACTACCTAAGGTGATCTACGGATTCAATGCAATCCCTATTAAAATTCCAATGGCATTTTTCATAGAGATAGAAAAAACAATTCTAAAATTCATATGGAACCACAAAAGACCCTGAATAGCCAAAGCAATCTTGAGAAAGAAGAACAAAGCTAAAGGCATCACACATCTTGATTTTAAACTATATTACAAAGCTGTAGTAATCAAAACAGTATGGTACTGACTTAAAAATAAACACACAGATCAATCAAACAGAATAGAGAGTCCAGAAATAAACCCATGTTTTCAACAAAGGAGCCAAGAATATACAATGGGGGAAAGGGTAGTCTTTTCAATAAATGGTATTAGCAAAACTGTATATCCACCTGTAGGAGAATGAAACTGGACTCCTGTCTTACACCATATACAAAAATCAACTCAAAACGGATTAAAGACTTTAACATAAGACCTGAAACCATGAAAATCCTTGAAGAAAATGTAGGGAGTAAGCTCCTTGACATTGGTCTTGGCAACAATTTTTTGGACTTGAAACCAAAAGCAAAGACAACAAAAACAAAAATAAACAATTGGGGGACTTCTCTGGTGGCACAGTGGTTAAGAATCCTCCTGCCAATGCAGGGGACATGGGTTCGATCCCTGGTCCAGGAAGATCCCACACGCTGTGGAGCAACTAAGCCTGTGAGCCACAACTACTGAGCCTGCACTCTAGAGCCCTCGAGCCGCAACTACTGAGCCCACACGTCGCAACTACTGAAGCCCGCGCGCCTAGAGCCTGTGCTCCGCGGCAGGAGAAGCCACCGCAGTGAGAAGCCCATGCGCCACAACAAAGAGTAGCCCCTGCTTGCTGCAGCTAGAGAAAGCCTGCGCACAGCAACGAAGAACGAACACAGCCAAAAAATAATAAAAATTTTAAAAAGCAAAAAACAAAAAACAATTGGGACTTCATCAAACTAAAAAGCTTCTGCACAGCAAAAGAAACCATCAACAAAATGAAAAGTCAAAAAAAAAAAAAGAAAAGTCAACCTACAGAATGGGAGAAAATATTTGCAAACCATATATCCAGTAAGGAATTAATATCCAAAATATACAAGGAACTTATACAGCTCAATAGCAAAAAATCCAAGTAATCCAATTTAAAAATGAGCAGAGGGTTTGAATAGACATTTTTCCAAAGAACTCAACCAAATGACCAACAGGTACATGAAAAGGTGCTCAATATCACTAACTAGCAAGGAAATACAAATAAAAACCTCAATGAAGAATCACCTTACACCTGTTAGGATGGCTGTCATAAAAAAGACAAGTGATAGCAAATGCTGGCAACGATTTGCAGAAAAGGAAACCTTTACACACTCTTAGTGGAAATGGAAATGGTACAGTCACTATGGAGGTTCCTGAAGAAATTAAAAATAGAACTACTACCATATGATCCAGCAATCTTACTTCTGGGTATATATCCAAAGGAAACAAAGTCAGTATCTGTACTCCCATGTTCACTGCAGCATTATTAACAGTAGCCATGGTATGCAAACAACCTATGTGCCCACTAGCAGATGAATGGATAAAGAAAATGTTGTGTATGTATACAATGGAATGTTAGTCATCCTTACAAAAGAAGGAAATCCTGCTATTTGCAACAATGTGGATGAACAATTAAACTAAGTGAAATAAGCCAGACAAAGGCAAATACTGCATGGTCTCACTTATATGCAGAATCCAAAAAAAAAAACAACAACAAAAAGGAACTCATAGAATGGTGGTTGCCTAGGGCTGGGAAATAGGGGAATAGGGAGAAGCTGGTATAATAGTACAAACTTTCAGATATAAGATCAATAGGTTTGAGGACCTAATGTATAACATGGTGGCTATAGTTGATAATACTGTATTATATAATTGAGATTTGCTAAGAGAATAGAACTTAAGTGTTCTCACCAAAAAAAAAAAAAAAAGTAAATATGTGAGGTGGTGGATGTGTTAACTCAATGTTGGGAATCCTTTCACAGTATATGCATATGTCAAATCATCACGTTGTACACTCTCTATATATTACAATTTTGTTTGTCAATTATACCTCCATAAAACTGAAACACACATACATATATACATACACACCAAGCCTGAGCTGTTTTCCTTTCTCAAGAGGAATGTGGCTTTGGAGTACCATCTCACTATTTAGAATAAATTCAATTCTAAATCATTACAAGGCATAAATCTTGCTTCAGTGATGTTTGGACAGGCAATTCCCCAAAGGACTATGGTTATGAACTGGACAGAGAAGCAGACACATTGTATAGGATTTCTTGCTAGTACTATCTTGGGCATGAATGAGAAAATACGCTTAATTCTGTCCTATTTATTGGTTGGCCAAAAAGTTCCTTCAGTTTTGAAGTAAAAATAAAAGACACATTTTCCATTTTCACCAAGAACTTTATTTGAACAACGTATTCACCGTTTTGTTCCACTGCCTTCTGCCATTTTTCAGGCAGCTTCATAATTCCGTATTCCCAAAACTTTTAATCTTTTTGAGCAAAGAACGGTCCCAGGTGCCTTTTATAGTCTTCCAGGGAATTGAAATTTTTTCCATTAAGAGAATTTTGTAAAGACTGAAATGAATGGAAATCCAAAGGTGCAATTGTCTGGTGAATACGGCGGATGAATCAGAACTTCCCAGCCAAGCTGTAACAGTTTTTGCCTGGTCATCAAAGAAACATGTGGTCTTGCCGTACCCTAATGGAAGATTATGCATTTTCTGCTGACTAATTCTGGACGCTTTTCGTCAAGTGCTGCTTTCAATTGGTCTAATTTGGAGCAGTACTTGTTGCAATGAATTGTTTGGTTTTCCGGAAGGAGCTCATAATACAGGACTCCCTTCCAATCCCACCATATACACAACATCACCTTCTTTGGATGAAGACCAGCCTTTGATGTGGTTGGTAGTGGTTCATTTCGCTTGCCCCACAGTCTCTTCCATTCCACATTACTGTACAGTATCCACTTTTCATCACCTGTCACAATTTGTTTTAAAAACAAAGTTTTCATTACATTTAATTAGAGAATTGCATGCAGAAATATGGTAAAGAAGGGTTTTTTTCGCTTAACTTATGTGGAACCCAAACATCAAAGCAATTAACATAACCAAGCTGGGGCAAATGATTTTCAACGCTTGATTCGGATATTTTGAGTATGTCAGCTATCTCCCGCGTGGTATAGCGTTGATTGTTCTCAATATCTCGATTTCATCACTAACAACTTCAACTGGTCTACCCAACCGTGGCGCATCATCCAGCAAGAAATCTCCAGCATGGAACTTCGCAAACCACTTTTGACACGTTTGATCAGTCACAGCACCTTCTCCATACACTGCACAAATCGTTTTTTTCGCATTTCAGTTGCATTTACCTTTCTTGAAATAATAAAGCATAATATGCTGAAATGTTGCTTTTTTCTTCCATCTTCAATATTAAAATGGCTACACAAAAATTCACCAATTTTGATAAGTTCTTTTTTTTAATTGCATGCTGATATGACAGTCGTCACAATACAATCTAATACAATTGTTTCGAATGAAGTTAAAGACAACTAAGTGCTACTAGAGCCATCTTATGGAAAAAACCGAATGAACATTTTGGCCAGCCCAATATTAGGTCATTGTGATTGGATTCATTAATAAGTTTCTGTTTTTATTTTCACCTGCTTGGTAGAACTTAATGATACATCTTGTTGCATTGTTTTTATCTGACCCACTATGTATCTCTCTGGCTTTTCATTTCAGTACCTCTCTGAATGGAACCAACCCTCCTTCTTTTCCTGGTCCCTGGGAAGATAAAGAGTTCAGTGCCATAGCCCTTGCTAAATGCTGTGACCTCTACACCAATGCTGTCTGTGCCTAAAGCTGGTCCATTTCCGTAACAGTCCTGATCTGGATGGCTTTTTGATGGCAAAGTTATTTTCATACTCAGAGTTCTCATTCTACAGCTAACTCACCTTGATCTTTAATAGTAAATGTAAAATATTCATTTTGGTTCACTGTATGTCAGTAATGAAAATTAGCCCTCATTTTTCCATTATTTGGCTGAACCAAATAAGAAATTCATTATGGGCTCTGTCTGAGCTTAGAGTTGAAATAATAAATATTACCATGTCAAAAAATGTCTTGCAAACCTTGCTTCTAGTTGCCATCTTAAAAATTATGTGATGTGTGCCAGAACTCTTCTATATGTGTTCTGGTAAAACAAATATGGGAGGCAGGCACAGTCTGCCTTGGAGTTTGATGAGTGTCATTCCTCTCTGCCCCTTACTGAAAGAAGACGTATGCAGGCAAGTTATTCAAAATCTTGTACCAGTTTTCTTATCGTAAACTGGGAAGAATGATGTTTGCCCTGTTCACTTCAAGATTATAATAATCAAAGCAGTGTGTGGAAGTTCTTGGAAGATGTAAAGTGTGTTTCATGACTCTGTCCTAAAGATGCTACCAGAAAACTACTAGAGCTAATCAATGAATTTGGTAAAGTAGCAGGATACAAAATTAATGCACAGAATTCTCTTGCATTCCTATACACTAATGATGAAAAATCTGAAAGTGAAATTAAGAAAACACTCCCATTTACCATTGCAACAAAAAGAATAAAATATCTAGGAATAAACCTACCTAAGGAGACAGAAGACCTGTATGCAGAAAATCATGAGACACTGATGAAAGAAATTAAAGATGATACAAATAGATGGAGAGATATACCATGTTCTTGGACTGGAAGAATCAACATTGTGAAAATGACTCTACTACCCAAAGCAATCTACAGATTCAATGCAATCCCTATCAAACTACCACTGGCATTTTTCACAGAACTAGAACAAAAAATTTCACAATTTGTATGGAAACACAAAAGACCCCGAATAGCCAAAGCAATCTTGAGAAAGAAAAACGGAGCTGGAGGAATCAGGCTCCCTGACTTCAGACTATACTACAAAGCTACAGTAATCAAGACAGTATGGTACTAGCACAGAAACAGAAATATAGATCGATAGAACAGGATAGAAAGCCCAGAGATAAACCCACGCACATATGGTCACCTTATCTTTGATAAAGGAGGCAAAAACATACAATGGAGAAAAGACAGCCTCTTCAATAAGTGGTGCTGGGAAAACTGGAAAGCTACATGTAAAAGAATGAAATTAGAACACTCCATAACACCATACACAAAAATAAACTCAAAATGGATTAAAGACCTAAATGTAAGGCCAGACACCATCAAACTCTTAGAGGAAAACATAGGCAGAACACTCTATGACATAAATCACAACAAGATGCTTTTTGACCCACCTGTTAGAGAAATGGAAATAAAAACAAAAATAAACAAATGGGACCTAATGAAACTTAAAAGCTTTTGCACAGCAAAGGAAACCATAAACAAGATGAAAAGACAACCCTCAGAATGGGAGAAAATATTTGCAAATGAAGCAACTGACAAAGGATTAATCTCCAAAATTTATAAGCAGCTCATGCAGCTCAATATGAAAAAAACAAACAACCCAATCCAAAAATGGGCAGAAGACCTAAATAGACATTTCTCCAAAGAAGATTTACAGATTGCCAACAGACACATGAAATAATGCTCAACATCATTAATCATTAGAGAAATGCAAATCAAAACTACAATGAGATATCATTGCATACCGGTCAGAATGGCCATCATCAAAAAATCTACAAACAATAAATGCTGGAGAGGGTGTGGAGAAGAGGGAACCTTCTTGCACTGTTGGTGGGAATGTAAATTGATACAGCCACTATGGAGAACAGTATGGACGTTCCTTAAAAAACTACAAATAGAACTACCATACGACCCAGCAATCCCACTACTGGGCATATACCCTGAGAAAACCATAATTCAAAAAGAGTCATGTGCCAAAATGTTCATTGCAGCTCTATTTACAATAGCCAGGACATGGAAGCAACCAAAGTGTCCATCATCGGATGAATGGATAAAGAAGATGTGGCACATATATACAATGGAATATTACTCAGCCATAAAAAGGAACGAAACTGAGTTATTTGTAGTGAGGTGGATGGACCTAGAGACTGTCATACAGAGTGAAGTAAGTCAGAAAGAGAAAAACAAATACCGTATGCTCACACATATATATGGAATCTTAAAAAAAAAAAAAAAGGTCATGAAGAACCTAGGGGCAAGATGGGAATAAAGATGCAGACCTACTAGAGAATGGACTTGAGGATACAGGGAGGGGGAAGGGTAAGCTGGGACAAAGTGAGAGAGTGGCATGGACATATATACACTACCAAACGTAAAATAGATAGCTGGTGGGAAGCAGCTGCATAGCACAGGGAGATCAGCTTGGTGCTTTGTGACCACCTAGAGGGGTGGGATAGGGAGGGTGGGAGGGAGGGAGATGCGAGAGGGAAGAGGTATGGGGACATATGTATATGTATAACTGATTCACTTTGTTATAAAGCAGAAACTAACACACCATTGTAAAGCAATTATACTCCAATAAAGATGTTAAAAAATAATAATAATAAATAAATAAGTAAATAAATACAAAGAAAAAGTGTTTCATGACTCGGTGTGTGGAATCATTACTATAAAAGTTATTGTAATATATAATTAACATATAATTGACAAATGCTTCACTTTATGTTGGCTGGAGTTGCCCTGAAGTAGACCTTGGATGTTATCTGAATACTTTGGGAAGGATGCTGTTAGAGGTACCCATCTGAGAATGAAAGTTGCAGTTTAATGCCCTTTACTTATAGCTTATTGGGTTTCATTACATTTTTCTTTTTGTATGAAAACAATGTATCACAATGGACATTTGGACAATTTAAACACTTGGATAAAATATATAATTGACAAAATTTTAAAAAAATTATGTGATGTTGGTGTGCTATAAATGTGATTTGGTATGTAATGTGTACTGAGGTGAAAAGCTGTATTTCTTGGAGTTCTGTGGATGAGCTGGGTTTATGGTACTAAAGGTACATAAGAAAGTTCCATGAATATTTCATGATAAGAGTTTTCTTGTTGCCACACATTCATAAACCTGAAAACTCTTTAACATCATTACACAGTAAACAGTTTTTCCTATATGCAAACTTATAAGGAATATCCGTTTCTTAGAGGCCCTTACTTCATTTTAGTATTCTGCTTTAGTGCCATATTTGCTTCAAGTTTAAAATGACTCTTTTAAAAATGTGATTTTCGGCAGGGAGGGGGGACAGTTTTTCCTCCCAGATGACATTTGACAATGTCTTGAGATATAATTAGTTGTCACAACTGGGGGAATGCTACTGACATCTTCGACGGAGTAGAGGCCAGAACTGCTGCTAAACATTCTACAATGCACGAGTTAGCCTCCACAACAAAGAATTCTGTGGCCCCAAATGTCAGCGGTGCTAAGGCTGAGATACTCTGATTGAAAATATTTAACATATTTCTTAATATCTAATATTATTTATAATATTAATAATATTATAGCCTTAAGGAAGAATTTCAAAAGGATGTAGGAGTTCCTCAAAAAGTTAAAATTACTCCCTGGCCCCATAATTCTATTCCTTGGTATACGCAAAAGAACTGAAAACAGGTATGCCAACGAGTACATGTACACGCATGACCATGGCAGCACTATTCACGGTAGTCAGAAGGTGGAAACAGTCCAAATGTTCATCAACAGCTGAACGGATAAACAAACTGTGTTATGTACATACAGTGGAATTCTATTCAGCCATAAAAAGCATGAAGTACTGATATATCCTACACAGAAGAACCTAGAAAACATTACGCTAAGTCAAAAAGCCAGACACAAAGGCTTATTATTGTATGATTCTATTTTGTATGATTCCCTTTATATGAAATATTCAGCATAGATAAATCCATAGAGACAGAATACAGATTGGTGGTTGCCAAGGGTAGGGGGGGAGGGGGAACAGGGAATTACTACTTAATGAGTATGCAGTTTTACTGTGGGATGATGGAAATGTTTTGGAACTAGATAGAAATAGTGGTTACACAACATTGAATGTACTAAATGTCACTGATTCGTTCACTTTCAAATGGTTAGTTTTATGTTATGTGAATTTCACCTCAGTAAATTTTATATATATGTAAAATTTATATATATAAATAAATATATATATAATTTTATGTATATAGGCTATTTGTATGTTCCCTTAGCTAATCTACCTGCTTCCATTTCACAATTATCTTAGCTCAGAACCTCTTGGTCTGGGCTTCCCTGGTGGCACAGTGGTTAAGAATCTGCCTGCCAATGCAGGGGACACGGGTTTGATCACTGGTCCGGGAAAATCCCACATGCCGCAGAGTAACCAAGCCCGTGCGCCACAACTACTGAGCCTGCGCTCTAGAGCCCGCGAGCCACAACTACTGAAGCCCATGTGCCACAACTACTGAAGCCTGTGCACCTAGAGCCCGTGCTCTGCAACAAGAGAAGCCACTGCAATAAGCCCACACACCACAGAGAAGAGGAGCCCCTGCTCGCCACAACTAGAGAAAGCCGTGCACAGCAATGAAGACCCAACGCAGCCAAAGATAAATAAATAAATATCTTTATACTTTAATAAATAAATAAATAAATAAATACCTTTAAATAAAGTTTATAAACTTTATTAAAGTTTATTAAATAAATAAATATATAACTTTAAGTGGCGAGGGGGTGGTGGTGTGATGAATTGGGAGATTGGGATTGACTATCCGTATAGTTATCTTATGGATAACTAATAAGAACCTGCTGTATAAAAAAATAAAATAAATAAAATAAATAAATAACTTTATAAAAAAAAGAACCTCTTGGTCTTCCTTCCAGTTTCCTGTCCCAACTTCTCTCCCTTATTTTCCAAACTTGAGGTAAAAGAAAACGACGCCTCAATAAAGAAGCATGCTTCTTGTCCTGCACGCTGATTTTTACCCCAGCCTAGTTTCTTTCTGAGAGGCAGCTGAATGCAGTGGTTGGTGGTACTGGACAGTAGAGGCCAGATTACTTGGGTTCTGCTTTGAGCTCTGCCACTTATCCCAGAGGATCTTGGGCAAGTTCCTTAACGTCTCTGTGCCTTGGCATCCTTGTCTGTAAAATGGGGTTAATGGGACCTACCTTATAGTTAACAGTTGTGAGGTTGTAAAGGGATCAAGAGTGTCCGCTCACTGTAAGCCCAATGTAAGGGTTAGCTACTATTATTACCATTTAAGGAGCTGAGTTCATAACCATCAATTTATTGAGTTATGTATGAAATTTAGTTCACACGAGGAAGGGTATGGGGCGGAGGGATCTTCTTATCTCCTTTCAGGGGAATGGGCTGGCTTTCTAACTCTGTCTCCTATTTCAAGCAAACCTGGTCTAAACTCTCACACTTAGAGGGCCGCCCTGTAACAGCCGGAAGCGTGACAACTCCATCACCAGCAGAACAGCCTCACAAGCGGGAGGAACGAACAGGGAAAGCTGAGCGTGATATGGGCAAACACAATGCTGCCTCCTGGGGCCAAGAGGCACTCGCAGGTGAGCACAGCAGAGACCAGTGTGGAAGTGGGTTGGGCTGGGCGGGGCGGGGCGGGCCCGGGTAGAGTTCGAAGTGCCTGGTCAACCCGGAGGGGAGGCGCAAGACGGGGACCAATGGCCCTCGGGCTCCGTCCTGGGGGCGGGGCAAACATGCAGATGCCCAGTTCTTGGAGACTCCATGGCGCACGCACTTGACTTCCACAAACAAGTCTCCCTGTTTCCATCCCTAATAAAGGAGTCTTAGGCAGAGAGAAGAGAGGAGCCTGAGGAAGAGAGGCCAAGAGAAAAGACTGGAGGACTAGGAAGGGGGCTGTGTTGGGATGTGGGAGCAGTAGTGGGAAATGTTGCAGGAAGGGGGACCCGCCCCCTTCCAGGGCCCGAGAGTGGGCTCTTGTCTAACACTCAGAAATGAATTGTCGGAGGAGACACACGTGCTGACAAAGCGAGAGACTTTATTGGGAAGGGGCACCCAGGTGGAGAGCAGGAGGGTAAGGGAACCCAGGAAGGACTGCTCTGCCACGTGGCTCGCGGTCTCGGGTTTTATGGTGATGGGATTAGTTTTCAGGTTGTCTCTGGCCAATCATTCTGACTCAGGGTCCTTCCTGGTGGCGCACAACCACTCAGCCAAGATGGATTCCGGCGAGGATTCTGGGAGGTTGGTAGGACCTGTGGACTGGCTTCTCCTCTCTCCTTTTGACCTTTCCCGAATTCTTCTGGTTGGTGGTGGCTTGTTAGTTCCGTGGTCCTTACCAGGACCTCCTGTCGTAAAATAACTCATGCAAATTGTTACTGTCTTTGCCTGGCCAGGGCAGGCGGTTTCAGTCAGTGTTTCCTCTAACGGAAGGGAGACTGTGGAAATGAAGAAAGGAGAGTGGCCGACTGGATCACTGAATGGGTAGAGTCTGTTCTTGCAAACATTACACCATAAAGCCTCTTTTGTGTATATTATTCCACAACCTGCAATTTTTGCTTATGTGTGTGGACATCTTTCTAGATCGGTACATGTAAACAGTTTGTGTTTGACTCCCACTTCTGACTCTCCTTTAGATGCCTGAACTACTCTTGGTGAAATTCTTTGGCTAAGCTATTGGTTGTCAGACATTTAAAAGGTTATCCCGCCTGTGGGAATAATTGACTTTCAAGATAGGAATAAAAAGATTAGGAGCCGGAAGATCTGGATTCAAAGTCCTGTCCTGAGTCCCTTTCAAGCCACGTGAAAGTTCTTAATAATTCGAAAGCTCAATTTCGACTTCTGCTGATAATTATAATAATGAAGATGATGATAATTATATCTACCTTATATCTACCTTATAAGTTGCTAGAAAATTTGACTTAATAATATATATGAAAAAAGTACATTATGTAAATGGTAAGGTGTGCCTAAGCTATTCTTTTCACAAGTAGTTAAAGTGTACGGATTTTTTTTTCCCTTTGGGCTGTGCTGTGTGGCATGCAGGGTCTTAGTTCCCCGACTAGTGATCCAACCCGGGCCCCCTGCATTAGGAGCATGGAGTCTTAACTGCTGGACCACCGGGGAAGTCCCAAGATGTAAGGATCTTAAATAGAGAGCATTTGTTCCTTTATACATGAACATTTGCTTGGCACTTATCAAGTTCCTTGCAGTTGCTTAATGAGATTTGCGTGTCCCCTGCCCCAATTTAATCTGTACAACCATCCTTTAAGAAAGGTACTGTTATTATCCCAGTTTTCCACAAGAGGAAAGATAGGCTTAGAGAGATTAAGTTGCTCCCTAGAGTCACATACTAAGTGACAGAACCATGATTTGAGCCCAGGGAGTGTCTTAACTCCAAAAGCCTCTTAACCACTATGTCTGTTCTCCTTCTATCCCAGCCCTCCCTGCCTTCTTTCCTTCTCTAATCCAGTACCTCAAGGCTGACCCGTTTCACCCAAGTGATCTCATCAGCTTCTAAAGTATTTATTATTTGTGAACGACTTGTGTGCCAATCATGTCCTGCTGTGTGGCATCTTTTGTATTTTTGTCTTATTTTGCAGTTTGTCTTATTGTTGTCTTCTATTGCAGTAAGTAGAAAAATGATTGTTATAAAAACTGGCAAGTACCTCAAAGACAGAATTGTCTTTATTTAACAAGTTACTTTTATCAGGTCTTTGAATATGGAGCTCCATGAGGGCAGAAACCAAGTCTGTTTTATTTATTACCAAAGCTCTAGGAGCTAGCACTGTGCCTAGCAAAACAAAACAAACCTGCAAGCAAAAAATGCATTTAATATTGTTGAGAAACAAAAAAGAGGAAACTCCCAAGCGTTTTGTCCTAGACACCTGGGGGCAAAACAAAGCGAGAGAAAATGTCTGCTATATGAAAGAACATAGGCCTGGTACAAAGTAAGCTTTTAATCAGTATTAGTTATTATTGCTACATATGTATAATAGGTTTGGGGAGGGTATGGGTAGCAAGTAGAAAATGGGAAGGCAAAAGAAAGAAAAAATAGAGCAAAATGATGCTGGGCTAGTTTGTGAATAGATGGCCAGTGAGGACTTTTCAGGCAGAAATGGGCAAAGAGCATTTAAGAATAGGGATACTTAATATTTAACCCCACCAACTTTGCCCTCAAATCTTCAGTAAAAGTCTGCTCTCTATATGATCTGGTGCCAGTTGTATTTTGATGAATTCAAGAATCCAGGTGGTATCCAGTACAGATATTATGGTATAGGCACTCCAGTCAACAGGAGTAAAATAGAGCCATAAATTATAAGGAGAGAAGTAAGGTGTCCAAGAAACCTCAGAAACATTGGGAACAATGCTGGTTTTTCTCATTTTATATAGGATGGGGGCTCAAGACCATTTCCATTAAATTGTAAAGGATAGGGAATTCTCCAGTAGGCAGGAGGACTTTTGAGATATCAAGACAGCTAAACCTTGAGTTACACTGCTGTGGTTATTCTCCGTAAGTTATGTTTATGTCATGTCCTCTCAGCTGGATTGTAAAATTTTGCAACTTGAAATGATGAGAAATGAGTTGAGTTTGTATGGCATTTTTCTATGTATGAATTTCTTTTTTTTACATGAGTTCATTGGAACTAACAAAACTGTTTGTGGTATGTATGATGTCATCACTTTTCTCCCCTCTGTTTTAAAAACAAGGCAGTTCATGCAGAGAGTTTAAGTACACCTGCCCTTGGTTACAGAGCTAGCAAGGACCTAAGCCAGCGTGGTATAGTGAAAAGGATATAGTTTAATAAGGCTTTTCACTATATGGGTGAAATCTAGCTTTCCAATCTCTTTCTTTTATTTTTTCTTCTCTTTTTTAAAAATTGAGATATAGTTGATTTACAATATTATAATAGTTTCAGGTGTACAACATAGTGATTCAAAATTTTTACACTTTATACTCCATTTATAGTTATTATAAAATATTGACTATATTCCTTGTGCTGTACAATATATCCTTGTAGCTTATTCACTTTATACATAGTAGTTTGTACCTCCTAATCCCCATCCCTATCTTGCCTCTCCCCCTCTCTCTCCCCCACTAGTTTATTCTCTGTATCTGTGAGTCTTTTTCTTCTTGTTATATTCACTAGTTTGTTTTATTTTTTAGATTCCATATGGAGGTGATAATATACAGTATTTGTCTTTCTGTGTCTGACTTATTTCACTAAGCATGATACCCTCCAGGTCCAGCCATGTTGTTGCACATGGCAAAATTTCATTCTTTTTTTTTTTTTATAGCTGAGTAGTAGTTCATCCAGTCTCTTTCTTACCACTATCTCATGCTACCCATCCATGTACACAATCACCACAGAGATCTACCGACTTTCCCTAAGAAATCTACACCTCAGTGACTTTGAAAAAGTACCTAACCTCCGAGAGCCTCTATTCTCACAGTTATACTAACAAAGATAATAATGGCTTCATTAAAGGGTTCTTGTGGAGGTTAAATTTTTTAACTCTAAGGTGCTTGGAACACAGAAATGCTTAAGGAATGTTCTCTCCTTGATTCCTTGGCTTTCTTTCTTCTTCATATCTTTCAACTTAAAGTTCAATACTTTCTGCATAACTCTACCAAATATTTCTTATATTTCTCTGCAACTTCGATGGCACCTGGCTTCATGTCCTGTGCATGTCCCAACTCCTCCCCTGGAGCCAAAGGTAGTCTCAGAAGGATGGGGCAAAGGGCTGGGTTAGGTCTGGCTGGTAGTTGCTGAGGGTGGCCTGAGGCACTCCAACAGGAACCCCATGCCACGTTTAAGTCACAAGACCAAAGATCAGACTTGATGGAGCCAAATCTTTTCTCAGGGAATGGAGGTGATGTAGATCTGGGAACAGGGGTGACTAGGTCATCAAAGGGTTTCAAACAAGTACCAGATACTCATGACAAACACTTGTCATCAACAAGAAAAGCACAATTTATGAAATTTATTAGAAACCACCCGTGTTAACAGCTTATATTTTTCATTAGATAATAACTTTTACCAGTTTTTATTTCTAAAAACTCAACTCTTACATCCAGAAAAGAAAAGCATATTTTTTGAAAACCCCAAATGCACTTTTCAGTTTCAAGGCTCATGTCTATCACATTTATCACATAGATTTACCTTGACTATAAAAATCCTTTCTGTATATTTTAAGCAGGAATCAAAACAGAATATTGAAGCCATTTTTAACACATAGAACAGCAATTTCTTTGCTGAAATCATATTTCCACTTGTCAAGGGCTGTTGTTCCCTCAAGGGAAGTATACATTATGTCTGTGGCACTGAGTGTCTCATACAGAAAAAATGGAGGAGGGAGCCCTCTTTTCCATGGTGACAAGACTAAGGTTTGAATTATTCATTAAGTAAAGGATATTTATCTGTGATTAACCAAACTCAGAGGATGAGTTAGGAAATTTCCCAAAGAAAATATTATCCTTCAGGTATTTGACATTTGAGGGCTCCTGTGTTCATGGTTTCAGAAGCAAATCTATGGCTCTGTGAAAGGGCAAATTAGCCTTCAGCTACATGGCTATGATTTACAGAACAAAAAACAATACCAATTTATTTCCTTAGTGGATTTCAGAGACAAGTTAAATGTTTAAAAGAATTTTTTAAGGTGGCTAAACAATGAAAGGCAGTATCACTAGTCATATTTGATAAAGGGAAGATACTCAGCTCCATCGCACAGCTGTATGCTGCCTGGCCAGTGGCCACCACTCTTGTGAATTTGTTGCACATCCATTTGGCTGCTTGGCTATCCCCCGCTGTTGTGGACCACTGCCTATGGCATTGCTGAACCACTCAGATGAGTCTGGCTCTGTATCAGAGTGATGATTGGGTCCAGTGGTGCCTAACAAAGGCTTGTGGCAGGGGGGAGGGGGGAGGAGGATGCTTATAACAGTCATATCACATAACAATCACACACAAAATTTTCACTTAATTACTATTAATACTAATAGCTAACATTTGCTCAGTGCATACTAAATGCCAGGCACTGGGTATTACTTGACCGAGTCCTCACAAAAACACTATGAGGTAGCCTATAGTCGTGAAGTTATAGCCCCTGGTGCTATCTGGCCCCCACTGAGGGTCCTCCACAGGTAGTACTCACTGGGAGGAAGAACTGAAGCACCTGAAAATTGGCCAGAATGAACTGCCGAGGCTTTAGCTTCTCAAGAAGCTACCTGGGTGGGGAGGGGTAGGGCTGGGTAAAACAATCCAGAAGTGTAGGGGAGTTATGTCTGGGAGTAGATAAAACTTAACCCATGAGAGACAGGAGACAGAAAGAAGCCAGTATTGCTCACTCTTTCTCCTGTGTGAAGGGCGGTTCTGAGAAGTAGTAGCTTCATAAGTACTTCCTGGAGATGCCCTGGATGATCAAGCAGCCAGCTTTGTTTGCAATGAAGCTGTGGCCATCTTGGTAACACATCCGTTATGTTTGTTTTCACTTTTTCCCTACCTCACTTCCTTTTTCTCTCACACTTTCTTCCCTGGAATTTCACCCATCAACAAAGCATTAGTACATTATCTTCTGCTTCAAGTTTTGTTTTCTTAGGACTCTCTGTTAAAAAGCACTGGTACCAGGAATGGTCTTTAAGAACAGACCCTCAAAATGAGATTTTGGAGTTGAATAGCCCACCTATCTGAAGGCAATAGGAATGGTTTTCCTGATAGTAAGTGGGATAATAATTCCTGCTATGAAGTAGCATGGCATCACAGTTACTAAAGCTTTCATCTATAGTTAAGAGGGATGAGGTGCAGGTGGAAGATAAAGCACTGGGATACCAAGTGGATGCTGTACTTGATCGATACGGGAGAAACAATAATGATAAGGATTGGGGAAGAGATTGGCTCCTTTTTTTTGAAGTATAGTTGATTTTCAATGTTGTGCCAGTCTCTGCTGTACAGCAAAGTGACTCAGTTATACACATAGAGACACTCTTTTTATATATATATACTCTTTTCCACTATGGTTTATCCCAGGAGATTGGATATAGTTCCCTGTGCTATACAGTAGGACCTTGTTGTTTATCCATTCTAAATGTAATAGTTTGCATCTACCAACCCCAAACTCCCGAGACTGGCTGCTTTTGACAGCACTGGAAGACTTGCAAAAAGAAAACAATAGTTTGAAGCAGCTAATTGCCGATGTAGGAACACTATGGAAGCCAGAGGACTTCTCTGGCAGCCATAAAGGAGACGCCGATCTCTTGCAGAGTAAGTGAGGCACTGTAGAAAATTAGGTTCAGGATCCAGAGTGGCAGAGCTGCAAAAGAGATTGAATGCATAGCTTCAACAGGTCAAAGACTTTTCCAGATAGGAAAAATGTGAGACCTTAAGACCTGGACAAGAAATATTTGGGTGGATGAGAGCCTCAGAACCTTGACCTCCCAATTGTCCCTAAATCTTCTTGGTCTGAAGAAGCAGTCCATTTCCTCTTGACTGAAGAAAACAGTCTCCCTTTACCTGGAGACTGTACATGAATGAAATATTAATAGATTCATTGCAAGATGACTCTTGTTTTCCTCCATTGCCCTTTTCTGCTTCCAGTCTGATAACCAGTGTCAGAGCTCTGCACACCCTAACCAGGGAAGTACAGGTCCTGCTCCAGAAGGAATTCGCCTACATTCTAAAAGAATTATAGAACCTGAGAATATGTGAGGATCAGAATAATATAGGAAGGAACTTGACAAAAGTCATGCAGAGCCGAATTTGAAAAGACTTTAGTTCTAGGTAGAATAAAAGATCAAGATAATCTCTGATGTCATTTTCTCTTGGAAAATGAAGGTTGTAGGAAAATAACCCAGGAGTGAATCCCCACCTAAACTGTGTTTAAACCTGTAACATTTCATTAATTCCATCATTCTATAAACGGGTGTCTTAACTGACCTCCGAATGTATTCAGAAATTGGCAGTTTACAGGACCACTTTGGTAAGCCTCATGCATCAACTGATATGCACGGGACTTTCACTGTTTTGGTAGGAGTTTGGGGCAGGTGTGCCAGGGATGGAGAGTAGGAGAAAAATGAGATAACGAGGCAATAGATGAGTGTATGTATCAGCTAGAACCAATGATCTAGTTTTGAGCTTCTTTAGAAAGGTTTAGTTTTAGAAAGAGAAAAAGCTCCATATTCATGAAAAACTTTAAGAGACTCTGGGATTATTCACTATATTCCAAAACTCAGGGGGAAATGTAGCCATAGAGCTGGAGAACATGTTGTTTTTTTTGTCCTTTTCCCCTCTGCCTCTGTGTAGCCTTGGGACCCCAAAGGCTCCAGAAGACCATCATCACAAGTCTAAGTAATTACCATCAGTGGCTACTGCATCTAGAGGAAGGACATTCTCACAGAGGGCACTGGGAGTGGAAAATGAAGATTGTAGGAAAATAACCCAAGAGTGAATCCCCACCTAAACTGTGTTTAAACCTGTAACATGTCATTAATTCCATCATTCTATAGACGGGTGTCTTAACTGACCTCCGAATGTATTCAGAAGTTGGCAGCTTATAGGACAACTTTGGTAAGCCTCATGCATCAATAGAGGCATTAGATAGCCAAGCCTCTAAACAAGGTAGATGGAGCCAGAGAACTCAAGACACAACTACTCTGAAGTTCTGCTTCTATTTCTCTAATCCCAGGCAGTGTGGCGTAGAGGAAATAAGACCAGACTATAGTCAGGTAGCCTGGGACTTTAAAACCTGGCTCTGCCACCTACTGGTGACGTCGATTTTGCTCATTAGAAAACTGCGGTAATATTACGTACCGGCAGGGTGGCTGTGAGGATGAGTAACATCCCATCTGTGCGGAACCTGGGAGGAGGTGCTGAAGAAGAGGTAACTTCTTTTTCCTGTTTTAAAATTCACTTAGAAATACAAGTGTCATCTCAAAGTCTATTTTTCTTTCCAAAGCAATTACTCCCCCAGACCTGTCTTTTCTTTAGTAGCTCTGTCATTCTTCCAGCCAGCCAGGCTGAAAACCTGTCATATTGGACTTCTCCTCATTCTTTATCTGCCTATTTTTAACCAGCCACAAGATCCTGCCCTTTTTCTTTCCTTCTTCTAGCATCCTTGTCTTATACTTCGGAATTCCCTACCTGGACAATTGCCATTGTCTTCTGGCTGGTCTCAGATACCACTTCACCAATGTCACTCCTTTGTGCCAAAATCTTCCATGGATCCTTATTAGCTATGGAATAAAGTCTCAGTTCCTTAGTATATATGAAAACCTTCCATCATCTGGCCATATGGTTGCCAGATTTAGCAAATAAAAATACATGGAGCCCAGTTAATTTTGAATTGTAGATAAACAACCAATTTTTTTGGTAAAAGTATGTCACATGCAATATTTGCGATGTATTTATAGTAGTAAATTTTTTGTTGTTCATCTGAAATTCAAATTTAACTGGGCATCGTATATTTTATCAGGCAAACCCACTTGGCCCTAACTTTTCTCTCTTTGGTCCTATATCTCAATACTCTCCATGAATCTAGGCTACTCGTGGTCTGTCCTCAGGTCTCATGTTGCTCATGGCTTGTATTTTGGCCTCAGGTGCCCAAGGAGAATCAGAAAGATCTGATTTGGAACCTCTGCTTTCTTACTTACCAACCCTATGACTTTGGCAACTAATTTAACCTCCCGAACCTCAGATTTCTCATTACAAAATATGAGCCCTAATATTGACACATGAGGGAATGATTGTGAGGATCAGACGAGCTGTGTAAAACCTGGAATCATGGGGTCTACTGTATGTATGCAGCATGTTAGTTCATTGCTGTTGTTGCTAGGATTTCTGTAAGAGCAGAACTTAGCTCTTCAGGTCCTCAGTTGTACTGCTGACCATGATTTGCAAGAAGCAGTGTGGTCTAGGTCACATTTGGAAGTTACAGAGGCTGGAGTGGATGTCAGGGTGATCTCTCCCGGGCACACTTGCCTTCCCACGTCATACTCTGAGCCCAGCAGTGGGAATGAAGCAAGCTGTGCAGCAGGGGGGACCTGGGGACCGGGAGCCACTCCCCTCCCCTCCCACTCCTCTACCCCACAAAACCTTCTCTCCTCACCTTACTCCCTCTCAACCTGTATCCCCTCACTCTCCTTGTCTGTTTATTGCCGAACGTCTTTTAAAGGTTCTCGCACTTGCTGTTTTCCGTTTCTACATATGAAGCTCAGTTGACACCCCAGTAACTCCTTTGCAACAGTGCTTTCAACCCTCTCCAGTCACCTCCTCATTGCCAAATTTGGTCTATTCTTTACTCCTGTATTTGGAACCGCTGACCACTCATCTTCCTGTGACCTCCGTGGCACTGACCTCTTCTGGTTCTCCTCCTACTTCTCCGATGGCTCCTTCTAAGTCTCTTCTGCCTGCTCCTTATGTATGACTCTTCCGAGCAGGATGGTGGTAGAGTATGGAAGCCTAGCATCTCCCTCCCCCAAGTCCACTGAAATAATCAGTAGAGCAGGGAGACGGGGGGAAATAATTTATCACTACTGAAAACTAAGGTTGGAATCATCTATAAACTAAAAATCTGGAGGCATTTCCTCTAGCAATAATGATGGGCTTGGATTAAAAAGAGCCAGTGAGGGCTTCCCTGGTGGCGCAGTGGTTAAGAATCCGCCTGCCAATACAGGAGATATGGGTTCGAGCCCTGGTCCAGGAAGATCCCACATGCCGTGGGGCAACTAAGCCCGTGTGCCACAACTACTGAGCCTGTGCTCTAGAGCCCGTGAGCCACAACTATTGAGCCTTTGTGCCACAACTGCTGAGCCCGTGTGCTACAGCTACTGCAGCCTGGGCACCTAGAGCCCGAGCTCCGCAACAAGAGAAGCCACCGCAATGAGAAGCCCGCGCACCGCAATGAAGAGTAGCCCCTGCTCGCCGCAACTAGAGAAAGCCTGCGCGCAGCAACGAAGACCCAACGCAGCCAAAATTTTTTTAAAAAATTTTAAAAAAGAGCCAGTGAGGGCTGAGAGCCACCCTCCTTCACGAGGGAGGATGACTCATCTAAGACTTCCTGGCTGCCTCCACCGTCACTCCCTGACTTGGAGAGGCAAGGGCAGCGCTGTTCTTGGAGGTGAGGCGGGTCGGGGTGGCGGGGCTGCTGAGAGGCCCATCACCAGGAGCACCTCTGGCCTCTGTGGACCTCTGACACTGTGCTCCACTGCTAGCTTGCAAGGACTGGCTTGCAAGCAGTAAACAGAGACTGAGTGCTGTGTGTGTAGAGGTCTGGGGGTCCTTTTACAGAGCATCATGGCCCTGTGGCTTAGGCTTCCTCCTCACTCACAGCCTTGGCTGGTGACCTCAGTACTCATTATCTCCAGTTGCGCCCAGCCTCGCCTCCAGATTCAGTCCCAGACCATCTGCTCTTTGCCCACGCCCACCCTCTATGCCTCTCCCCTGCCTTCTCTTGTTTCCCAACTCCCATTTGGCCTTTGGACCAACCCAATCCTTTCTGAAAGGGATGACACTTCAGCTCAAGCACTTTAAAAAATGTATGGCTAAAGAGGCAGCACTATGGGCTGATTTTTTTTTTTTAATTAATTAATTAATTTATTTATTTTTGGTTGTGCTGGGTCTTTGTTGCTGCGCGCGGGCTTTCTCTAGTTGCAGCGAGCAGGGGCTACTCTTTGTTGTGGCGCACAGGCTTCTCATCGCAGTGGCTTCTCTTGTTGCGGAGCTCGGGCTCTAGGTGCCCAGGCTTCAGTAGCTGTAGCACACGGGCTCAGTAGTTGTGGCACGAAGGCTCAATAGTTGTGGCTCACGGGCTCTAGAGCGCAGGCTCAGTAGTTGTGGTGCACGGGCTTAGTTGCTCTGCGGCATGTGGAATCTTCCCGGACCAGGGCTCGAACCCGTGTCCCCTGCATTGGCAGGCGGATTCTTAACCACTGTGCCACCAGGGAAGTCCCTGGGCTGACTTTTAAATGCCCTCCTCCTTTATACTCTTCTCAGGAGGTAGAACACCAAACTCTTTGATACAATCTGGGCTCAAAAGAATATCCCTCAGACGAATATGATGCCACAGCAAAGTAATTTCAACAATTTTCTCACTTCAAGATATTTCCCCAAGGGCTCTCCCAGGTCATTAGGACACCATCTGGCTAGTAGTTTGATAAGGATAGAGTGTGCTTTCCAAGATGAGGAAGTGAACTACAGCCAGCAGCAGAACAAAGAAATTTTACACCGTTTGAATTTCAAACAGTTTGTGAAAATGTAGCAGGTCTCTCTGGGGGGATAGCCAAATATAAAAGAAAGAAATCTTTGCCTCCCAGGAAATAAAATTCCATTGTAGAAGTTCTGCATGCAGTGAAGGAAAACTGGCAGTAAAAACAAACAAACAAAAAAACACCTTCCTTACCTGCCCAAGTTCAGGATCAACTGAAAGACAAAGGAGTTGGTTAGCTGGATATTTTTTATATGAGAGAACATCTGCCATTCTTTTTAAATCCCATTCCCTGTCCCCCGCCTCCCCCACCCCAGTCTTGTCTTCCCTTTCGTTTTCTTTCCTCCTGGGCACGAAGGCAGTGAGCTGGGGGCGGGGGTGGGGGTGAGCTGCGTGAGGTGGTGTGGCAGCTGCCCACCTGCACCCCAGGACACACACACTGAAGGGGAAAGGAAGGCCCTGTGCAGAGCATGTTGGTGTTGTGCCCACTGGTGCCCAAGAGCGAGGTGAGGAGACAAACAACAGCAGGGCTGGGAGGCTGTTTCCATTGAGCAAATAAGAAAATTCATTGAGCAAATAATTAAATATATTTGGGATTAGAGAGCCAGGTTTCTCACCATTGGAGAAGGGAAACATGGAAAGAGGCAAGGTTCAAAAGAACCCAGAGGTGTTGTAGTGGTTTTAGGAGTACTGGTATAAATTCATGGATATGTATATACATACATGCCTACTTATGTACATAGACCTCCTAGCTCTGTCCACTGAAACTAGTCTGGAAGCAATGACACTCTGGAAGCAGTGAGCACATCTAGTAGCCAGATCTTGGTTTCCAAATACCACCCTTCTCTAAAATGCCAGGACTCCTTGAAAAAATGGCTGATTCCAGGGCTGGGGCAGGGAACATACAAGGTGATCCTGGAATATCTGGTTCCAGAGAGCAAGAAAATATTTACAGAATGATGTCAAAAGATCTTAGAAGCCCCTTGATGGAACTCCCATTGACCAAACCTGGATCAATTTAAGCATGAAAATAATGATAGTAACTTACGATAATGAATGAATAAATGAATAGGAATTCATGAGTCCATACTAATATAAATAAATAAATGAAAGAGTAAATAAATAGGGAGGAGGGAAAGATCTTCTTTACAGTAGAATATCAAGTACTAAACGTAGCAGGAATGCTGGAAGTAGAAAAATCACCATTTGGCAACGTTCATAGTAGTGGTTTATTGAGGTAAAGTTGTTAGTGAAGGCTAGGGCTATAACTGGAGGTTGATGGCATAATTTGGCAGCACATCTGCAGGAAGTACTAATCAACATTTACAAAGGTGAATGGGGACCTCACAGGAGAGAAAACTGCAGACGTCAACACCACCAGGTGACTAAGGTTAACATCACCAGTGGTGGGGTGGATTGACAACGCAGGCCCCATCTCTACCCTAGAAAGTGTCCAGCATCATTTCTGAGGAATCCCTGTCGAGAAAGCACAACTCCGGCGTGGTCAAGAAGAAACACCAAACTTATATTAAGGATCATTTCTCCAGAGTGTAAGGTCTGTATCCCTTAAAAGTGTCACAGACATGAGGTAAAACTGTTGAGGGTGTGAAAGGCAGGGAAAAAGGGAGAACAGTTTCTGGCCAGAGGAGACGGAAGAGACGTGACCCCAGTGGCAGCGTGTGTTCCTGTGAGGGATAGTTGCCAGAAAGGAGGAAGAGGCATTATTGGGAGAGTTGGGGAAATGTGAGTTGGGACAGGATGGGGGTGGGAGTCTGTGAACTAAATGATGGTGTTGTATCAATGTTGATTTCCTAACTGGGAGGGTTTTATGGTAGTTGAGTATCAAAGGGTCCTTAATTTGGGGAAATACACACTGAAGTATTTAGGGGTGGTGGGGTATCATGGATGTAACTTGTTCTCAAAAGGCTCAGAAAACAACTAATTATATATATACATACAATACACATACAGAAGGAGCAAATGTGATCAAATGTAACACCCCCTGGGTGAGGGGTATGTGGATATTCTTTGTACTGTACTTGCAATTTTTCTGAAAGTTTGAAAATAAATTAAATTTATTTTCGATAAATAAAGTTAGTAATTTATCAATTTCAAAAAAATATCTTTAAATTAATTAAAAGAGAATGTCAGCTTTTTTTCTTTTCCTTTTTCGACTGATGAAAGCTAAGTTGAAGAATGTACAGCCCTTTTCCACCCAGGACAAATAGCCAAGGACAACCTCAGGCCTCGCTCTGCAGGAACAGTCTCTTTAGTCTACAGACTAAAATATCTGCATCCCGAGATTAGGCTGGGTCCCAAAGAGGAGGAAGTGAGAGACTGAACCTCATATGCTGTGTCCCTTCTCCCAAGCTCACCACTCACACAAGTCTCCTCCCAGCATATCCCGAACACAAATACCCAAGGAGGAGTGAGGGAGGGAACCTCATTTAGCTGACGTCTCTCTACTTGGAAACACAAAGATTGAACATAAGTGTTATTCCTCAGCAGCCTTGTTTTGAGGAGCCTCCTGTTTTTCAGGTGTTGGTGGGTTGCCCTGTGGGCTCCTCGATTACCTTGGGGGGCATGAACCCTGCAGTTGCCCAGAAATTCCTCTGCTCCAGTCCCACCACCCACTGAGACCAAGTGTGCTGATCTCAGCACGGGTGTGAATGCTCTTGCAGCTGGTGCTGCTTCTTTGCTATCTGCATGTGCTGTCAACTCTCAGGCAAGTGACTCTGTGCCAGGTGTGGAGTCAGAACCACTTGGTGGTCTCCCCCAACCCAATTCTCAGCCTAGGAAGACCTACTATTTTCCTGTTTCTCAGCCCACTTGGGCACCCTCTCCCAGGAAGTTAACTGGCTTGGGCAATAGCTGAGCCTGTCTACTGCGCCTCCTGAGTCGTTTTGGGATGTTTCAGTCTGACCAGGAAGTCACTTCCATCTTTCTTTTTCCATCTGCATATGCTGGGCCACCAAGGTCTGGGACGGGAGTCCTCCCAGACCCCATCCGGGCCTCCCCCTTCCTTAGAAATGGTTTTCTTCCCTTTCTGTTCTGCCAGCCGTCTCCCCACTAACGTCCAGTCAGCACATTTTAAGGGGTCTTTTTTTTTCTTTTTTTAAAGTTTCATAGCATTCTCATTTTACAAATGAGGAAAGTGATGCTCAGAGAGGTTAAGATGCTCACCTAAGATCACCCAGCTGGGATGTGGTAGAGCCAGGACTTACACACACTCTAACTCCACAGGTGTGCCCTCCATCTCAATCAGCGAGGCCTTCAAGGTTCCACATTCACTGGTCTCCTGTCTCTTCTCCCACCACATCCCTCTGTCCTCCTGAGACTGCTGGTTAGTGCTCTCACTGGTGCGTTCATTCTTCCACCCACATCCATGCTATTTCCTAAGTCTGGAAGGACACTGTCTCATTCCCCATTTATAGAAATCTTACTCAGCTTTTAAAGCTTACTCAGCTCAAATATAAATTATCATATTAGTTAGAACTGCAGAAGACTCAGGAGGAATGATGCTGAAGTTAATAAAATCACAAGTGAACATGGACTTGTTTACCCAGTTCTACAATATTAAAGGAAGGGAATATGTGGTGGAGCTTCAAAAAGACATTTTGGGGGCGTGTAAGAGAGGATCACATGAAACGGTGAGTGGTAAACTAGTGGAACCTGTTATTCCACAGGTGATAAAGCTGGAAGATCAACAGCTGACATTTATTGAGCATTAACTCCACGCTGGTTCCAGGAGACTAAATGAGTAGCTTAGTGTTTAATTGGAGAGACATGTGCTTAAGTACACAATTACAACGCAATGTGCCATGTGCTGTCATTTGGTACCATGAGAGTGTTGAGTAGGTCTAAAGAAACCAGGGAAGGCTTTATAGGTGATGCTGCACTTACAGTTGAAGGAACAGGAATTTCTCAGGTAGATAAGTGGGAACAGGGAGTAAGAAAGACATTGTAGGCAGATTGAGCAGCAGTGTAAAAGCATGGCAACATGAGAGAGTTTGAAGGGTTTGTGTTTGATATTGCTAGAGCAGAGGTCAGTGTGAAACTTGCGCGTGTGTATGTGTGTGTGAGTGTGAGATCGTCATGAAGTGTAGGTAGGTGAAAAGATTTCTTGGAAATAAAGCTGGGAAGGTGGTGTAAGGTCTTATCATGAAGGGTTGATGTGAAAATTTAAGGAGTTTAGCTTTTTCCTCTGTAATTTTGAGTAGCTGCATGATCAGAGTTTCTTTTTGGAAAGATCATTCTTGGTTGCCATGTGGATGCTGAATAAGAAGAGATGGTTGAGTCTAGAGGTAGAGTTTCTAACGAGAAGGCTACTGCAGTAGTTCAAGTGGTGACGAGGGCTGGTGTGGTAGACACTGGGGTGCCCTGCCCAGATCTCCTTGCCCCGGGCTGGAGCCCCCAGCCCCGGCAGTGACTGTGGATGCTGATGGCTCACAGCTGCCTCTTTCTCCAGAGAATTACCCACCACTGACTGCAGCCACCTCACCCAGGAAGTTACGATGCCCCCACTTAACCACTACCTGTAGTCAATGACAGGCGGTGGATACAAGAGATTGGCTACTACTAATTAGAGGAGTGAGAAGGGAAGATGAGGAGAGGAAGGGAACTGGAATGTTCTCTAAATCTGGCTTGAGTCTTAAGGGGGGGCTGCTATTCATTTACTGAAATAGTTCTGGGGTGGGGGTAAGGGAGGAGATAGGCTAATTCCGTTTTGTGTTTGTTTGGTTTTTTTTTGGTCGCGCTGTACGGCATGTGGGATCTTAGTTCCACCTGCACCCCCTGCACCCCCAGAAGCGCAGAGTCCTAACCACTGGACCGCCAGGGAATTCCCCCATTTTGGACACTCTGGGTGGGAGATGCTGTGGGATACCCCGGGCATCCAGGTAGAGATGAAGAAGGCAGCTGGAGTTTAAAGTTCAGGATAGCAAATCAGAGTTGGAGACATAGATTTGGAACCAACAGCAAATAAGTGACAGTCACAATAGAGGTATTATGTTCTCAATCCTGGCTCCATGCAGGGAAAGTTACAAGATGCTCTCCTGTTGAATCTGTAGGTTAACATCAGGGAAGGCAATCTAGCTCTCCAATTTAGTCCTTTTGGTCCATTGTGAGAATTCTGAGCTGTACAATCTGGACATGGTCTTTTTTTTTTTTTTAATTCTTTTGTTCCTATTGTGGCTCTGTGTCATCATTAAGGCCAAATGTAGTAAAGAATAGTATAAAAATAACCGACTTTTGTTCACGAGTTGTAGTCACATCACTTATATATATTATGCCAAAATGAAAAAAAAATACAAGAGTGAAAAATGAAAAAAATGAAAAAAAATGAAAAAAATACAAGAGTGTTTCTTACTCTCTTCTTTCAGAGCCAGAATTGACTGTTTGCTAAAGCTCCATAATGAAGGCCATTAGCATCCAGAATCTGAAGGAAGGACAAGTTTTACCCAATCAATTATACTAGACATTAAGCCTGAATTCTATCCTCTCTGCCCCAAAAGTAAAGAGCCCTGAGGATACCTAACTCAGCTTTTAGGATGGAGGCCACCAAAGAAATTACTTGGTAAAGCATGAACTAAGTTGCAGCAAAGGTTGGGAAGTGAGTTTCCCAACAGGGGCAGAGTTAAGTATGAAGCATGGGAGAAGAAAGGAAGGAACTAGTTCTCCTAACACATCCTATAGAGTCCCTTACTGGTATAATTTGAAGTATGAAAGAGAAAATACATTTTTTATTCACTTATTCACTGCTGAAGTCCTCACCTCCAGCTACTTAGCATAACATATTGATACAGTCTCGTTGCTCTGTGGTAATCTGAACCACTATGTATTCCTTTGCCTTTTCATGTCAGCACTTCTCTGAAGGGACCATCACTTTCCAGTCTCTAAGTGAAAAAGAGTTTAGGGTTTAAATAGGCCACTGTGAGACTGGTTCATTTCTTTACTATTCCTTATTCAAATTACCTTTTTGTTGGCAAAGTTAGTTGAGTTCCTGCTCTACAATCAACTTACCAAGATCTTTAATAGAAAATCTTAAATTTAGTCTGTTCACTGTATCCTAAAAATGAAAACTTACTGAACAATATTAGAAATTGACCATGGACCTTACCTGAACTTAGATTTGAAATAATAAATATTACCATAATATGGTAATAAATTCAATCAAATAAATTCTTAACATTTTTGTTCCAGGTAGTCAGTCTATAAATTATATGACGTGATGTGGTATACATGTGTTATGGTGAGTAATGGAATCATGGTGAACGAGACCATGTATTGCGACCTTAGTAAGCACCAGGTGCTGTGCATGTCTTATATGTATTCTTCAAAAACCTGGGCTGTAGGTACTATTGTTCCCTTTTTACAAATAAGGAAACAGGCTGAGTGATTAACTTGCTAATATGTGGTATAGCTGGGATTTGATCCCAGGAGATCTGACTCTAAAACCTGCTTGCCTAACTAAGTACAAAAAAAAAGAATTACTAGATAGTGGCAGGGCCATGATTTTTTTTTTTTTTAACCACACCAAAGTTTCCATGTCTTAAGTCTAAGCCTCTTCATACTTATCACAAGTTCAGTTATCTATACTGTATATAAATAGCGCATGTATCTACTTCTCTACCTCAAGTTCAGTTCCTCCATTTGGTCATAAAACACTTTAGTTTCAAGAAAATTTTATATTTTAGGCTTCCCTGGTAAATTAGGAGTTAGGGAATGCTGACTTTACAGTTCTGACTGTAGCAGTAGATTTTGCTATGGCTACTGTGGAATAGGCAATTAGGCAAGGGTGAAAGTTGAGAAATACAGCTGGAAATCTGACCACCTGTGTTCTAGTTTTAGTTCACTTATTAAGCTATCACGGGCAAGATACTTAACCTTCCTGTAACTTAGTTTCCTCATTTGTAAAATGGAGATAATATGCATCTACCTTACAGAGAAATTAGCTAATTCTTATAAAGCGTCTATAATAGTGTCTGTGGCACAGTAAGTTTGGAGTGTTAGCTACTATTATCATCATGGAGCTCAGTCCATGGCTATGAATCAGTTTGTTGGACTTCTTTAAAAGTTGGGCCAACACACATGAACATGGAGACAATTTGGAGAGGAAGGGCAGGCTTTCTAATTCTGACTCGTCTCCTGTGTAAAGCAAATCTGGGTGCAGCTCTCCTCGCAAGGAAACAGGACCGTACTAAAACCACCCCCCCCGCAGAACAGACTGAAAGGTTGGAAGAGGAACAACGAGCCTTGTCCGGACCTTGGCAGGCTGGACACGTCGGTTGGGTGGAAAGAGCTGCCAGTCCTGGGAGGCGCAGCCTGGGGACCAATCGCTCTCGGACTGCGCCTTCAGGGGGCGGGAGAATCGGGACGTTCACGCGCGTTGGGCGGGGCCTCTGTGGTGCTCGAAATTCTGCCTTCAATCCTCCGTGGGTCGGCGGGTCGCGGTCGGCTGGAGCAAGGTGAGCGCGGGAAAGCAGCGTGTACGGGTGGTAAAGGAAAGAGGTAGGGGGCTACGACCGTTGAAAATGGGAAATAGGAAACGATGGGAAAGAAAAAGAGGGTGGGAGTTTGGGAGGGTCCGGAGAAATGGGGAGAGGGAGGGAGTGAGGGAGGGATGGGGACCGGGCGGCGTGGTGAGACCAACTGGACGCGGAAGGGAGAGTGCAGACGGGGCGTTGAAAGGGGAATGGGAAGAGTAGGATAACCCACCTTACGGAATGCCCTAGGAGTTCATTCCGAGTGAGGCAGTAAAGCAAAGCCTAGAAGAGAGCTGTCATATGATCACCAACCTAGCCACACTTTCTGCCGCACTCGGCATGCAAATTACCCGGTGAGTGCAGAAGTGCTGTCTGACCCTTTAAGACGAGGCTGATAATGGGACTTTTCCTAGGTTCCTTTGACTGGGACTGCCATTCTACTCAAAGCATTGGACTAACAGATCAACAGATTCGACCTCTAAGTCACTGCAAGATTACCCCTCACATCCTCTAGTTTTGAGAAAGGAGCATCTTTTCTTACCTCTTGCTTTACAGGATACCTGACACTTTGACTCCTCCGACACATTCTCTAACGTATACTCCCGGAAGACAGTTTCTACTGATTTATCTGCCACCTTTCTGAAAATTTTTCTTTCGTTGACTTTTATGTTAGACTATTTTCTGTACATCCTCCCAGCCCGCCGCCGCCTAAGAAACCCATCCTGATCGTGTAGACTTACAGACTGGTACGGCAGGTTTGGGACTTTTGAGATAATCAAGTGGGGACCCCTCATTTTTTAGGTAAAAACAAAACAAACAAAACAAAAACAAAAAACAAAAATAACAGAGACTCTGAAAGGTGAACGTGACATGTATTGCGACCTTAGTAAGCACCAGGTGCTGTGCATGTCTTATACGTATTCTTCAAAAACCTGGGCTGTAGGTACTATTGTTCCCTTTTTACAAATAAGGAAACAGGCTGAGTGATTAACTTGCTAATATGTGGTATAGCTGGGATTTGATCCCAGGAGATCTGACTCTAAAACCTGCCTGCCTAACTGATTAAGTACAAAAAAAAGAATTACTAGATAGTGGCAGGGCCATGATTTTTTTTTTTTTAACCGCACCAAAGTTTCCATGTCTTAAGTCTAAGGCTCTTCATACTTATCACAAGTTCAGTTATCTATACTGTATATAAATGGCCCATGTATCTACTTTGCTACCTCAAGTTCAGTTCCTCCATTTGGTCATAAAACACTTTAGTTTCAAGAAAATTTTATATTTTAGGCTTCCCTGGTAAATTAGGAGTTAGGGAATGCTGACTTTACAGTTCTGACTGTAGCAGTAGATTTTGCTATGGCTACTGTGGAATAGGAAATTAGGCGAGGGTGAAAGTTGAGAAATAAAGCTGGAAATTATTGGAATGACAACTGCTGGCACTTCAGGGTTTAATCTATTAGGTTCCCTTCTACTCAAGGCCCTCAGGTTTTAGGAGTGGCTTAGGCAGGCTTTAAATGTATAAGTGTCCTCTTATACTGTAGCTACTAACTTCTATTTAAATTGAATATCATGAAGCTGGAGTTGTCCATCTTCCTATTACCATTTTTTCCTGCATGTGCAACTCTTGACGTGATGAGCAGTGCCATGATTTCTGGCATCTCTTGATATCATGCAGTAATCTCAAATCCTTATCACCTAGAATTTGTCCTTTTCGTACTATTCATTGCCTTTTTATAATTTGTTCTTTTTTCTATTTATAATTAGATAGCTTATTTTTTCAGGAGCAAACATCAGTCATGAAACAGCCATCCACCATTTTAATTCCCAGAAATTGGCATGAGATATATATATATATATGTCCATATATATGCCATATAGATAAAAAATATATACCTTCTCTATATATATTAAAAATATATATTTGTTTTAAATTATATAATTTAAGTCCCAGAAATTGGCATTTTATACGTAATTACCATATATATACCATATTTTAAAATATATTAATATTATATATTAATATATATTAATATTATATATTTAAATATTATATATGTGTTATAATTATATAATACCTGAATTAATGTTTATTGTAAAAAATTAAAACAAGAGATGTATATAGAGTAAATGAGAAAATCCTTTTTTTTACCCTATCCTTGTATCCCACTTATTTTCCTGAAATAATCACTGTTAATAATTTGGTGTATTCCATATCGTCTGTACATTTACACAGGTGTGGGGGGGTGGGTATGCGCATACACATACACACAGAGGTTTTTAAAAACATAAATGAGACACTGTATCCAGCTAGGGTCTCAGTCAAGAGACAGAAACCACACATCAAATAGAGTAAGTTTGACATAGAGAATTATTAACTAGTAATAGGGAATTAACTACTAAGGGGTGAAGAGAACTCAAAGAATTCGATAGCCGGTAAAGGGAGCAGCCACTTCCTCCAGGGTTGAGGCAAAGCATTCAAGGAAGGAAAGAATTTGGAAGAGACCCTCTTTTCCTCCAAGACTGATAATTGGACTATATGGGAGAGTATGGGACGGTTTATGTCACTGGATGACAAAGTTTGCTGAGTTGCTGCCCACTGAAGGGCTGGCATGCAGGAAACTGGATGTGCTGGAATGCCGAGTTGGAGGGCTGATGAAACTCGCCAGGAAGCCACCACGATTCTGGGAAGCTGCTCACAGGGATGCTGAGGGAACTCAGTGGGAAGACACCCACAGGGGTGTCGTTGAAACTTGATGGTAGGCAAGCACCCAGGCACGGAGAAGCCTACCCGTTCCTCATCACAGTTCCTCCGGCGCCCTCTACTGGTAGAGGTTAAAATCATATCAGAGGGCAAAGGAAAAATGCTTAAAACGTCCAGGATCACAAAACAGGCAAAGAAGGGTAGATTTGGAGCTAAGGAGCAATAAACTACCTGGCACAGATTCACAACTTACTTTTTTTCACTTAACATCTTAGAGAATTCTCCATTTGATATATACAGCTGTATCTTATTCTTTTTAATGATTACATAATATTCCATGTGACTTAATTTCATTCCTTGATAGATATTTGGGTTATTTTCAGTTTTTCACTGCTGGGTGAGCATTCTTATACACATCACTTTGTGTATATGGCAACTATGTCTTTAGGATTGATTTCTAGAAGTGGAATTGCTGGATCAAAGGATCTACATGTTTAAACCTTTATAAATATAATACAAATTGATTTTTCACCAGTTGTGCATGATAATGCTGCTTCAGTCAAACTTTTAACAAAATGGATATCATAAATGTTTTATTTTTTGCCAATCTAATGGGTAGAAATGATGTTGTTGTTTTAATTTGTATTTTCTTGATTCTTAATGAGATTAAGCATCTTTTCATATGTTTTTGGCCATTTGTTTTTCTCATTCTGCAAGCATTGTTTTTTTAAATTACAGAAGTAATTTTTATAATAATTCAGTGTCAAAGTATATAAAGTGAAAATGATAGTGGTTAACATGTAATGAGCATTAACTATGTGCCAGGCACTATTCTGCGGGCATATTAACTTAAGCACAGTCTGTCAATCATTACCACCTGAGGTAACCGCTGTTGACAGTTGTGTGTGTGGTCTTCTAGACTTTATTCTAGGCTAACACAAACATATGCATTTATAGAACTTGTTCCTTGGGACTTTTCATTTGCTTTGGTTTTACAAAAATGGAAACTCTTGTGCATATATTGCTCTACATTATGCTTTTTTTCCCCACTTAGTTATGTTTTGGACCTCTTTCAAAGCCAATATGTAAAAATCTACCTCACCCTTTTATTTATTTATTTTAAAAAATTTTAAATTAATTAATTAATTTATTTTTGGCTGTGTTGGGTCTTCGTTTCTGTGCGAGGGCTTTCTCTAGTTGTGGCAGGCGGGGGCCACTCTTCATCGCGGTGTGCGGGCCTCTCACTATCGCGGCCTCTCTTGTTGCGGAGCACGGGCTCCAGACGCGCAGGCTCAGTAGTTGTGGCTCACGGGCCTAGTTGCTTCGCGGCATGTGGGATCTTCCCAGACCAGGGCTCGAACCCGTGTCCCCTGCATTAGCAGGCAGATTCTCAACCACTGCACCACCAGGGAAGCCCTACCTCACCCTTTTAAATGTCTTCATAATATCTCATTGTATGGAAGTACCGTAAATTATCCTTTTCCATTCTGGTAGATATTCACTTTGATTCAATTTTTTTCTTTTGCTAAAAGAATCAGCGCTGCAATAAACCTTTGTATGCATACCTTTATACACTCATTAGGTTAACCTTTCAACACTATTTTCTGAGAATTAAAATGTTAGATTACTGCTTTGTGAATCCTCACATCTTCCAGTCTGTCCACTGTAGTTCAACTCATAGAGCTCCAATGCACATGTACTGTAGTATGTGTATATACTGTACAGTATATACACAATGTGTAGTTGTAATATAATCAAGGTTTCCTCACAAATTACTTAGATAGATGTAAGTTTTAAAGCTTGAATAGTCTCTGTAAGTTTTAAAGCTTGAATAGTCTCTGTTAGGTATTCAGTGTCTTCCTATCTTTTACTACGATATCCTGACCGTAGGTCCTGATCCTCAGGGTATTAGTTTTTCTTTTCTAGTCTTCCCTGTATCCACTTTTAAACCATTCTGAGATATCTCTGTCAAATTCCCTTGTTCTCAGAAATGCAGGGTTCTTCCCTATCTCTATTCCCTCTAGGTTTCTTGCCCTTCAGTATCTTAGTGAGTCTTAGATAATCACTCGTCTCACCTATTCCACCAGCATTCCCAGAGCTCTGCCAATGAGAAGATCCTTGCATTTGCTTTTTTGGTGATTATGTACATTCTGCTCCCTTTTTTTGAGCTAAGAATGTTCATATCCATCATTGTTTCCAGGGTGAAATTCTCAGTTTTGTAATTCCTTGTTTTGATTTTCTTTGTATTTGTGTCACTATGCTTTTTTCTATCTTACTCCTAAGGCCTTTTTGGTGGGTCTTTCAGCATCTCCCCCTTTTTTTAATTGAGGTCAAATTCACATAATAAAATTAACCAGTTTAAAGTATACAAATCAGTGACATTTAGAACATTCACATTATCATTCAGTCACCACTTTTATCAAGTTCCAAAATATTTTCATTGACACCCCCCAAAAAGATAACCCCATACGCGTTAAGCAGTCATTCTTCACTCTTTCTTCCTCCAAGTTCCTGACAACTCCAGACTGTTTTCTATCTCTATGGATTTACTTATTCTGGGTATTTCACAGAAGTAAAATCATGTGATCTTTTTTGTCTGGCTTAAACTAAGCATAGTGTTTTCGAGGTTCCTCCACGTTGTATCATGTATCAGTGCTTCATTTCTCTTTATGGCTGAATAAAATTCCATTGTGCGTATGTGTGTACCATAACTTGTTTATCCATTCATCTGTTGACGGACATTTGGACTGTTTCCACCGTTCAGCTTTGTGAATAATGCTGCTGTGAACATTCATTTACATGTACTTGCTTGAGTCCCTGTTTTCAATTCCTCTGTATACAGTATACCTAGGGGTAGAATAGCTGGGTCGTATGGTAATCCTATGTTTAACTTTTTGAGGAACCACCAAATTGTTTTTTGCGGCAGGTGCACCATTTTACATTTCCGTCAGCAACGCATAAGGGTTCCAATTTCTCCAATCCTTTCCAACACTTATTTCCACTTTTCAAAAATAGTCATCCTAATGGACTTAAAGTGTTATCTCGTGGTTTTGATTTGCATTTCCTTAATGATTAATGATACTGAGCACCTTTTCATGTGCCTGTTGTCCATTGGTTAATTTTTTTAAACTAATTAATTTATTTATTTTTGCTGCGTTGGATCTTCATTGCTGCGTGCGGGCTTTCTCTCTTTGTGGTGAGTAGGGGCTACTCTTCGTTGCAGTGTGCGGGCTTCTCATTGGGGTGGCTTGTCTTTGTTGAGGAGCATGGGCTCTAGGCGTGCAGGCTTCAGTAGCTGTGGCACACGGACTCAGTAGTTGTGGCTCGCAGGCTCTAGAGCGCAGGCTCAGTAGTTGTGCCCCACGGGCTTAGTTGTTCCACAGCATGTGGGATCTTCCCAGACCAGGGCTCGAATTCGTGTCCCCTGCATTAGCAGGCGGATTCTTAACCACTGCGTCACCAGGGAAATCCCAGTATAATTTGTTTGAAGACATGTCTATTCAAGTTATTTGCCCATTTTTACTTCGGGTTGTTTATCTTTTTGTTGTTGAGTTGTAAGAGTTCTTTATACATTCTGAGTACTAGACTCTTTTTTTTTTTTTAATATTTATTTATTTGGTTGTGTTGCGTCTTAGTTGCAGCAGGTGGGCTCCTTAGTCACGGCTCAAGGGCTCCTTAGTTGCAGCATGCGGGCTCCTTAGTTGTGGCATGAGAACTCTTATTTGCGACATGCATGTGGGATCTAGTTCCCTGACCAGGGATTGAACCCAGGCCCCCTGCATTGGGAGTGTGGAGTCTTAACCACTGTGCCACCAGGGAAGCCCCTAGACTCTATATTAGTCATGTGATTTGCAAATATTTTCTCTTATTCTATGGGTTGTCTTTCTCATTTTCCTGATAATGTCCTTTGATGAACAAGTTTTCAATCTTGATAAAGTCTAATTTATTCATTTTTCTTTTGTTGCTTGTGCTTTTTGTGTCATATCTAAGAATCCATTCTGATTCCAAGGTCCTGAAGATTTACCCATATGTATCCTTCTAAGAGTTTTATAGTTTTATCTCTTATATTTAGGCTGTTGATCCATTTTGAGTTAATTTTGATATATCATATGAAGTAGGAGTGTGGGTATCCAGTTGTCCCAGCACCATTTATGGAAGAGACTATTCTTTCCTTGTCAAATAGTCTTGGCATGCTTGTTGAAAATCAATTGGCCATAGATGTATGGGTTTATTTCTGGACTCTCAGTTATATTCCATTGGTCTATATGTCTATCCTATGCCAGTACCACACTGTTCTAGGTTACCATAGCCATATAGTAAGTTTGGAAATTGGAGAGGGAGTCCTCCAACTTTGTTCTTCTTTCTCAGTATTGTTTTGGCTGATCAAGGTCCTTTGCATTTCGCTATGAATTTTAGAAGATTGGCTTTTCCATTTCTTTAAAAAACTTCTTCTTCTTCTTCTTCTTTTTTAGTATTGTCTCTTCCTCCCTCAGTTTATCCTTATAATTGATACCAAAGTTTCCTACGTTATCTTTCTTTTCACGCCTTTCTGATACCATTTCACTACCTAAAGCCTGATGGTAGGTCCCTGTTGCATTCTGGATCAAGAATAAGTTTGCTGTAGGCTCCCTCAACTTCTCTTTTATTCCACTCCTGCTGCTTTTTAAAATGTATAAATAAATAAGTCCTCAGGTTTAGTTATTAAAATATTTTTTCATCTACTCTGTGTCAAAATGAGTATTTCTTATCATATAAATAGTTCCTCAAATTTTGCTTTTTCCATAAAGCCTTCCCAGACTGATTATTGGGAGGAAAAAAAGCTAATTACCTCTCTTCTCCTAATGCATTTGGACATGAGATTCCTAAGTTGTACTTGCTCCAGTACCATTCCCAACTATGTTCACTCTTGCTTTAACAAAAATGCACTTAAAATCACAGTATTTAGTGTTGGAGGGAACCTTAGGAATATAATGCAGACTCCTAGTTAAAAGTGGTTGAATGAACACATTCATTTATCTCTGCTGCCTATCCAAAGTCTTCTAAAAGGAATAAGTTCAAAATGCATAAACCCACAAGACAAAGAACCTGGGTGAGCAGATGACAGCAACCACATTTTGGAAGAGTGGAAACTGACTTAGCAGAGTAGTAATTCACTAAGCTATTAGTGGGGAAGCCATAACAAGCCAATTTTTAGAACCCCCAGGAAAGATTAGGTGGTGGAGATACTAGATGTCTCTGAAAGGGGGAGTGTGAGTGAGACAAAAAAATAAGAGGCATAGCTGAGGACAGAGATACTGTAATGAAAATTAGAATCAAGTAAACCTCAGTATTGGATGGTGATATCTCAGCCCCCTTCTGCAACACAGCTCTGAGAACGCGGGCAACCAGGCTTGTTCCATGCCTTCCTTGACCCACAGGCAATTGGATAATTCCTCAGTGGGAAAACTTTCCAGCCCAAGAGGGGTAAAACCCTGCAGTCCTAATACGATCACCCTGCACTGACCGGCCCGGCCTTCTACCCTGCCTCACCCCTGCTGTTGGTCTCATTGCTCCTCACGGACAGCCAAGGCTCACCCTCAGACAATCCAGGAAAGCCCAGCATGAAAGACAGACACCAAAAGGAACTCAGAGGACCTTGAGGCAATGAAGCTGGCAGGGAAACTTGTTTTAAAAAATTCTATTTTCTGTCCTTGTTGATACCCTTGTTCCCCCAAAGAAAGAAGGCTTTAAAAAGGAGCTTTCAGAAGAAAAAAGACTCATAAATTGAAGATACTATAGTAGAAGTGAAAAATTCAACAGAAAGGAAGGAAAATAAGGTGAGGAGACCCCTGAGAACTGAAACCATCTGTACCCACACAGCTTATTGTTTGCATTTACAAGACTTACTATTCCACTCATCTCAAGTGTAACTTTATTATTACAGGGAACTTTTTCACAAGGCAATGACAGATGTAAATAATTTTGTTTATTCTGGGAATGTCCTTCCCCCAAACCCATTTAAATGCTGAGCTTACCAATAGATAGCATCAAGGAACAGTTTACTCCCCTAGACTCTTTGAATCTGCATCTCAAAATCCTTCCTTGCTGGGACCACCAACACTAAACTATTATTCTTGTCCAATCCTAATCAAGCCCTAGCATTGAAAGACCTGCCCTAAACCAGGTTGCAAAACCTCAGAAATAACTAAGCTTTGCCCTCCCCCCTCCAAGAGGCTAAGGCTCCGTCAAGTTAGTGCTGTCCCTTCCTTCAGTAAGAATAAACTCCGCTTTATTGTTTTTAAAAAAATTTATTTATTTTTATTTTTTAATATTTGGCTGCATTGGGTCTTTGTTGCTGTGCGCAGGCTTTCTCTAGTTGCTTCAAGTGGGGACTACTCTTTGTTGCAGTGTGCAGGCTTCTCATTGTGGTGGCTTCTCGTTGCGGAGCACGGGCTCTAGTCGCACGGGCTTCAGTAGTTGTGGCACATGGACTCAGTAGTTGTGGCTCGCGGGCTCTAGAGCGCAGGCTCAGTAGTTGTGGTGCACGGGCTTAGTTGCTCCATGACATGTGGAATCTTCCCAGACCAGGGCTCGAACCCATGTCCCCTGCATTGGCAGGCAGATTCTTAAGTACTGCGCCACCAGGGAAGTCCCTCAGCTTTGTTTTGCCAAAGGTTGTTTTGGAGATATGTTGGTGGAGCCAGAAATATCGCCTCTATAAAAGTAGTACAAAAGAGAGAGGAGGAACATGGGAGAAAAAGGATAAGAAAGTTAAAAGCCAATTCAGGAGATCTAACATCCAAATTATAAGAATTCCCAAAAGAGAAAATGGGGAGAAAAATATCAATGAAATAATTCAAGAAAATGCCCTAGAACTGAAGGACATATGTTTCCAGAATAGAAGGTATGATGGATAAAAAGAGACTCATACCAAGGTTAAAATCATTGTTAAATTTCAGAAAAATTGAGACAATTAGTAGGCAGAGGGAAAAGTTCTTGGTTGCCTGCAGATTAATATTATTGCCCCCAGATGGCAGTAATGCCTCAAAAGGTCTAAGATTGTTTTGTTTTGTTTTCTTTATAAAATGTCATCTCTTTCCAAAGCATTAGGAAGAGGCAGGCTCTGTCTGGATTCTTTCAGAGCTCACTCTGATTTTTTCCTAAAAGACTCTGCTAAAAGATCACCGTACAATGAAGGAAGGAAGTAAAAAGACAGTTCTCTTTGAGGAATGGCTCATGTGGCTCTGAGGGAAAAAAGACTCTTAAGAGAATGGACTCTGAACCTTACTTGTCTGTGTGGACAGGAGGACTTCTATCATTCATTTATCCTCTCAAGTCTTATTGATGCCTACTGTATGCCAGGTACTGTGCTAGGCACCAGGAATACCCCCAGTAAAAAAAAATCAGAAGGGGTCTTTGTCTTCACGGAGCTTACATTCTGAGGGGAGAAATAGCCAATAAACAAGTTAAATCACATATGTATCTGAGGAATTTGATAGAGGTCAGGGTAGAAGCAAGCACACCAGCTTGGAAGCTAATGCAGTTGTCTGCGTGGGAGATATGCATGACTTGGGTTACAGTACTGGTAGGGGAGAGAGAAGTAAGCAAATTCAAGATGTACTGGAGGGTAGAGTTGACAGGACTTGGTCATGGTCTGGACTCGGTCATTGTCTAGAGCAGATGTGTTAACGTGTCCAGATAGAGCAAGTGGCTGGGAGGATGGGTTGCCATTTTCTCAGGTGCAGAAAGCGTGGAGAGAAAGAGGTTTTGGAGGAGGGGATGGTGGTTAGAATCAAGAATTCAGTGAGGAATATTAATTAAGTTAGTCTTTCTCCCCAGGCATTCACGTTCTGGTAGATGTCACTGATCCAGGCTAAGATGGGGTTTGCTTTGATTACTGCCCAAATAGGATGGCTTGGTCTGGCATATTTGTTTTAAATTGGCTCACAGTTAGTGTTCATTAAGTTAAAATTTGCTTTAACTCAGTCTCCCACGGAGCAAGAGCAAAATCAGCTGAAATTTGCTGGGTTTTTTTCCCTGAGGTCTGCATTTGAGAGTTAAAGAGCATGCCAGAGCACCTTTTACATTTTATTTTTTGTACTCTGTTCAGAAATGGCACACAATCTCAAAGACAAGAAGTTTCTAGAAAATGCAAGACCAGTTGTGTTGGTGGATCCTCGCTTTAGTATGTACAGGTAAGATCCTGAGTGTGATTCTGAGATGTCAGAGATGAAAACGTCTTCCATTGACTCTGAGGATGGAGACCTTTGTCTTATTTTGTCCCCAACATAGTGCCTGATACAAATGTACCCAGTAAATATGTATTGAATTGAAGCCACTCCATCTGGATTTTTTTTCCAAGCCTCCAGACCCAAGTTAAACTCTCCATAGGACTTGAAATAACTCATATTACCTGTTTCCCAAAAAGCTGTTACATGGGAGGAGGTGCCTCTCCAGACTCATCATGGCTTAGGACCACATCACCCGGTGTGTTAGGAAAAGACACATCTCCTTCCTTGTTCCTATAACCCCCCTCCATGGGAATATTTTGCCATCATCAACACAGTGTTAAGGCAGAATTTTAAAATCAACTTAACCCTGAACATCTGTGTTACCATTTGTAACCTGGAGGTTGAATAGTTCTGTACTGTGCCCATAGTCAACAGTTAGTTACCTCAGTCACCTTCTTTGATTCCCACCTTACATTCTCTTTACACCTTTGGATTGTGCTTTTCTGAGGGTAAGAATTGTATATTTTATTTTTATATTTTTATTTTTTAATTAATTTTTATTGGAGTGTAGTTGATTTACAATGTTGTGTTAGTTTCTGCTGTGAATCAGTTATACATCTATCCACTCTTTTCTAGATTCTATTCCCATATAGGTAGAATCATATCTTTTTAAGCTTTATGCTTTCATACAATTTAGAACAGTGCTTTGTAGACTTGTGGGTGTGAAGGAGTAGCCTCGGAGAGCTTTAGCTTCCCCCACCGATTTGCATAAAACCCACAATGGCCCTCCAGAATCAGAATTCATATGTAAGAAGAAAAACGTTTGTAAATTATAAATAAGAGCATCTGTAGAAAACACGTTATTTTTATTGTTGTGTAATATGCATTGGAGGTAAAAACAGTGCGCTAACTACCCAAAAGCAGCACTCAGTTAAGACAAGTCCTCCAACTTCCCTTCCGGCCAGATAGCTACCCCTGTTTCCCAGCTAAAAAATCTGACACTCCCACTGCTCAAGAGATTTATTAACAGCTGTTGTTTAAGAGAGGGAGCCAATGCCCGGCAGAGCATTCCCCTGTGAGCTGTCTCTCTCTCTGGGCTTTTCTTCTCCCTCTCCCATTAGGTTATGTTGTTTTTCTGCTGTGGACTGTATTTCGGATTTTCAGGAGTCCTTATTTATCTGTATGTGTGTGATTCTTGTTTTCCTGATCCAAAGCTTTTTATGTAATACACTTCTGGGGGAAGTGACATGTCTAAAGTCCTGTGAAAATTCCCCTTGAATGTCTGCCTGAAATGGTAAGGAAAAAGTTCCGCTGTTTCTGGAAGGCAGACTTTGTTATAAGTTCTTTCAAAGCAACGCAGATGTGGGATATTTAAACAAAGTGAAATTCTGGGAAGCTTTTTGTGTAGCAGATTTGGGGAGGGTAGTCTGGAAACATCATACTTACAGTTACACCTCAATCTAAATAATAAAATGTGTAAAGTAGTTTTCCTATATATTGTTTTCTCCCAATTCAGAAGACTATTCCGAGGCTCACGTTTTTCTCATAAAAATGATAACTGCTTAATAGACAGTATAATCAGTCAAAAAAAACAAAATTAGAGGTTTAAATATTGAAAAGGAGGTGGCAAAATTGTTATTAGTTGCAGATGACATTATAACATACCTGGAAAACCTAAGGGAATCAACTTAAAAGTTATTAGAAATAATAGGAACATTCAATAAGGTAGCCATTACAAAATAAATGTACAAAAATCAATAATAGTCTTATATTCCAACGAAAACTAGCTCAAAACTATCATAGGTAAAATTATAATCACAAATCAAAACTATAATAACAGCAAACTCCTAACAGGAAGTATGCATGACCTAGATGAAGAAAAATATAAAACTTAATAGAGGATATAAAAAGGCTTGCTGAGAACACTCCATACTATAAATATATCCATTTCCCTTGCATTCATCTGTAGATTTAATGAAATCTCAACAAAAACTATAACTGATTTCTTGTTTTGGAATGTGACTTGATTTTCAGTTTCACTGAAAGAGTGACTGTGAAATTGATCAGCCAAAAAAAAGAAGTGTTGTATGGGAAGACTTAGCTCTGGTAGCCAACCTATAAGACAGACCCCAGTGATCACTGTCTGCCTCTTGGCTTTCATACCCTTGTGTATTCCCCTCCTATGTTGTACCAGGGTAGGGCTGCCAGATAAAATATAGAATTCTCAGTTAAATTTGAACTTCAGACAAACAATGCATAATTTTAAAATGTTGCACAGGGCATACTTACATAGGCATACCTTATTTTATTGTGCTTTGCTTTATTGTACTTCACCGATACTGTGTTTTTTTACAAATTAAAGGTTTGTGATAACACTGTGTTGAACAGTCCTGTTGGTGCCATTTTTCCAAGAGCATTTGCTCATATTGTGTCTCTGTGTCACATTTTGGTAATTCTCACAGTATTTCAAACTTTTTCATTTTTATTATACCTGTTATGGTGATCTGTGATCAGTGATCTTTGATGTTACTATTATAATTGTTCTGGGGCGCCACAAGCTGCACTTATATAAGATGGCAAACTTAGTTGATAAATGTGTGTGTTCTGACTGCTCTACCCAGCAGCTGTTCCCCCATCTCTCTCTCTGTCTCACTGGGCCTCCCTATTCCCTGAGACACAACAATATTGAAATTAGGCCAATCAATAACCCTACAATGGCCTCTGAGTGTTCAAGTGAAAGGAAGAGTTGCACATCTCTCACTTTAAATCAAAGGCTGGAAATGATTGAGCTTAGTGAGGAAGGCAGTCAAAAGCCCAGATAGACTTGAAAGCTAGGCCTCTTGCACCAAACAGTTAGCTAAGTTATGAATGCAAAGGAAAAGTTCGTGAAGGAAATTAAAAGTGTTACTGTAGTGAATACACAAATGATAAGAAAGCAAAACAGCCTTACTGATGATAAAGAGAAAGTTTTATTGGTCCAGATAGAAGATCAAACCAGCCACAATATTCCCTTCAGCCAAAGCCTAATCCAGAGCAAGGCCCTAACACTGTTCAATTCTGTGACGGCTGAGAGAGTGAGGAAGCTACAGAAGAAAAGTTTGAAGCCAGTCAAGGTTGGTTCATAAGGTTTAAGGAAAGAAGCTATCTCCAACATAAAAGTGCAAGGTAAAGCAGCAAGGGCTGATGTAGAAGCTGCAGCAAGTTATCCAGAAGATCTAGCTAAGCTAACTAATGAAGGTGGCTACACTAAGCAACAGAGTTCAATGTAGATGAAACAGCTTTATATTGGAAGAAGATGCTCTCTATGACTTTCATAGCTAGAGAGGAGAAGTCAATATCTGGCTTCAAAGATTCAAAGGACAAGCTGATTCTCTTGTTAGGGGCTAATGCAGCTGGTGACTTTAAGTTAAAGCCAATACTCATTTACCATTCTGAAAATCCTAGGGCCCTTAAGAATTATGCTAAATCTACTCTGCCTGTGCTGTGTAAATGGAACAACAAAGCCTGGATGGCATCACATCAGTTGACCACATGTTGTACTGAATATTTTGAGCCCACTGTTGAGACCTACTGCTCAGAACAAAAGATTCATTTCAAAATATTACTTTTATTGACAATGGACCCAGTCACCCAAGAGCTCTGATGGAGATGTACAACAAGATTCATGTATTTTTTTTGTTTTTTGTTTTGGCTGCGCCGAGTGGCATGTGAGATCTTAGTTCCCTGACCAGAGATCAAACCCGTGCCCTCTGTATTGGGAGCACTGAGTCTTAACCACTGGACCACGAGGGAAGTCCCTCATGTTGTTTTCATGCCTGCTAGCATAACATCCATTCTGCTGCCCATGGATCAAGGAGTAATTAACAGTTTCAAGTCTTATTATTTAAGAAACACATTTTGTAAGGTTATAGCTGCCATAGATAGTGATTCCTCTGATGGATCTGGGTAAACTAAATAGAAAGCTTTCTGGAAGGGATTCGCCATTCTAGATGCCATTAAGAACATTTGTGGAGACACTGCTTTGGGAAAGATCCCCGGGTGTTCTCCTTACTAGCTGCAAGTAATAAATCAATCTTTCCTCCTCCCGAAAGGAAAAAAAAAAAAAAAAAAGAACTTTCGTGATTCATGGGAAGAGTTCACTATATCAGTATCCATAGGAGTTTGGAAGAAGTTGATTCCAACCCTCATGGATGACTTTGAGGAGTTAAAGGCTTCAATAGATGTGGTAGCAAGAAATAGCAAGAGAACTAGAATTAGAAGTGGAGCCTGAAGATGTGACTGACTTGCTGCCATCTCATGATAAAACTTGAATGGATGAAGAGTTGTTTCTTATGGATGAACAAAGAAAGTGATTTCTTGAAATGGAATCTACTCCTGGTGAAGATGCTGTGAAGATTGTTGAAATGACCACAGAGGATTTAGAATACAGTAAGTCCCCTAAGTATGAACCTTCAAGTTGCGAACTTTCAAAGATGCGAACGTGAATTTGCATGTCCAATCATGTAAATAAGTTCACGTGTCTGGCGTACATTGTCACGTGCATGCATCCTCTACAAGTGGTTGTGCTTTTGTGTACTTTACAGTACTGTATAGAGTACAGTAGTACAGTATCTTTATTTCAAGCTGAGGATGTCCGGAAACAAGCGTAAAAGCAGCGGTGATGTAGCTGGTACTGCTAAGAAGCATCAAGCGATAACGATGTAAACAAACTGAAAATAATTGAGAGAGTGGAGAGAGGCAAAAAGATGGTAGCTGTCACTCATTATTATAACATGAATCGTTCCACCGTTGGCACAATTCTAAAGAACAAGGACAAGATCATGGAACATGTGAAGTCTGCTCTGCCAGTGATGTTGACAATAATATTGAAGAAGTGTGGACAAGTGATGGAGGAGATGGAGAAGCTTCTCAGTGTGTGGATGCAGGATCAGCATCAGCCTCGAGTCCTGCTCAGCTTAATGCTGATTCAAGAGAAAGCTAAAAGCCTTTGTGAAGACTTAAAGAAGAAGCACAGCAAATAATCAGAGGGCGCATCTTTTCATGCCAGCCATGGCAGGTTTCATTGGTTCAAAGCTAGAGCCAACCTTCACAATGTAAAGGTAAATGGCGAGAAACTGGGGAGGTCAAGATGGAGGAGTAGGAGGACATGGAGTTTGTGTCTCCTCACAACTAGGGCACCTGCCAGGTACTGGTGGGGGACCTCGGACACCTAAGGGGACGGGAGGAACCCCCGAACAACCGGGTAGGATGTGGCGGGGGGGAGAAGTGGGGAGGAGAAGTGGAGGCGGGACAGGACCGCTGCCCCTGAGGGGTGGCTGGGGGAGGGGAGGGATTCCCACGCTCGGGAGGGGCCCACCCACGGTGTGATCAGTGGGAATGGAAAGGGACCCCTGAGGGATAGGAGGGAATGGGCCAGTGTTTCCCCCACCCATTTGGGCCCCAGGGAGCCTGCTGAGGTCCTGATCTTCTGCCCTCTGAGGCCCCCTCTGGCTGCACCCCATGCCAAAGCCCTGCCCCCCATGGCCAAGGCCTTTTCTGTTTGTTTGTCTTTTTTTTTGCTGTTGTGGTTCTATTTTACCTTGCTGTTGTTGTTTCACTTATATTTTTATTTTTTCTAATAAATTTTTTTATTTTTCTAATTTTATTTTATTTTTTATTCTTTTTTATTGTTCTGCCCCCCCCCTTTTGTTTTGGTCGAGCCAAGCAGCTTGCAGGATCTTGGCTCCCAGACTGGGGGTTGGGCCTGAGCTCCTGTGGTGGGAGGGCCGAGTCCAAACCACTGGACTAACAGAGAACTTCAGACCCCAGGGAATATTAATCGGGGTGAGGTCTCCTGGAGGTCCTCATCTTAGAACCAAGACCCGGCTCTACCCAACTGCCTGCAAACCCCAATGCTGGATGCCTCAGGCCAAACAGTCACTAAGACAGGAACACAGCCCCACCCATCAAAAAAAAAATGAGGTGACAAAAATATATGTTACAGATGAAGGAGCAAGGTGAAAACCTAGAAGACCAAATAAATGAAGAGGAAATAGGCAACCTACCTGAAAAAGAATTCAGAGTAATGATAGTAAAGGTGATCCAAAATCTCCGAAATAGAATGGAGGCACGGATTGAGAAAATACAAGAAATGTTTAACAAAGACCTAGAAGAACTAAAGAACAAACAGTGATGAACAACACAATAACTGAAATGAAAAATACTCTAGAAGGAATCAATAGGAGAATAACTGAGGCAGAACAACGAATAAGTGAGCTGGAAGATAGAATGGTGGAAATAACTGCTGAGGAGCAGAATGAAGAAAAAAGAATGGAAAGAATTGAGGACAGTCTCACTCTGGGACAACATTAAATGCACCAACATTCGAATTATAGGGGTCCCAGAAGAAGAAGAGAAAGAGAAAGGGTCTGAAAAAATATTTGAAGAGATTGTAGTCAAAAACTTCCCTAACATGGGAAAGGAAATAGCCACCCAATTCCAGGAAGCACAGAGAGTCCCATGCAGGATAAACCCTAGGAGAAACACACCAAGACACATATTAATCAAACTAACAAAAATTAAATTCAAAGAAAAAAATTAAAAGCAGCAAGGGAAAAGCAACAAATAACCTACAAGGGAATCCCCATAGGTTATTGCTGATTTTTCAGCAGAGACTCTGCAGGCCAGAAGGGAGTGGCAGGATATATTTAAAGTGATGAAAGGGAAAAACCTACAACCAAGATTACTCTACCCAGCAAGGATCTCATTAAGATTCAGTGGAGAAATCAAAGCTTTACAGACAAGCAAAAGCTAAGAGAATTCAGCACCACCAAACCAGCTTTGTAGCAAATGCTAAAGGAACTTCTCTAAGCAGGAAACACAAGAGAAGAAAAAGGCAGGGACTTCCCTGGTGGTCCAGTTGTTAAGAATCTGCCTTCCAATGCAGGGGATGCAGGTTTGGGCCCTGGTTGGGGAACTAAGATCCCACATGCTGCAGGGCAACTAAGCCAGCATGCTCTGGAGCCTGTGCACCACAACTAGAGAGAAGCCTGCACACTGCAAAGAAGAGCCTACGTGCCACAACTGAAGACCCAATGCAGCCAGATAAATAAAATAAATATATATATAGATAGATAATATTAAAAAAGACCCACAAAAACAAACCCAAAACAAGAAAATGGTAATAGGAACATACATATCAATAATTACCTCGAATGTAAATGGGTTGACTGCTCCAACCAAAAGACACAGACTGGCTGAATGGATACAAAAACAAGACCCATATACATACTGTCTACAAGAGACCCACTTCAGACCTAGGGACACATACAGACTGAAAGTGAGGGGATGGAAAAAGATATTCCATGCAAATGGAAATCAAAAAAAAGCTGGAGTAGCAATACTCATATCAGATAAAATAGACTCTAAAATAAAGACTGTTACAAGAGATAAGAAAGGACACCACATAATGATCAAGGGATCAACCCAAGAAAAAGATATAACAATTATAAATATTTATGCACCCAACATAGGAGCACTTCAATACATAAGGCAAATGCTAACAGCCATAAAAGGGGAAATCGATAGTAACACAATAATAGTGGGGGACTTTAACACCCCACTTACACCAATGGACAGATCATCCAGACAGAAAATAAATAAGGAAACACAAGCTTTAAATGACACAGTAGACCAGATAGATTTAACTGATATTTACAGGACATTCCACCCAAAAGCAGCAGAATACAGTTTCTTCTCAAGCGCACACAGAACATTCTCCAGGATAGATCACATCTTGGGTCGTAAATCAAGCCTTGGAAAATTTAAGAAAACTGAAATCATATCAAGCATCTTTTCCGACCACAGTGCTATGAAATAAGAAATCAATTACAGGAAAAAACCTGTAAAAAACACAAATACATGGAGTATAAACAGTGCGCTGCTAAATAACCAAGAGATCACTGAAGAAATCAAAGAGGAAATTAAAAAAGTACATAGAAACACATGAAAATGAAAACTCAATGACCCAAAACCTATGGGATGCAGTAAAAGCAGTTCTAAGAGGGAAGTTTATAGCAATTCAATCTCACCTCAAGAAACAAGAAAAATCTCAAATAAACAATCTAACCTTACACCTAAAGGAATTAGAGAAAGAAGAACAAACAAAACCCAAAGTTAGCAGATGGCGAGAAATCATAAAGATCAGAGCAGAAATAAATGAAATAGAAACAAAAAAAAAAAACAATAGCAAAGATCAATAAAACTAAAAGCTGGTTCTTTGAGAAGATAAACAAAATTGATAAACCATTAGCCAGACTCATCAAGAAAAAGAGGGAGAGGACTCAAATCAATAAAATTAGAAATGGAAAAGGAGACGTTACAACAGACACCACAGAAATACAAGGCATCCTAAGAGACTACTAGAAGCAAATCTATGCCAATAAAATGGACAACCTGGAAGAAATGGACAAATTCTTAGAAAGGTATAACCTTCCAAGACTGAACCAGGAAGAAATAGAAAATATGAACAGACCAATCACAAGTAATGAAATTGAAACTGTGATTTAAAATCTTCCAACAAAAAAAGTCCAGGACCAGATGGCTTCACAGGTGAATTCTATCAAACATTTAGAGAAGAGCTAACACCCATCCTTCTCAAACTCTTCCAAAAAATTGCAGAGGAAGGGACACTCCCAAACTCATTCTATGAGGCCACCATCACCCTGATACCAAAACCAGACAAAGATACTACAAAAAAAGAAAATTACAGACCAGTATCACTGATGAATATAGATGCAAAAATCCTCAACAAAATACTAGCAAACAGAATCCAACAACATATTAAAAGGATCATACATCATGATCAAGTGGGATTTATCCCAGGGATGCAAAGATTCTTCAATATATGCAAATCAATCAATGTGATACACCATGCTAACAAATTGAAGAATAAAAACCATATGATCAT